>NC_079480.1:624036-936055 GCF_026230105.1 Diorhabda sublineata
ATGGTGAGAGTCACTAATCAAGAAACCGGACACAGAGCTCTTATAAAAAACTTGAAAGATGATATCAAAGATATCTCGTTTGCTTTTTCCAGGGAGGAAATTATTTTAGGATGTGTCGATAGTGAAGGAAATATATTAGTTTATCAAATTGATGATAAACCACTCGCGATCACTTACACTTTACTCTTACACATTTATCCACTTGAAGGAAGTAGACCGAAGACAAGTTACAGGTTGATATGGTGCCCGTTTTTGTCTATAGATGAGGAGGATGGTGCTGATGATCCAGAGAAAATGTTTGTCGTTTTAAACAGCACCAAAGGTAAGTAAACATAATATTTAGTATCTTTATTATTATTAATACTTCATTTTATTAATTTAAGTAGTAATTCAAAGATTTAAAACTGATATTTAGCACTTTAGTATACTTTAAAGAAATTAACATTATTAAAGACAGTTAACTATGAATATTAGTGTAACCGCGCTCGTGACCAAGCCATTCATTCTGGAGCTATTTGTGTACCGGGTGGCCCCATTATTTAGTATTGCGAGCCTAGAGTTACTATTTTCCAATGGTTGGGGCAGTTGGTACAGCATGCAATTTGTCGAGGAGGCAATATCCTTATCAAACAGTGACATAAGATATATTTATTAATCTATATGAATTATTTTTTTTATAGTTGATATATTCAATGTGGCGATGTTGACTGAAAAATATGGTAAAGGTAGTTCTCTTGATCTTAACGATAGTTATGAAGGTTACATAGAAATAAAATACCAGACGGAAGTAGTAGATGCCGCATTTTCATCAGACGGTACTGCAATTGCTATAGCATCCGCTGATGGATATGTGAAATTTTTCCAGGTAATTTATATTTTCATATATATATATATATATATATATATATATATATATTATTCTGTATTTCCATTTTCTTGTCATAGTGACATTAACAATAAAGTAACTTTAATTTTTTCAAAATTTAGGTGACTACGGCCTTTAAATTACTGGTTATAACAATAATCATTTGCTTGTGAGTGTTTTATATAAAATTTAAAAACAATAAATGATTTAATTGTCATTTTTGATGATTATAACTATAAAAATATTTGTTAGTACTCTAGCTTTTTCGTGTGTCATTCAAAAGTGTATAAACCAGTGGATTTTGAGAATTTTTGGACTTAAGAACACTAGTTATCTGACCAGTGGCGGATCAGAGCCTATTTGTGGGACCCTAATATAAGACATAGGAGGAAATATTAATGTAGAAGATCTTATTGATAGTAGACTAATTATTATGTTGGATTTTTATATTTAGCATATTTTTACTTATTCCTGATAGAAAATAATTCAAAAATGGCAGCAATTTAATCCTGGTTTGGATCCCGGGTCTCAGGACGATGTACTAACCTCTCCGGTGATATTTGTTATTTCTCTTAATGGTCCACTTATCTTGTTTAAATTTTTTTGTACTACCTGTATATAATTGTATGAATAATTTCCGTTACAGTTATACATGTTTGATGCAGAAAAACAAAAATGTCTCCATGAATGGCGACCTCATGATGGTTGTCCGTTGTCTTCAATTATTTTCATCGATAATGTTTTAGAATATAGTACGGAGTAAGTATATCGGTGGATTTATTATTTATTAGGATGACATTAACATTTCCACACTTTTATTCCCCTATTTTTTAAGTAATTATTTTCGGGTCATAACTGTTTAAGGTTAGGTTACCCTTTATCGAAGGATATCAGTGAAATTAACGTTTTTTTCTAACATAATTTATTTTAATTGTTCGATTTGCTTTAAGATAAATATTTCTTTTTGTTCAAAACTGTTTTTTCTATATATTCTTTCATTTGAGGACTTAATTGACTTTAGAAATACTATATATTAACGAATTTTCGTTATTTTTAATAGTTTGATATATTTTAATACTTAAATTGATTTTAGAATTCTTGTTTTTTGTTATTTTTAATACATTTTGGACGATTGTAGTTCAATTGATATAGAAAATACTATATAATATAAATTTTTGTTGTCCAAGATCATTTTGAAAATTGTTGTTCTTTGAATGATTTTAGGACAACTAAAAACTGGACATTTTTCTTTCTTTTGACATTTTTATTTTATAAAAATCCTTTAATTGTCGTTAAACTTTTTAATTCACATGTTTTCATATATTTTGAGTGCCCATTTTGTTTTGAAGATGATCCTAGTAGTTCATATGACTCTAAAAATACTATATAATCGTTTTTACATGGTTTTTCAAAAATATATTTGTTTTCACACGAATATTCAAAGATATATTAAAGATTCGTTCATTTTTGGTGCCTCCTTGGCACTTGTAGATGATCATAGTAGTTCATTTGACCTCTAAAATACTCTATATTCCATTTTAAGTATATTTCCAAAGTTGTATTAGAGATTTTCCCATTTGGAGTGCCCCTTTTGTACCTTTAGATTATTGTAGTAGTTCATATGACTCTAAAAATACTATATAATCGCTTTTACATGGATTTTCAAAAATAAATTTGTTTTCACACGAATTTTCCAAGGTATATTGAAGATTCGTTCATTTTGATTGCCTTTCTGGCACTTGTAGATGATCATAGTAGTTCATTTGACCTCTAAAATACTTTATATTCCATTTTAAGTATATTTCTAAAGTTGTATTAGAGATTTTCCCATTTGGAGTGCCCCTTTTGTACCTTTAGATTATTGTAGTAGTTCATATGACTCTAAAATTACTATATAATCGCTTTTACATGGATTTTCAAAAATAAATTTGTTTTCACTTGAATTTTCAAAGGTATATTGAAGATTCGTTTATTTTGAGTGCCCTTTTGGCACTTGTAGATGATCATAGTAGTTCATTTGACCTCTAAAATACTCTATATTCCATTTTAATTATATTTCCAAAGTTGTATTAGAGATTTTCCCATTTGGAGTGCCCCTTTTGTACCTTTAGATTATTGTAGTAGTTCATTTGACCTCTAAAAATACTATATAATCGCTTTTACATGGATTTTCAAAAATAAATTTGTTTTCACTTGAATTTTCAAAGGTATATTGAAGATTCGTTTATTTTGAGTGCCCTTTTGGCACTTGTAGATGATCATAGTAGTTCATTTGACCTCTAAAATACTCTATATTCCATTTTAAGTATATTTCCAAAGTTGTATTAGAGATTTTCCCATTTGGAGTGCCCCTTTTGTACCTTTAGATTATTGTAGTAGTTCATATGACTCTAAAAATACTATATAATCGCTTTTACATGGATTTTCAAAAATAAATTTGTTTTCACACGAATTTTCCAAGGTATATTGAAGATTCGTTCATTTTGATTGCCTTTCTGGCACTTGTAGATGATCATAGTAGTTCATTTGACCTCTAAAATACTCTATATTCCATTTTAATTATATTTCCAAAGTTGTATTAGAGATTTTCCCATTTGGAGTGCCCCTTTTGTACCTTTAGATTATTGTAGTAGTTCATTTGACCTCTAAAAATACTATATAATCGCTTTTACATGGATTTTCAAAAATAAATTTGTTTTCACTTGAATTTTCAAAGGTATATTGAAGATTCGTTTATTTTGAGTGCCCTTTTGGCACTTGTAGATGATCATAGTAGTTCATTTGACCTCTAAAATACTCTATATTCCATTTTAATTATATTTCCAAAGTTGTATTAGAGATTTTCCCATTTGGAGTGCCCCTTTTGTACCTTTATACTATTGTAGTAGTTCATTTGACCTCTAAAAATACTATATAATCGCTTTTACATGGATTTTCAAAAATAAATTTGTTTTCACTTGAATTTTCAAAGGTATATTGAAGATTCGTTTATTTTGAGTGCCCTTTTGGCACTTGTAGATGATCATAGTAGTTCATTTGACCTCTAAAATACTCTATATTCCATTTTAAGTATATTTCCAAAGTTGTATTAGAGATTTTCCCATTTGGAGTGCCCCTTTTGTACCTTTAGATTATTGTAGTAGTTCATATGACTCTAAAAATACTATATAATCGCTTTTACATGGATTTTCAAAAATAAATTTGTTTTCACACGAATTTTCCAAGGTATATTGAAGATTCGTTCATTTTGATTGCCTTTCTGGCACTTGTAGATGATCATAGTAGTTCATTTGACCTCTAAAATACTTTATATTCCATTTTAAGTATATTTCTAAAGTTGTATTAGAGATTTTCCCATTTGGAGTGCCCCTTTTGTACCTTTAGATTATTGTAGTAGTTCATATGACTCTAAAAATACTATATAATCGCTTTTACATGGATTTTCAAAAATAAATTTGTTTTCACTTGAATTTTCAAAGGTATATTGAAGATTCGTTTATTTTGAGTGCCCTTTTGGCACTTGTAGATGATCATAGTAGTTCATTTGACCTCTAAAATACTCTATATTCCATTTTAAGTATATTTCCAAAGTTGTATTAGAGATTTTCCCATTTGGAGTGCCCCTTTTGTACCTTTAGATTATTGTAGTAGTTCATATGACTCTAAAAATACTATATAATCGCTTTTACATGGATTTTCAAAAATAAATTTGTTTTCACTTGAATTTTCAAAGGTATATTGAAGATTCGTTTATTTTGAGTGCCCTTTTGGCACTTGTAGATGATCATAGTAGTTCATTTGACCTCTAAAATACTCTATATTCCATTTTAAGTATATTTCCAAAGTTGTATTAGAGATTTTCCCATTTGGAGTGCCCCTTTTGTACCTTTAGATTATTGTAGTAGTTCATATGACTCTAAAAATACTATATAATCGCTTTTACATGGATTTTCAAAAATAAATTTGTTTTCACACGAATTTTCCAAGGTATATTGAAGATTCGTTCATTTTGATTGCCTTTCTGGCACTTGTAGGTGATCATAGTAGTTCATTTGACCTCTAAAATACCTTATATACCATTTTAAGTATATTTCCAAAGTTGTATTAGAGATTTTCCCATTTGGAGTGCCCCTTTTGTACCTTTAGATTATTGTAGTAGTTCATATGACTCTAAAAATACTATATAATCGCTTTTACACGGATTTTCAAAAATAAATTTGTTTTCACACGAATTTTCCAAGGTATATTGAAGATTCGTTCATTTTGATTGCCTTTCTGGCACTTGTAGGTGATCATAGTAGTTCATTTGACCTCTAAAATACTTTATATTCCATTTTAAGTATATTTCCAAAGTTGTATTAGAGATTTTCCCATTTGGAGTGCCCCTTTTGTACCTTTATATTATTGTAGTAGTTCATTTGACCTCTAAAATACTTTATATTCGTTTTAACCCAGATTTTTGAAGATACTTTCAAAATTTTTGTTACCAAATTTTTTTAATATCCTTGTACTGCAATTGACATAAAATATACTGTAAAATGACTTTAAAAATACCATAAAATAAACATGGTTTCAAATTATTCCTTTGACTTTAGAAAGACTATAAAAAAATTTTTTTTCCGCTGCATTTTGTTGACATAATAATTCTTTGAGTTCAAAAATACTATAGAATAATGATTTATTTAATGTATTTTTGCCCTCAAATGACTTTAAAAATACCATAAAATATTTTTTTCTCATATTTATATGTTTTTAGGTGCTGGAAATTCACAGTAACCGGTGCAAACAATAATTCAGAGATAAAACTATGGTCGTGTGAGACTTGGACTTGCCTTCAGACAATCCACTTCAAATCGGACCCCAACAGCTTAATATCCGGTCTCTACCTCAATATATCCCTCGATTACACCGGCCAGTACCTCGTCGTATCAGATATAAACAACAGGGTGATGTACGTCTTACAACTAGACAGAAACGACGAAAAAAAAGTCGTGCACGTCACAACGCTAGCAGAATTTCTACTTCCGGCTCCGTTCCTCAGTTTCCACATACTGGAAGCAGCCAGTCGTAACGTTCCTTTCTCTTACGACAACACCAACGACGATTTATACGACGAAAGGGACGATTTCGACGAAGACGTCGAAAGGAAAAGTGTCTGCTTGAAAATATTAGTTATACAACCGAAAAAATTCCAGGAATGTAATATATCCTTTTACCCGGAGACCATGTACCACAACACTTTGAATAATCCTTCGGAAAAAGTGGAGGATAAAGGAAAACTCCCCAAATTAGACGATCTACAAGAATCCGTCTCGCTGTTAATCCAACAAAAGAGCAATTCTAACCTCACTCTAATGACCCCGGATGATTTCACCCCGGGATGTGCCTCCAGACCGAATAGCGTTCGAAACGAAACTTCGAATTCTATGGAGGCTCCTCTGTCCGAAGTGAACGACGTCGTCGTCGAAAATCTGATCGATTTCCAACGACCGCACAAGGATAATTTCGCCAGCGGGGGCTCCAGTCCCAGTAGAGAAGTACAAGAAATATTATCGTTGAACAATTCCAACTACGACAGTCAAGAATTCTTCGAAAACCTACCCAAAATGCAGGAAACGGAAAAAGAAACAAAACAAGATTATTCCAAACAGAATAATATCAATTATCAAGAGAAATTGAACAACGATATTGTATGGCCAACTATACCGATGGTCGAAGAAACCGAAGTCATCAAAGATGAAGCGTTAAGGAACGAACTAAGGTTAGTTTTTTCTTTTCTTTCTTAAATTTATAAGTTTAATTAGTATTTTGGTAGTTTAATATTATTGGGTACCAGAAAATTGATATGTTATCAGATTTATACGAAGATAAATGAGAAGAAAACAAAAATAATTATTATCGAAGTGGAACGAATGAATAACTTTCAATATCTAAGTACAAAAATACCAGAATATGGTAGAAATGTAGATGAAGTAAAGAAACAAATATTGAAAAACCTTCCTGGTAAATAAAGAAATAGAAACGGGGGTTTTTAAAGGGGTAGTGACTCCCTTTACTCACTTTCGGAACCGAAACAAGGACTCCGAAGTAAAGACAAACAAAATACTGAGTATGGGAATGAGATATGTAAGGTAGATAGAAGAATAGAGAATGTAATACAGAAAATAAACAGGGACAGCAGTAAAAATATTTAGAATCATTAAAAATACCTTCCTAGTGCTAAAAGAAATACAAACAGGGGTTTTTAAAGGGGTAGTGACTCCCTTTACCCACTCTTGGAACCGAAACAAGGACTCCGAAGTAAAGACAAACAAAATACTGAGTATGGGAATGAGATATGTAAGGTAGATAGAAGAATAGAGAATGTAATACAGAAAATAAACAGGGACAGCAGTAAAAATATTTAGAATCATTAAAAATACCTTCCTAGTGCTAAAAGAAATACAAACAGGGGTTTTTAAAGGGGTAGTGACTCCCTTTACTCACTTTCGGAACCGAAACAAGGACTTCGAAGTAAAAACAAAGAAGATACGAGGTATGAAGATGGAAGATAAAAGGAGAAACAAGATTTAAGTAGAAAAAAATGTTGGTGCTGAATGTATAGATAACAGAACAGCAAAAAAGAAATAAAAAGGGAGGCAATAATTAGCAATAACTTTTTTACAAGTAATCATAATAAAGTTTTCAAATATTTTTTTTAAATCTCTACATAAAAATATCGATTTTTCATGTTTTTAAGCTTGAAATAATAAATCTTCCCCTCAAAGTTGTTATTTTCTCACGTATAATTGTTTATACTTCATTATTGATACAGTTGCAGTTGTACTCACCTTTACTAGTAATAAAAACTATCTATTACTCATCGAAAAAGCTGCGAATTACTTTTCGCTTCCATTATTTCAGTTTATATCACACTGCCCCTCGTTAATCCACAACAATTTCAGCCCTGCAGAGGAAAAGTTTTCCTATATCAGGGCCATGCGTCAAATCTTTATATCTTACATGAAAATGTCCCTGTTATCTCAAAAATGAATCTTTAACTTGTAAAAAATTAATACACGAACATTAATTATCATTTTTTTTGTTCTAAATGATCGTTTTTTTGTGTAGATTAATATAAAAAACAAATGGACCTTGTTTAATGCTCTTCAAAAAGGTTATGAATGATTATATTAAGAAAATATCGTTTATGATAACATGTCGAATTAAAAAAAAACATAAGCAATGATTATTTTTTTTATAAATCCCTATAACATTTTTGTATTGATATTTTCATTGTTTTATTTCATTATCTCCCCAATTTTTTATATATAATCCTCGTTAACCCCTAATTACGTAGATATTCAAATGTTGTATAATTTCCCGCCTATGAATGTTTCATCCACGTCATTCCTCATTAGCTTTGTTGCCAATGTTCAATTGTACAGATTTACTCAATTCCATATTATTTTTCTTGATAATAAATTTTTATAGAACAACCCGACAACATCGCAATAAAAATTCCGCGGTGAATTCGCATTTCGAGGTTATGTTTTTGACACTATCGGATATCTATGTTTTGTTTTTGAAGTTTATTTTTTTCTTTTTGTAGTTTTTTCAATATTAACAAACATTTTTTTAAATTCTTTTGTGATTTTAACAAATCTAATTGTTTTCAAATAATCAAAGTAAGTCCGTATCTTCTAAACAATTGTATTTACTTGTTAATCTTATATTTCGTTGTAAATATGATTGTTTTATAATAAAAACGAATATAAACATAAAATGTTATTAAAAAAAGTGTGAAAATATGAAAAAAACAACCAAAAGTGTATATAAATTTAAATAGCTTGAGTAAAACAAAATAAAATAGTTAATCGGCATACTTTTTTTTGCTATTTTGTAGACTTTTCTATGTTAACTTTGCTATTAATTAAACAAAAAAGAAGCAATTTGTGATGGTTTAAAACAATTGAATCTCATTGTACAAGAAAAAATAAACACACTTTTCCTCTTATTTATAAAACTCAAACACATACTTCCTTTTTTTCTATTCCAGACATTTTTATGTTTACATTTTGAACAGTTTTATCCCTGATTATTTCGTTTTAAACTTATCTTTGTCATAAATTGAGTAAATCCTTTTAGGTTGAGTGTAAACGAAGAAAAATCCCAGCTACAGCTGTTAGGTTATAGAATAAACGCTTTAGAAAATTTAATTCGCGAGCAAAACGTACTGATACAAAAATTACACGATGAAAGATTGGATAAAGATGAGTATATCAAAGAAATAGAATTAACTATGTCAAAACAACAATTACAAATAGCGAAAATGTTGGAAACCTCCAATCAACAATCAATCAAAACTCTATCGGAGAAGCTACAACAAATTATAACGCACGAAATTAAAAACGCCGTTTTACCTGTAGTGCAGAATCAAATGGAAACTTACAGGCATCAAATAGAGAGTCAATATACTCAAAAATTGAATCACACTGATATTTTGCTACGTGACAATATATCTAAAGCTTTTAACAGCAAGGTAAAACCATGTAATATTCATCCGTATTCTAATTTAATTGTGATTTTTACTGTTTTAGACTTTAGCGGATACTCTGAGTGTATCTGTGGTAAATATCGTAGCTCCTAGTTTAGAAAAATGTTATCGTGACATAATTTCTTCGTCTTTAATACCTTCATGGGAACGTGTGTGCGGACAGATGTTCCAACAAATCAACGAGACGTTCACACGTGGCACTAAAGAATGTAAATGAAGAAAATCACTTTTTATTTTGGATCGGAAATGTTGTTTATAATGTTTTGTTTTTAGATACCGCATCCGTGGAAAGTTATATGGATAAACAGAGGAGAGTACAGGAAAAAGGAAAAGATCTCATCGTTCAAATGCAAACCGTTTCTGATACCATGAAAACTAATGCCGATAAATTAACCAGTACTCTTACTTCGGAACTACACAAACAATTTAATATCGTTTTTAAAAGGTATGTTAAAAGTCCAATTCTTTTCTTGTTACTTATACAGGATTATTGGACACACAATTAATCATCTTCTAGAAAGTGAACAAAAACTGTTTCGGACAGTGGAATTGCGAGTGTTGGTGTAATGGTAGTTAATAGTGTAATAGTGTGAATATCGTTCAACAGTGACAAACCGATGGGTCAAAAGCCTCAATAAAGATCCTGTGCTAGCCCAAAATGCATTTGTCTGGTATACAAATAGTTCAAAGGTACCGCTAGGAGCTGGATTGTAATCCTAATGTGGCTACTTGGTTATCAGGGTGTACCGACAATGAATAAGCAGACAGCCGTGCTAAAAAAGGGGCAACTACTCCATATTTTGAGCCAGAGCGCTACTGTGCCATCAACAACAGATGCGTAACCATATGAGCTAAAAGAGGAACTTCTTGAGTCAAAACAACCTACAATCACGAATGGTTCAAAGAAATTCCTATTTAATTGTGTAGGGTTGATATTTTATTTAATCTCTATAATTCTAGGAGGATTTGAACGAAAATTTGTGGATTAATTTATGAAAAAAATTTATTTTCAGTATGAATGATAAGCTAGTCAACAACATTCGAGATGTAATAAGCGATCAAGTGAAAGAAGGTTTTAAAAATCACGCTACAGTTTTCGAAGACAGTGTAATGAATGCAGTTAGATCCAGGGCAGTGACTCCATCCCCGCATGTAGACACACATGTAAGTCCGTTATCCTTATTAAGTATTTTTGTTTTTAAAGGGTGATCCAACTGTCAAAATAAATGTTAAAATTCAAAATTCACAATGAAAATGATCTAAAAGGTGTTTCGAATTAATTATTTAACGTGTGAAGTGCTCTAGATATTCTTGTTCCGTTCTTATCAATATGCTCAACTAAAATGATGATATGATCATTTTTTGGTGTCTCTTAATTTGATTTTTGGCTTCCTTAGACTTTTTTTTAGTGTAACTGCCCTTTACTGCTCTAATTTATCAAAATCTTTATCGTACTCAAATAAAATGGTGATATGGTAACTTCTTGTTGTCTCTAAATATGATTTTGGGCTTTTCTGGACATTATTTTTAGTATAACTGTCCTTTACTACCATAATTTTCAAAAATCCTTATTGTACTCAAGTAAAATGGTGTCCTGATCATTTTTTGGTGTCTCTAAATTTGATTTTGGCCCTTTCTTAAATTATTTTTAGTATAACTGACCTTTACTACCATAATTTTCAAAAATTCTTATAGTACTCAAGTAAAATGGTGATATGGTAACTTCTTGGTATCTTAAATTTGATTTTGGCCTTTTTTTAAATTATTTTTAGTGTAATTTTCCAACATGATCAGGTAAAATGGTGATACGATGACTTTTTGGTGTCTTTGAATTCAATTTTGGGTTTTTCTAGACATTTTCAGCTTAACCATAATATTTTTGAAGCTAAGCCTTTCTCGATTGAAAAATGGTACC
Source organism: Diorhabda sublineata (assembly GCF_026230105.1). Lineage (NCBI taxonomy): Eukaryota > Metazoa > Arthropoda > Insecta > Coleoptera > Chrysomelidae > Diorhabda > Diorhabda sublineata. The sequence goes on from NC_079480.1 coordinate 635,353, forward strand.
AACTAATCAACCAACCACCCTCTTGATATCAGACCAGTGCCTTATTGATTGATAATATAATCAAAAATTGAATAATCTCCCCACTAAGGGTGGTATTACCATGTCGATTTAATAAATTGATATTTTATTAGTGATGTATATATAATATAAATATTATTTTTTTAAGGCGATTACGATGAACCAAATTCAACATTTATTATTGAGGAATAATTACGATGATGCTTTCCAACTCGCATTAAGTGCTGAAAATTTAAGTTACGTAATTTACGTATGCGAAAGGGTGGATATCCAAACTTTATTCGGAGACGAGTGTCTATTACAACAAAGTTGCCTGTTAGCACTCATCCAGCAACTGAGCATGGAACTAAATAAAAATACGGATCTCAAATTGAGGTAATGTACGAAATTGAGTAATACGATTGTTAAATCTCAATAATATTTATCGTTTCAGTTACATCCGTGCCGGTTTCCTCTGCGTTCTACCCGATTGTCCCACCACGAAAAATTTCATACCAAAAGTACTGAAAGATCTGTTGAAACAGCTCAACAATTTCTGTCAATCGAATCCTCCGATGAAACAACTGAAAGAAGCTAAACTGATTAAAATGGCTGTGGAAAGCATGTTGGTTAAATGAGAAACATTTTTTTAATTTTGTTATTAGTCTCTGTATTTTAATTTGTGTTTTTAGTGGCGGGTATATGGAATATTCAATGAAATCTTCTCTTTTTCCTTAGAATTATTTTGTTAGTTTACAGATACCCTGGTATCTACATTGTTGGCCGTATTGGTGATGAAAATCTACCCCAAACATATTAAAGGGTTCGTTCGTTGTGTCCCTTCGGGCATTCCAGCTTCTTTAAGTTTATTAAATACATATCGAGCTTGAAAATCTATGCAGTTACTCAATTTTTTCCATTTTTATCACTTGATTGATCCATTTTGACATATTAGTGGACCTAATTGTCAAAATAACTTCAATTGATCATTTTTTTTTGTTATTTCATTGAATCTATTATAATATTTGTTTTTGTAATACTTCCAAGCCCATTTTTATTCCACCATGTTCTTTGTACACCTATAGTACTTCTATCTTCTTTCTTTTTCATCGTTTCTTCATATTCTATTGTTCGATTTCTCTATTTTGACATATTAGTGGAATCAGATTGTCAAAATAATTTCAATTTGTGTGAAAGCCTCAATTTTTCCATCTTTATCATTGTTTCTTTATTTCCTGTTATTATATTCCTCTATTATGATACATTAGTTGACTAGATTGTGGATACAAGTCACAGTGGATCTATTTTTAGTTGTATTTTCATTATTTTTCTTACGATAACATTTTCAAAAATTGTTTTATCCTGCCATGTTCTTCATTCATCTTCGGATTCAATGAAACTTTCATATATTTTCAATATCTTCTTTTTTCTTAAATAATTTGGTTTTCGTTCACTTTTTTTTGAAATTACAGCTTCTCGAAGACTTATTAAGACTTCATCAAGACAAATTATGTTCAATTTATGCGAAAGCCTCAATTTTTCCATCTTTATCATTGTTTCTTTATTTCCTGTTATTATATTCCTCTATTATGATACATTAGTTGACTAGATTGTGGATACAAGTCACAGTGGATCTATTTTTAGTTGTATTTTCATTATTTTTCTTACGATAACATTTTCAAAAATTGTTTTATCCTGCCATGTTCTTCATTCATCTTTGGATTCAATGAAACTTTCATATATTTTCAATATCTTCTTTTTTCTTAAATAATTTGGTTTTCGTTCACTTTTTTTTTGAAATTACAGCTTCTCGAAGACTTATTAAGACAAATTATCTTCAATCTGTAAATACAAGTTTGTATTATTTTTTATACGATACTATTTTCAATCCTTTTATCATCCTGCTATGTTCTTCATTCTTCTTTCGGTCAAGAAAACTCTTCCTATTACTTGAATAATTTTGTAAAATGTCCTTTTTTTGTAATTATAGCTTCTCGAAGACGGATTATCTTCAATTTGGGTAAACTACTTTTTTTCTTTTATTTATTTGATTGTTTCTTCATTTTCTACTACTCAAAGTTCATCTTCACGTTCTTGTATATATTTTAATACTCAAATATTTTGGTTTTAGTTTTCTTTTGTACCTATAAATTAGTTGGGGAAAATTTTAATGAAAAATCTTTTCATATTCTGATATTTTGAATATTTGCAGTTTTATTTAAGAGAAAAATATGTTCCATATACACTCTACGACCTTTGTAATTAGTTTTTAAGATCAGTAATTGTTTTATCAATTTTTTTTCTCTCAAAAAGTGTATTACATGTTTATTTTTTTTACATTTCTTTTTAATTTGAATGTTTCCTGTTAAAGACTGTGTTATCATGAAAAAAGTTGATAAGGAAAATATTTTTTACAATAAAAGATTTAAATAAAAAAAAATCTCCAACATTTCAATATTTTTATTCAAAAATCAAATCAAACTTGTAAATTTAACAATAATATGGACATATAAATAAATAATTTACAATTTGACCTAAACGTTCTATAAATATCTAATAAATTAAACTTTGGAAGGTATACTTTTTTCAAAATTATCATTTTTGGAAAAAGAAACTAGATTAAAATGGAAGATTAACCCTAATTTTTATTTAATATATATAAATGGTCCCTGCAACATTTACAATCCAAGAATCATTTCCACAAAACGTATTTTATTTAAAATATGACACTTGGAAATACAATTTTTCCATTAAAACCAAAACCGTGGAAATATTCTTGGAAACAACATTTCGTAGAAGCAAAACTAACAAGATGCAAGTCTTTGGTTATAAGAAAAATTCATTCTAAATAAAATATTTAAACAGTCTAATCATTACCTCAGTTCAATTTTTTTTAAATATACAGTGGCGCTCAATAATTTGGAAACTTCTTATCGTACAAGCAAGTTTTGTATACATTTTACAAATATTCATTCGTACTGACCACAAACATGGGTAAGAACAAATTCAATTGGAAAATAAATGGAAAAAGTCATCCCACAATCTACACAAGAGAACAATATCTCGAATGAATTCAAAATCATAATTTTGATGGATGGATATAACATATAAATGACCAAAGAGGCTGCATTAATGCCAATTGTGGAACCGGAACCGGGTTAACAAGATTGAAGTGGTTCCTAGAGGAGCCCTTAGATAAATTCTGTGGAATCTTAGATGGATATAACCTACTGGAAGGTACTAAGATGTAATTGGGAACTATAACCAAAGATGCTCCGTTAATGCCAATTATGGAACCGGAACCTGGTTACAGACAAGTGAAACAGTTTTAATTACAATTGCCAATAGTCATAACAGATTTGTTGACAAAAATTATCAAAACTGTTTGTAAAAAGATACTAACATTGAAAGTGGAGATTCTATGAACTGCAAGTACCAGCGGAGCACATTTTGGGTCACTGAGATTCCAAGTACTAGACAGGGAAGCCCTAGCAAGGTACCGCATTAAAGATTCGGTCTCTAATCTGATAGATACTCTATATTTAGAGAATCACAATAGATATGAAATTGTATCGGATTAGGTTACAAGCCACTCTTACGAAACCCAGTCAAAAGAAGAAAAACTGCAACAAAAAATGAGTAATCAATATTTTTAAACCGGTATAAATAACTTACTTAATAAGAAATTTCTAAATTACCATTCTAAGAGGAAGATGAAGACAAATTCCTAATTTGTGTACGAATAGTCACTACTCAAGTATACAGAGTGTCCAGCCGAAACAACTTCATCCAAAATTTTATTTCTAAGCGATTAAAACATTCTGAAGATGATGCTGTTTAATCAGAATTTGAAGTAAAAAAATTTTAGTATATTATAGAAGCTGGCAGTGTTATCAATTTTTGGTTTACCAGTTTTTTTCACTATTTTTTTAAAAAATTTGGAAATTATAAGATATTTTATCACTATACGCCTATACAAAGAACCAAATTAAGTTTTTGGGCAGAAAAATGATCACATACAATTAAATAAGATTAGAAGGACATAAAATCATGTAGTTTTCGATTCGAAGTTTATATGATCCCAAATATTAAGTATTTAATCACATGATCTATAAATATCACTTTAATTAGTAATTGAGACAAAAATTGTTGATATTGTGCCAATTAACTAAAATTTCCAACGAAACCTATTCGAATAATTACAATGTTATCGAAATGAAGTACCTAGACTAAAAGAAAACATTCAGACATCAATTTTCGTCGAAAATATAAGCTCATAGGATGAAAATTGAAATTTTAAATAACCAGCAACCTTCTAATCTATAAAACTGTCCTTAAACCCTTATGGTAATAAGGAATCCAAATTTGGGGATGTGCCAAATCGATATCGGTTAACATAATTCGAAGGTTTCAATCCAAGGCACTAAAGACTTTAGAAAATACCATTCACATTGACCAGAACATCCTGTATATTAGAAATGCGATTCTGAATTAGATAATAAGACAAAGAATTATTCGATAACGGTCTAGATACATCAAACCTTGTTAAGGTAAATATGTAAATATATTAATAAAAAAAAATTTGGAAGGTAGTAAAGACATTTAGTAGGGGCAAGGTTAAGTCAAAATTCTCTCTTTTTCATTTTTTTTTTCAAATTAATATTAAATTAATTAATAGGCTGAATGTCCCTTTAGTTGTTCCGTTTTAAAAAAAAATTACTTATTCTTACTGTCCTCTGTGTTAATACTTGTTTTGCTATTAGTTTTCGAATTTCTATTATTATCCAAGGCAGTCCGACTCCTTTTCACCGACGTTCCTTGAAAGGGCGCAGACCTAAACGATTGAGATATCTGCCTTTTGACATCGAAAAATAATCCGTGTATAAATTTAACAATATTTCCAGCTATTTGTTTCGGCGATTCGTATTCGTTTGGAATTATACCTTCGACGCTAGATTCAAAATATGAAAAAAGTGGAAACCAAACACTGTAAAAAAAACATAAATTATAAATTTTGAATAAATTTGAATCTTTGATAACTAAACACACACATTACGACACAATTACACATCCAGCTCTTTTGAAATTGATTAATATCGGTCTTGATATATTGTAATCCACTGAAACTTTTGTTTTTCCTAAAATTTTTCATCCAGAACCCTTTTATGCCCTTTCGAACATCAGAAAATTGGAATTTTACTTTTCATCCACTTTTTTTCTATTTTGTTTTCTTTTTTGCTTCCCTTATTTATTTCTGTTTTTCGTTGTTTTGTATGCCTCCTTATTTTCTTTGCTTTTACTCATATTTTCCTCTTGACCATTTTAATATTTCTTTGGTCCAGTATCGGGTTTTGCGATGCTTTCTTTTGATCATCTTTTTAACTTAATCTAAAACATTGTTTTTAAAAAGTATAATGTACTTACCGAGTCCTTGTGGAATCCCTTTGCATCAAAGCCTGGTTATTAGATAAAGTGTGATAATACAAAAACAATCTACTAGAAATATAGAAAGCTACAAAGACATCAATGGAATAATGCTCGTGAGCAGCTAATATGAAAAATATCCCGAACATATTCATCATCCAGGAGAGAGTGTGGAGGTAATAAATATGTCTTGGGGTATCTAAAACACGTTCCACATATTTTTTTTTATAAATATTCATATATAATTTTTTGATATACTTACATTCGGTAATAAAAAAATTTAACATTGTTAACGCAACTGTATGTCCACTGAACATGTAATCACCACAAGTTCTTACACCTCTTATGGATAAACCAGCGCCTCTCCAAATCACGAACGCTTGGGATAATTTTCTAGCCAAATCAGCGAAAATTCCGTTCGCTTGGGTCGTATAGAACCGAGGTTGGCACTGTAAATGAGAACCTGGGACGCTTAAGGAAGTTATCAACATTGTAACACAACGTAAAAGGAAAACCGTCCCGGAAAGGGCGAAAAATCTTCTCATTAAGATGAATCTACAAATAGACACTTGACATATTCACCCCTGCAAAGTTTAATAGTACTCACCTATATTTGTGAAAAATTAATACGATGAGCCACATGGTAAACAGTAATGTGCCTGTTATCTCGCACATATCGAAAGCCCAAGGAATTAGAGGAACGTTATCTAAAAATATATCTGGAAGAGGAGGATATTTTTCCATATCAGGTACTCTGTCGTGTACTATAACCATAACGAAAGCAGTAATCCAAGTAACTGCAACTACGTACATAAAGCTCAAAAATGCTTTTCTTTTCTCAGGTGGATACTTCGGTTTGCCATCTTCAGATAAAGGCGGAGATATTCTTTCAGAATCTCCGTATTCACTTTCGGTTTTACTATAATATTAAATTATAACTAATAAACATTTAACTCACCTATTAAAACCAAGTACTTACATATAATGATTTTGGCATGTGTAAGTATGACAATGTTGTTCTAAAATACCAAGTGTTTGAAGAGTATTTTGATTTTCCCTCTGTAATAACTTGCATAGTAAATAAAGGCACTTTCTGTCTTTTAAATTTAATCTGTTCAATGGATCTTGGCCAAAATCGCTATCATTCAAAAGTAGCAAACATTTTCCATCTACTCCATTTTCTTCACATAATATTATAAGGCTTTGTTCCGAAAGACCTTCGTTTTTTAAATAGATTTTGGTTTGCTCAGCTGACCAGTTTATTACCGAAGATTCAGTATCTACTGCCATTTTATATATAAATACTTAAAACCTTTTTGTTACAAGAGCAAAGGTTCGTTCAGGTGTTAGTCATTATAACAAATACTGATAAGCCAACGTTTTGTTTCAATTGTGCTGAGCATAATTAAAAAATAGTTTCATTTGCCACATCCGTTCTAACCTAAAATTATCTGTCAATTATAGAAAACAATAAAAAAAACCGAAATTCCTTTGGGTCTAGCTACTCCCACTTCAAACTTTTTACTCCGCCCACCTCGATTGTGATTTGTCCGTTAAAAAGAAATATGGCAGCCAAATTATTATTCGTCAAGCAGTTTTGACGAAAAGTTAGGTTATGATACCATGTAGTTGTTTGTAATTTTAAATTTTAAAAAATCGTGTTTTAAAGTATGTCTTCAGATACAGGATCGGATAACGAGTCAGATCGAAGTATTACTCCCAGTAGAGGACCAGCGCCTACTCCGGGACACGGTTTAGATAGATCGGCGTCAAATTCTCCAGCCTTTAATAAATCTAGAGAAGTAAGTCAATCACGATCTAGAGGCTCTAGGTCTCATTCAGGAACACCCCATTCACGAATTTCCGCATCACCTAAATCGCACAGATCCGGATCTGGCGATTCCCAAAGATCCGGATCTCAAACTTCTAGGCGATCTGGTTCGCACGTTTCGAACAGGTCTGAATCCCGCACATCTCATAAATCGGGTTCCCCTGCTTCTCATCGATCAGGTTCTCAAGTATCTCACAGATCAGGTTCCCAGACATCCCATAGATCAGGATCCCGTGCATCTAATAGATCAGGTTCGCACACTTCTCGTAGATCAGGTTCTCCATCTTCTCATGTGTCTAGAAGATCAGGATCTCACGTATCTAGGAGATCTGGTTCCCATATTTCAAGAAAATCACATGCTTCTAATAGAGCAGGATCTGTTGGTTCAAATAAATCTGCCAAATCTAATAAGTCTGCAACATCAAATAGGTCAAGATCAGGTTCTGATGGATCGAATAAATCAGCATCACCTGCTTCAAGAAGATCGGGATCGGCTGCTTCTAATAAATCTGTAGGTAAGTGAGTAGTTTTCTTTTTTTGATAATAAGATTTATTTGTACTTTTGTTATGTTTGTATATAGGTTCGAGAAAATCTAGATCGAGGTCGGTTTCTGAAACATCTAAAAGATCAGCTTCGGCAGCTTCTAAGAGATCTGCCTCAGCCGAATCTCATAAATCTAGATCGGATTCAGCAGCTTCTAAATCATCTAGATCAGCTTCCGGTGGATCTAGAAGATCTGGATCAGAATCTGCTGCATCTAGAAGGAGTAGTAAATCTAGATCAAGATCCAGGTAGGTGTTGTTCTATATTATAAATGATTTTTAATATTTATTTGTTTTGTAGGTCAAAGTCAAAAAATCGAAGTAGATCAAACAGCCCAATCAATTTACAAATTGATGATGAACGTAGCCAAGAAAAAAGACAAAGAGATAGTTCTGAGGAACCGGTAACTACTAAAAAACGAAAAGCAGCCGTTTCAGATAGTGAAGATGAAGATCGTACAGGAGGAGAGAAAGAAAAAGGTAAATTTATATATATTTTTTCATTATTTCTACTATAAATTTCATTAATTCAGTTGATGCTGCTGATATTTTTGGTGATGCCGATGATATTAGTATCAGTAGTGAAGATGAAAAGAAAGAAGATGATGTGAGATCAGATAGAGAAGATGATATAAGAAGATCTAGATCAGATGATGAAAGACGTTCGAGATCTGGAGACGAAGCAGAACAAAGACCGACTATTGACGACGTTAGTATTAAATAAATAAGATTTCGGTGGAAAATTCGATTATATTTAAATATTTTTTAGGAAGAAGATAAAGAAAACGAGCCTGAACCCATTCCAGAGACTAGAATTGACGTTGAAGTACCTAAAATTACATGCGATTTAGGTAAAGACATACATTTTGTGAAGTTACCTAATTTTTTATCTGTCGAAACAAGACCTTTTGATCCTGAAACATACGAAGATGAAATTGACGAAGAAGAAACTTTAGATGAAGAAGGTAGAGCAAGGTATTAACTATTTCTTTATTTTTTACCATACAATTTTTGTAATTTTCACATTTTCTAATTTTAGATTAAAATTAAAAGTGGAAAATACAATAAGGTGGAGAGAATATGTGGATAACGAAGGGAATATTAAAAAAGAATCGAATGCTAGAGTAGTAAGATGGTCAGACGGTTCCTATAGTTTACATTTAGGTTCCGAAATATTCGATGTATATAAACAACCCTTACAGGTAGACCACCTTATATTTTCCAAAAAGAATTTAATATTAAAATAATTTTTTTTAGGGTGATCATAACCATTTGTTTATTCGTCAAGGTACGGGTTTGCAAGGACAAGCAGTATTCAGGACTAAACTCAGTTTTAGACCACATTCCACGGAAAGTTTCACTCATAGAAAGATGACTCTTTCATTAGCAGACAGATCTACTAAGACGACCGGTATTAAAATTATGTCTCAAGTTGGGGTCGATCCGGATTTAGATAAAGCTACTAGATTGAAAGTAAGTTTCGTAAAAATTCAATTTTCCACAAAATTGTTATCGATTTTCACAGAAAGAGGAAGAGAAACTTAGACAATCAGCTACCAAACAAAAGGCGATAAGAAAAAAATCTGATAACACTGCTAGAGCTCATACGAATAGTTTTACAAGAGAAGAAGACGGTAGTGATGATGAAGGAGCCATTTCACTTGCGGCAATTAAGAGTAAATACAAAGGTGGAAGTGCTGCTGTAACCAAAGGTGAGATTAATACTCCAATTACTCCAAAAATAAAACTTCAATTTTAGGAGGAGCGATATACTCATCAGATGAAGACGGTTCTGACTTCGAGAACAGCAGAACGAAAAAGAGGGGAAAATCAGGCAGGGCACTTAAAGATTCTGACGATGAAAACGAAGGTAATGGAGATAATAACGAAAGTGTTAGTGAAGACGAATAGTTATCAGTAATATCAAGATTTCTAATTAATTTCGATTTTTCTTTTTGATTCCGTAAAGTTGTAAATTATGTCAATAAAAGTAATTTATAATTTTTATGAAAAAATTGTGGAATGCTTCTTAGTATATGGTGTAAAACAATCCTTCATCACCGAGTAAATGACTAAACTTTATTTTTTCAACATAAAACACCCACTAGGCGTTTTATTCTAGCTCACAGGGTTCCTAACGGGGTTACACTAAATTTATCATATTAAAAGCACTTTCATTTCACTAGTTCAAATTTTTTGATCCTTTTAAGTCTTCTTTCACTTCCAGTCCGGTCTGGTAATTGGATTTCTTTGACATTCACTTGTTGACAAAGCTTATTTTTACGTCTTTTGGTTAAATTTGTGATAGTTTTTTCATTAGTTTCCACCTGCAGGTTCATATGAAGATCACTGTTCCGAATATACCAGGGGACATTTGAACTACTTGTTGATGAAGCCTTTTTTCCAATCTTTTGGTTAAATTGTTCATTATTTTCCATCTGCAGGTTCCTATGAAAATCATAGTTTCGAATATACCTGGGGACATTTGAACTACTTGTTAATGAAGCCTTATTTTTATGTCTTCAAGTTAAATTGATAATAACTTGTTAATTAATTTCCAAATGCAGGTTTCTCTAGAGATCACCGAGATGAATATATCAAGGGACATTTGAACTACTTGTTGATTGAGCTTTTTATCATGTCTTTTGGTTAAATTGATGATAAATTGTTCATCAGTTTCAATCTGCAGGTTCATATGAAGATCACTGTTCCGAATATACCAGGGGACATTTGAACTACTTGTTGATGAAGCCTTTTTTCCTAACTAAAAGTCATCAATAGATAAAGTAATTCATAAGAAAGGTATAAAGATGAAATTGTTCACAGTTTGGTGTAAATCAATTGAAATATGACAACAATTGGGAGTATCTGTTGATTTGGAAGCTTTTGTCAAGAAAACTGTCGAATGCTTTTGAGATATAATAAAATAACTCATGGTACAATGTTCCTCTTGTACTGATCTACAAGAACGTCTACAATATTTTTAAAAGATAGCATAATAGATCTGAAACCGTCATTTACAATAAGGTAATTGGAAATTTATTTATACAATTATGTTATTTACCTGTATAAATTTGAGTTATTGCACATTTTTCACTATTCACAGGACTAGTTTATATTTGACGTATATATGTTTTATTTTCATCAAAATAAATAGTATAAATATTCAATAAAAAAATGGAATAAAATTTAAACTATCAATTATATATAATAATAAATTTTTTATATGGTAATTAATCTTCTCCGGCTGGCATTGCGTCTTCCAATCTTCTGATAAACTTGACTCTTATTTCCGTATTTTGATCACCTTTTAATTGATCCTAAAATAAAAATTTCAACTATATAACATAATTATTGATAATATTGTTATATTTCAAAAATCTACCTAACACTTGATAATATAAGATTAGAAACTTTGAAAGAATAAAACTTACATTGAAAGTGCAGTAAATCAAATTATCTAATATATATTCCGCTTGATTTATTGTAGGAACTTTTTTCTTTGGGTCCCTTTTTCTTTCCCATTCTTCTCCTTCTTCCAGCACAATGCTCTGACCAAACTATCTATGTTATTTTAGGCTTTATGTATATAATATTTCTCGTTTTGTACATATATTCCAAATACCTTTTGTTAATTTGACTTTGCCATATATTTTTCCCATATTTCCAGTTTATTCTTATCTTTTTTTTTATCATTGTCCAGGTTTCTGATGCATATAGAACTATGAGGCTTATTATACTCTAATTGAAGGCTTTTCATATACATATCATCATTAGTTCTCTGTTCATATGTCTTCCTCAAATATCTTCTGCCATATATTTTTCTTTTCCATATTTCCAGTTTATCCTCATCTCTCATCATCCATGCTGCTGATTTTATTTCATATGTTCTTCTTTTGAATGCTCTTGAAAAGTCTTATATTCTTCTAGATTTGTAAATGTAAAACCTAGATGATTAAATTGATCAACGTTTTCAAAATTGTATTTTCTAGTTGTTATCCATTTCATATATTTGCTTCATCTATGAGTTCAGGGCGAATTTCCAAGTGTTTTGTTTTCTTTTCAGTTATTCGTAAGTCAAACTTTCCACAATTTCACTAAAAACCTTTTCCATTTCTTTCTACGATCTTTTTAGTCATCGACATGTTTTATGGTGACTATTACTATTTCTAGTATAGTATTAATTAATTTCACCTTGTCTTGGTTCTTCTTTATTCATTTTTTTCAAATACTGTACAAAGAAGAGTATACAGAGGTAGTAATATAAATTCACAGTACAATGAAACAGAAAAATAAAGCAATTCATAAACTGATTTCAATAATAATTGGAAATACATTAAATTCAAATGAATAATTATCTTCTATCATTATTGAAATAAAAATTGCTGATAAATTCACTAATAAATACCATAAAATAAAATTAATGGTAGAGAAATACAGTCAAAGAAACCTAGAACTTCAGAATAGTAACAGTTCAGTGGATAATACAAAAAATAGGATCAAAGGACCAAATATGGAATTTGGAGAAGATTGACTGGAGCCAGTTTAGTAAAATTCATGAATTATCTAACGACAATAAATTACAATATTTAAATATACTGTTATAAATATATTATCAATTGTCAGGTAGAATATTATGTTACAATTTGTTTTCTACACACCTGCACTATCCAACTTTGTACATCTAGTTGTACCATTTCAAGAGCACCTCTAATAACCCCGCAAATTAAGTTACAATATTTCAAAGATTTCAAATCATCGGGAAGCTCTACCAGTTCTGTCAAAGGATTCGAATCCAATATGAAAGAAAATTCATCGCCCGATGGACTCCAATTAGTTACATTAGGTTGGATTCCTAAATACATTTTAAACGCGCTTTGAATTTTATCTGCGGTGTCTTTTAAATCTAAACATCTTCCCGTGCTAGTTTTAGCTAAAAAATCTTCAATGAGTCGTATACCCATATTGTAACCCAATCTTTCAAGCTGTTTAGACACATCGTCAACATTATCCAAATCTTTAATCATCTGTGCTACTAGAGCTCCGTAAGTTAGTGTTACTAATTCAGAATTCTACAAAAATATTGCGTTAGTGGGAGTGTATATCTGTTTAATTTGACTACGTACAACTTTCTTGACATCAAAACGAGTCGACGAACGAGACATCGTCTAGATTCGACTATAAAAATATAATTTGGGGTAATTCACAATAACTATTTAATATAATTGATTTAGAATTTGTGAAAACTGAATATTAGTAACTTAACCTATATCAATTACTAAAGCGTCAAAGTAAATTATCTATGCTGACACCACAGAACATCCTCTTGTATGTTCTGTGACTGACACTTCACGGTGCGTTCCACAGAACATATGGCATGTTCTCTGGCTGATAAATATCTCACGGTGCGTTTTTAAGATGTCTCTAATTGTAATGTAAGTTGCATAATGCTTGTTCACGAATGATTCATAGTTCTCCGAAAACTCTAGCGCACTTTCAAAATTGTCGTGCGCAGATCGTTCGCTTCTGAATTTTTAGTTTCTCAAATCACACTGATTCCGTAAATCTGATTACGTTAGTTAGTTAGTTATCAAATATTTCGGAATCGATTGGAAATTGACCCGCGGACAAAGTTTATGATCCTGTTGATGGTTCAGCTGATTGCGGATCCTAAATCAGAACGTGTCTCTCTTTAATTAAAGAACTTTAAACAACGTACGATTTTTATTATTTTAATTTCATTAATTCATTTCATTCAGTTTTCTAAAGATAACGAACGTAATTCTGATTAATTTGCGAATATTCAGATCGTAATAGTTTTAATCCGATCGTAGTTTCCGAAAAGCGCTAATACCAAACATTCACCTGGTGGTTGTTTAATTGATACGTAAACATAATACGATGTTAAAAAACGAAGAACATTCTAAACAAATAGTTTGAATTTTTAACAGAAGATTAGACGTTTGTGCGTGTGTTGATAATAAATAAAAAATAATACATAGTTCGAAATTTTTTATAAAATAAGTTTGGTAATCTGAGCATGAGTGATAATTTAAACCGATCATTGTAAGAAAGTTGATTAGTTTTAATTTCAATTGAATTAAAATTAAATTGTTTTAGAGGTCTTCACTTATCTACAGATCCGGAGACTCAAGGTTTTGATTTACAAGCGGGTGAAACATGGATTTACCCAACAAATTATCCAGTGCGCGAATATCAATTCAATATTACTCAAAAGGCATTACTTAAAAATACTCTTGTATGTTATTGATATTGTAGTTGAAATCATTATTTAACTTATTTATTTCAGGTTAGTTTGCCTACAGGTTTAGGCAAAACTTTTATAGCAGCTGTAGTAATGTTTAACTTCTTTCGATGGTATCCTCTTGGTAAAGTGGTGTTCATGGCCCCAACAAGACCTTTGGTAAAACAACAAATAGATGCTTGTTATGATATAATGGCTATTCCGAGAGACAGTACAATTGAAATGACTGGAACTAAGGTAATATATTAATAATTAAATGGTTACATAAAGTTATGCATACATTCAGTTAGCTAGCTCTAGAGAAGAAATGTGGAATAAGAAGAGAGTATTTTTTGTGACTCCACAAATATTACAAAATGATTTGGATAAATTCGAAAGTCTGGGACCTAAAATTAAATGTTTGGTATTTGATGAAGCGCATAGAGCTAGAGGAAATCACGCTTATTGTGAAGTTATTAGAAAACTATCAAATTCTAATAAATTTTTTAGAGTTTTAGCGTTAAGTGCTACACCAGGAGGAACTATTGGTGACGTTTTAGAGGTAAATAAACATTAAATTATCATTAATTTCTTTTAATAATTTTATTCCAGGTAGTTCAGAATTTATTGATATCCCATTTAGAATTTCGAACTGAAGAAAGTTTGGACGTGAGATCTTATGTTTTCCAAAGAAATTTAACAACCGTTGTAGTACCCCTAGGAGGTAAACTGCAAGAAATCAAAGATTCTTATATGAAAGTAAGTGTTTTCTTTTATATACATTGTTTTTATACAATTTTAATATATATATTTAATATTATCTCAATAAATAATTAAGATAAAGAAATACCGCAAACCTGGATGTAATATTACAACTTCTGTAATCTCTTGTGCCCCCTATTCCATCTGCAATTGTTGCTAAACTGTTGAAAACTGACTGTTCAGTATTAAACTCCCAGATCTATCACCAACCATTAAGAAGATCGTTTTCAAACAATTTTCTGCCTTGTATTTTGATGTAAGGAAGTCAGTTTCCATATAGAACTTGTTTTTATTTACTACAAGACTTAATAACTTAACCGGCTACTCTAAATTTAAAATCACCATAAATAATTAATTAACACAAAATTGCCTGAATATTTAAATGTTTTACTACAAAAATTGATTAGTTCATATTAAAACAGCGTTGCCAGACTAAAAGTTGATTGAAGTTTAAAGAAATTTAAAACAATAAGGTTATGTTTATATTTAATCTTAATGAGCTACTATATACATATTTCACTATATTAAAAATATTTTTTTAGTTAAATTCAACAAATTTCGTCTGATTCAGTTATATTTGAAAGATTCAAGCGTTTTTGGTATTATTATTATTAGCTAATAAAATGCTTATAAAGTTCGATTTTATGTGGTAAATAACTGTCCAAACTGGTAGATATTATAATAAAACTTGACAATTTTACCTAAACAAGTTTTGTTTTGAGATATATTTACTATATAATAATTACTGTAAGTAGTAGAAATTATAAACGACACAGTTTGGCAACGCTGCTATACTGAAAGATCAGTAGTTCAAATGTAGCGATGTCAAGTTAATGTCAAAATCAGCTGATTTAAATCATTGTAACGTAAACAAAGAACTTTTTATATTCGCTGAACCATTTTATAAAGTTAATTTGTGAAAATGATCTTTTGTTGTGACAATAATTTCAAATTTAAATTTGGTTTCTATCGTCTGCCTGCGGTTCTCAATAACAAAAATTTTCATTTGTATGAAGAGAAAAATGATTGAATGTTATAAATAGCGGAGGCTTGGAGTCACTGGTCCACTGCTCTCTCTCAGTGATGTGTGCCTTTAATTCCTTATTATCGGCCATTGCCAGTCAAAATGACCAGTAACTCAATGATGGGAGTCCCAGTAGGAGCCTAGTTGGGGCTGTATATATGGACCCTGTGACTGACACACGAGTCGTTGGACTCTGTCAAGTTACATTCTTATTTTTGGGGCTTTCCCGTACAAGACCACTACATGATGGCCCCATATGAGTGAACAGTTCCATTTAATAAAACCATTGATTTGAACTAATTCAGTCTATGAAAAATCATACACTAGAGTAACTCTTTTGATGCTATACCAAAGATTCCACATATATTTTAGAATATCTCTGCCTGAAAGGCAGTCCCACAGGATTCTAGAGGTAGTGTGCCAGCTTCTGTCATGGGTTTTGAATCATTTCGAAACATTCGGAATTAGTTCTTTTTTTTATTTCATATCAAACTGTTTTACATTAGAATTATTTTAACGGAGCTTCTCAGTTTAGTTGTTCTATGATGTATATTGCAGTATTTGCTATATTGTTTTACATTATTTCAGGTTTTAGAGTATTATACGAGGGCTCTTATAAAATATAAGGTTATTCAAGGAAATTGTGCGAATTTAACGAAAGGAAAAGTTTTTATGCTTATGAAACAATATCAAACAAATAATAAAGGGACTAGGTGAGTTTTTGAATATTTTATGAATATTTTGTTTTGAATCATATTGTTTTAGTCCAAATTATGGGGAAATAATGAAATCGTTAAATATATGTATAACATTGTATCATGCAGTAGAACTTTTAGTTCGACATGGTTTACGAAGCTTCCTAAATTTTTTTGAAGGTAAACAACTTGATATGCAAAGTTTGGTTCAATGTATTTTTGAATTATAATAATTTATTATAGAGCATATAGAAAAACCGTTATTTAGAGGTAATACTGAGATAAGAGCAATATTGAGCAATATAAGAGAATATATTGGACCTCTTCCTCAAGTACTACAACTTCCTAGTGGTGAATATTCACAGGTATAAATAAATAACATAAATAATATATTGGGTTATACTTTTTTTATATTACAGATACTTGAAAATGTGAAATTTGGTCATCCGAAATTTTATAAACTTAGAGACATTTTATTAGATCATTTTAAAGAAAACGGTGACTCCAGTAAGGCCATTGTCTTCTTCGAATACAGAGATTCGGTTACTGAGGCTTCCGTGTTACTTATTCAATCACAACCTTTGATTAAACCGAGAATTTTCGTTGGACAAAAGCAAGGAGTTACCCAGAAGTCACAAATAAATGTTGGTTTTTAAAAATTTGTTTTTACATGTGATGTTTCAAAAAATAAAAATGTTTAGGTAGTGAAAGCGTTCAGAGAAGGTCGATGTAATGTGCTTTTATCCACCAGTATAGGCGAAGAAGGTTTAGATGTTGGCGAAGTGGATCTTATAGTCTGTTTCGATATCTCCAATAAATCTCCCATTCGTATGGTGCAACGTATGGGTAGAACCGGTAGGAAGAAAGACGGAAACGTAGTGGTGTTGGTAACTGAAGGCAAGGAACAACAAACTTTGAAAGATTGTCTTATCCATAAGAATAACGTAGCGTATCACGTTTTGGGATCCAAAGAATTGGCAAACAGTGAGAATAATTTTTACATAATGAAACAATATTTCAATACTTTTTTTTCAGGTATGATGTCAGAATATGCTAGATTAATACCGGAAGGATTGGTACCGAAATGCGAAAAAATATTTATAACCGTGCAAAAAGATGTTTCTAACAAAGGCGGTAATCTAAAGGTAAGATAAATAATTAATTAATACAAAAATTGATTAGTTCATAGTAAAACAACGTTGACTGAAGTTTAAAGAAATTTAAAACAATGAGGTTATGTTGATATTTTTTATTAATGGATAAATATATATATATATATATTTGACCAAATTAAAATGATTTTTTTTAAATAAATTCTGTGTTTTATTAACAAACTTTGTCTGTTTTTAATTGTTTTTATTATTTGCAAATGAAAAGATTTTAAATTTCAACTTAATTTAGTATACGTTAATACCTGTCTATATTGTTGTTCAATAAAACCTAGGAATTTTACCATAAAAAAAATATTGTATGCCTGTAAATATTGTAAATAATCGGAATTGTAAATAACACAATTTGGCAACGCCTTTTTATCACTTTACAAATGTAGTCGCCATATTGAAAGAGCAGTAGTTCAAATGTACCGACGTTAAGTCAATGTCAAAGTCAGCTGATTTCGATCATTGTAATGTAAACAAAGAACTTTTTATATTTACTGAATCATTTTATGAAGTTATTTTGGTTTAATTGTAATTAATTTGTGAAAATGATCTTTTGTTGTGTAGTCAAACGTGGTAGCAATAATGTCAGATATAAATTTCGTTTCTATCGTCTTCCTGCAGTTCTCAATAACAAAAATAAAACAAACAAGGCAGATTTAACTAAAACGAAAATACAATATGCATTTTTTTGTTCTAAACGTTTTATATCAGGTATGTGAGGTCATTGTAGATGTGGATTATAATCTTTATATTTGTCCTCGAAAATTAAATAACTAATAATGTTCATATTTGTAATTTTTGGTCCACAATATTGAACCACTACAATTAAATGAATCTATAATGTTCATAAAGGTTATTTTTAATCTAATCACAACATCCCTGTCTTTTAATTGTAGTTTTAAAACTATGATTTATGTGCAAAAACAACTATAAAAATGGAAACAATAAAATACTTCGAAAATAAGCAAAATACAATGGTTATGTTCTAAAATACTCTATAAAAGCTGCGAAAGATATTTTATCTTCATAACAGATCGATGGATCTATCTTTTACCACCAATAATTAATTCCAAATGACTTCCTCTATAGAATATTGCATTTATATTTTGCAGAGTATGTTGAAAACTCTATCTAGTACATTATCGGAGTCTATATACTCACCTGATTTGAAAATAGTTGATGTTGAAGAAAAAATACCGGAGCCACAATTATATTGTATTAAAGGTAAAAATATAAGAAATTTAACTGCTTCAAGATCCTTAATTATTGTATTTTAAACAAGTTTTGATTGATATTTTTCCTTATTTATCAAAATCTTTGAGTTAGTTGGAATTTCTGGAACATATGGTGATATCTATATTGAAATTCCACTGAGTAGTCCTTCAAGATGGGTTTAAACCAAATTTTGAAAGATTAAACAGTGTAATTATGAGTATTGGTGTCGTAGTACCAAATATTGAGTTCATTAACCTTCTTAACATTTAAAATTTAGTAACTTTTGGTTAAAAATTATGATATTTGTGGTATTATCTTGATCTGTTAACATTTTTTTGCAGTAATAATGATTAAGTAAAATTCATATTGAGTGTTTTCAAATTTTTAGAAGACCCGTTTGAAGAAAATGACTCGCTGCCAAATATTTTCAGTAAAAGGATCGAAAAACAACGTTCCTTTCAAGAAACAGATAGAATAGAACATTCAAGTAATTGTGATATTTTTGTTAAACTACTACAATTCGCTGAATCTCGTCGATTCAACATTCCATTAACACAACATAGTAGTAAGTACATCAGAGACCGATATCACTTTGAAATAATTAAATAAATTTTTTATTGCAGATAATGTGGTGCAGAATAAAAATCTGAAACAAACAGACATAAGACACATGTTCTTCAAATCTCAGAGTGCTAATGATTTTGTATTACCTTCTTCGGAAGGGTTACCACAACCGGTCGAAGTGAAAAATGTAGAAGACAAAAATTTCAACGATAGAAAATTATTTGAGGAGATAGATACGTTTTTAACAATAAAAAAGGACGAAGGAGACCAGTGTCACTTATGTCCGAGCCAGTTTAATTGTGGGAAGTTAAAATATGGACGAAAAACTGTTAAAACTGTTTTAACTTGGATAGAATTGGATGCATCAGTTTATATTAATATTACCGAACAAGATTTGAAGAATTATGGAAAGAATTTTAATGATTCTAAATGTCAGAGTTTTCAATTTGAAGAAAGTATGAATTTTAAACTTCCCGATACCCCTAGGAATAAAATTTCTATTCAGAAAGAGAAGGAAACATTACAACTGGAAGATTTATTAGATAGTAGTATTATAAACGATATTTACAATAAAACAACAAATTTCGAAGCTCCCAAATCGTTAAAAAACTTATTGAACCGATATAGTACCTCTATAATAGATTCAAATGACTCTAACAATGCGATTTCTCAACAAAAAAGCGTTAAAAACGAAGACAAAGGAGAATCTAACCAAAAAATTTTAGATTTCTTCAAATTAAAATCATTGGACAACATTTTTGATACGATCACTTCGGATTCCCAGGACACTATCATTTATTCCCCCGATTTATTTGATGATGTTAACAAGGAAGATTCTTGTTCGCCAATTTTGTGTTCGTATGTTGACAAAAAGAGACCAAAAAAATATCGAAAAAATGATTCAATTGCTCCAACACAAAATAAAGAAACTACCGATGAAACAATCCCTTTAGAGCTCGATGATTTGTTGGATTTTACATTTTTTGAACTACCATCAAATAAAAAAGTTGCGACAAAAGACAAAATAGATGCAGTTGCAGACAATGCATTAAAAAAATCAAAAAGTAGTGAAAAATTAGATAACCACAAAGTAGATTTAGATATATCGGATTTTATTGATGAGGAATTATTGAAAAGTCCTGAACTTTCTATTAAAACTAGTGTCCTTGAAAGGAAACAAGCAAATAGGGTTAAAAAACTTGAAGGAAAAAATAATTTTAATGGATTCGAGGCTAATAAAGAAATTGATATTACTTTGGATGAAGATAAAGACGTTTTAGCTTTAGAAATTGAATTATCAAAAAATACGATTGATGTAAATGAAGAAAAACAATCTTGTAGTGATGAAATAAGAGATTATAACCATGAAGATCATTTCGCAAGATATTTAGAAACCGGAGAAACTGTTGAACCGCAAAAAGATGAATTGAACAGTTGTTTCATTGGATATTCATTCAATTTTCAAAATTCTACAGATTGTAAAGAACCAGTGTCCGAAAAACTAACAGAAATCACAAATCGTGATAAATTTAAAGACTTTTCGCAGTTCAAAAAGCCGAAATCGATTAATTCAAAGAACGATTCCAAAGTACCAAATATTTCAAAAAAAGAAGAGAAAGATCCTTCTCAATTAACAGTTACCCAAATTATTTCTTTGGTAAATAAAAATACTACTGACTGGGATGAAAATTTATCAGACTTCGACTTCAGTTTCGAAACAACAACAAGTTCCAGTGAAAAATCTTGTACTAATTCCTCTACAGACACAATTAAATCGAAAAATAATGCATCAAAAGCGAATAAATCTAATAACGAATGTAGGAAAAAAATAAATTTCGTTAATACATCTAATAGTGACGATGAATTCGAGACGAAGCCCAAGAGCCCTTTATGGATACGTAGGAAACCTTTAATCGCTAAATTACATACAGAAGATTCTGATGATGAGTTCGAAACTACGGTTTCAAGTGCTGCATTTGACAAAACTAAACCAGTTAAAGAGAAAGTGGTTAGAAAATATTTATACGGTAGAAGAAGTAAAGCATCAAGTAGCGGTAGGGATAAAAAGGTACAACTGAACTTTATACATGAAATTTTGAAGAACCTAGAAGAGTCTTGCTACTTCTAGGACCCCCTAGAAGATTCCTGTTAGTTCTAAGACACCCCAAAAGATTCTTCTTAGTTCTAGGACCCTCTAAAAGATTATTGTTAGTTCTAGGACCCCCTAGAAGATTTTTGTTAGTTCTAGGACACTCTCGAAGATTATTGTTAGTCCTAGGACCCCCTAGAAGATTCCTGTTAGTTCTAAGACACCCCAAAAGATTCTTCTTAGTTCTAGGACCCTCTAAAAGATTATTGTTAGTTCTAGGACCCCCTAGAAGATTTTTGTTAGTTCTAGGACACTCTCGAAGATTATTGTTAGTCCTAGGACCCCCTAGAAGATTCTTGTTAGTTCCAAGACACCCCAAAAGATTCTTGTTAGTTCTAGCAGACCCCAGAAGGTCAGCGATCAAGTAGTCGACGACCAGACACCACAGAGTTGGAAACACTATTACGTCTTGTAGTTGATCAACTTAATTCTGTTGTTTGATACCAGCACATGATCGATCTGATTAATTTCATCTCTTCCAGGAATTTTCTAGGTGTATGATCTAATATTGGAAAGTTGCATACCTTCCTCCACACCTAAACTTCAAATAAAATACTAAGAAAATGTCATATTTAACCATACTATGACAGTATTCAGTTTCCGAAACTCTATTTATGGTGATTATAATCACAACATGGCCTAAAATTTTGAAAAAATAGCATTATACATATTACATTTTATTTTTGGACAATTTTTAGATATAAATACATTTTTGTTGTTATAAAATTTTGTTTATATTTTTAGTTAGTTAATGATTTTATTCAAAACGAGGCTGAATTATCGATCTGTGATGAAATCATCATTTCTGATGACGAAGATGAATTATTAACACAAGACTGTTACGATGCTAGCTTCGTTGCAGATAATACGATTCGAGATGACACACAGATGCAAGCTGTATATCTCAAATCCATTAAGTAAGTATAAACCTTGTTTGGGATCAACTTTTTTATATACAAAATATTTCAGAGACGTACATCCGATAAATAGATTTAAGATACCTACGAGATATAAAAACAGATCTAATGTCTTTTCGCAACAAGTCGAAGAAGAAGAAGAAGAGGAATTTTATTTAGATGTAAGCTTATTTATATAATATGTATCTAAATCGTCTCTAGGTCTCTTCTGATTCAAAATTTGAGGTTTCGACTACTTTCGGTCTTTATCAAAATATTATATTTTGACCTAAAATCGATTTAGAAACATAAACATATCAAAAGGTCTAATAAATTCAAAAAATATATAATATTTTGGTTGCAATTGTATTTTTTTTACATTTTTAGGATTCGTTTGTAGTCCATGACGAATCTATTGAAACTAATGTAGAATTATCACAGTTGGAAATTTTAGAAAAACAACTAGAAAATCGAAAGAAACGGAAAAAAATACTAGAAGATAATAAAAAACCAACAAAACGCAAAAGGATTATTGTAGATAGTGATAGTGATTAAAAAAAATCAATCAAAAATAAATTTACTTTTTTATTATTATGTATATTAAAAATTATTTTGTTGAAAACTAGTTTTTTTCTCACTAAATAACCCGTGGCAAAGCTTATAAACAAGCTAATTACATCGGCGGTTTTCAATATCTAATTTTCAAAAACACAAATTTATTAAAAGTGAAAAATATAATAAACTAAACAAATTGAAAGTCAACTACGTATATTATTCATACATAAAAAACATGTTCATAGTGTAAATAAAAAATAAATGAAGTTTTAGAAAATAAAAGATACTTGCTGCTTAGTTCCTAAATACCACGCGGGCATTTGACAAAGTTGGCCATAATATCCTTTTATTGAAAATCAAAAAATCCTTTCTTTATTCCTAAATCTGTCAAATACATTTGCTACTGTAAACCTTAATTACTGGATAGATCATGTGATCGTTCTGTTCCGCGAACACAATTATTTAAAGTGTACATTCGATCAGTTCCCGAACAATCTATTACCACAGATCTTTCAAAATAGACCACGTGATACAGTGAAGTTGTCGAGTATTATGACAGTCGGAAATCTGTACGGAGTTGGATTTAAAACTTAACCTCAAATATTCACCAAAAAGATAAATAAAAGTAGAGTGCATTCTTTAGATGTTTTGGTTTGAGTAACTAAAAGTTATAGTTCATCGACGAGCGTCATATCTTGGTGTGTTAGGGTAGGAGGAAATAAAAATCAAAAGTGTCTCAACAATTTCTTGTACTCTCTCAACAGGGGGGGGAAACAATATTAACAAAATATGCATCCTGGCAATAATAATTAATACAAACAATTATTTACATTAAAAAATCAACATAACTATACATAACCTAACGAGTGTGTACTTATGCGCAAAGTATACCTAAAAACAGGTAAAAAAATCTAGTTTTACAAACAGAATCTTAAATAAGATTAAACGTAAACGATTTCCATTGCTAAAAGATCCACAACCGGATAATCAATATCACCAACTTGAGTAAATAAAATTATTTTTTTATCAAATTGTATTAGAAAAGTTAAAATGATCAGTTTGAAAGAAAAGAAACATCTTTTTACACATCGTCCAAATAATCCAAATTGGTGATATCGATAACACGGAATTGTAACCTTTAAATGAGAAATTTAAACAAAAAGATGCACCTTCTGATTTCATGGCAAAAAAGACTCTTTGAAAGTCTTTCGAACATATATATTTACATCGCTTAAAAATATATCACATTTATCATATTTGACACATCAGAATATCGAGATGAATTATAAAACAAACAATTTCGTCAGTATTTATACCAATGTAAGTGTGCTTGTGACTAAATCCAAAGGATTGAAGACATTTTATAAAATATATTCTATAGCAACGTGGATTCCGCAGAACCTAAGGTTCCCATAAAGAAAATTCCCAGGATTCTACAGAATTAGTACCAAAATCATAATCCATATTGGACAACCACTTTCATATAACTGAAAGAAAATAAGAACTACCACAACTGAATATATGATAAAATTCATGGAATCATTGTGAGATTACTTTCTAAATACAAATGTTGATGTTTAATGATTAAATTCATCATCAAAAGGCAACTGATAAAGCTGTTTAATCTTGATTACGAACCAGAAATAGATCTGCATAGTTGATCGGCACTAAAACCCATAATTGAGTATATTTGTGAATGAATTTTGGTCTGGTTTTAGAAGTAGATACCCGAAAGTAGACAAAACGTCACTACGCTAACATTTATCATAAGATTCGTTGAAAAGTGGTACAATAAATAATTTCGAATCGATAGGACTTAAAGAGTGATAAAACAGTGACATAATTCTATTCCTTCTGATAAAAGTTGACTTTAAAAAACTATTTTCACTATTAAAATATTTCTGATGAAAATTTGTGTCGTTTGATTTGTAATATTTTGATTTATATTTGGTGTAAGTCCAGTTAACTCAAAATTTTGGGAATCCCTGCTGTACAGAACCCGAATATAAATAAATACAGTCAAACTTGATTAAATAAAAAATTTTCATGGTTGAAACTCATTGTGATGTACAACCACTGAATAACCTACATTTTCTCTATATTTTGGAATAGTTCTTTTGATTTTAATCATTTTAATTCAATACAAAAATTTTTGGAAACATACTGCGGGGAAGAAAAGTTTTGAAAAACTGATAAAAGTTGTTTTTGAACTCAAAATGTTGTGGAAGAAGTGACAAAATTATATAAACAGGTGAAAGTTCTGAACAATGAAAATAAAATTAGTGAATTGGTGTCTAAATGGATATTGGGATACTGGTCATAGATAATTTTGAGAAAATAGAATCCGAAAGGCTGTAGAAGTTGTTGAAAAAGTATATAAACAAGTAAAAACTGTGTAAGTACTGAAAAAATAAATATATGTCATGTAAAAGTTATTTATTTAAATCAAAGGAACGACTAAGCACGACCACATCTAGTTGAATTCCAAAAGTTTCAATCACATTTTTTCATAAAACATTTCACCTACATTGGGAAACAGATTTTTTCTTTAGATAATATATTAACACGTTTCTCATTTTCGATAATTTTGTATAAAATTTAGTTTCAAATGGTCAATTATATAAAATAGCAGCTAGATATGTAAAAAATAGATTCGACCGATGAACAACAGCAGATTTAACTGTAGAAATTCCTGTATTTATATAGTTATTAAGAAGAAATATATTTTGAAAATTTGACTTGAAAATACGACTAAAATTGCCATTTTATGCCAAACGTACTGAAGAAAAATTCGTTCTATAATCCACCTATTTGAATATATAATATATATATATATAATTTCGTGTAAATAATAAAGTAATTCTGTAAGTAGAATGTTTTCAACAATAAAATAGTTTATAAAATGTATACTTTTCTTATTTTCATAGCTTTTGTTTTCTATATTCAGTCTTCAGCAGTTTTATAATAGCAAATATGTACAAAAATTGTTCTACGAATCCGCCATTATCGTTTCTCTCTGTTCTATTTCGTTCAGTTTGTTCGGATGATTGACGAATACTTTTTTCGCTAGAGTCTACAACAACAAAAACCAATATTATCAATCCAACAATTTCTCAACGAGTTTATACAATAAAATCATAATGTTATCATAATTTCTTGACTTATGGCTAGGAGGAATAGGAAGCATCCAGAATCATCGATTAGAATTATTTTGGAATATAAAGTAGATACTAAAACTTATTATTATTATTATTATTATTATTATTGGACCAATCCGGGACTGAATTTCGTTTATTTTTTGATTTTAGGTATCGAACGACTTATCTAGAAGTTTCAAGACTTGATGTAGAACAATCTAAACTGTATGGAGTGTTCAAATACAAAATTTTTCCCATGGGAGTGAAAATTTGGAAAATATAAAGTAAATAGAAGCTTTTTGTGTCGTTTTATCATTATTGAGCTAGTCCGGGACTGCTTTTTGTTTGTGATGTCTAGTAAAAGCACCGAGTGATTGATCTGGAAGTTTCGAGGTGTGGATATTTGATCTAGAACAATCGGAAGCATACAGAACGTTCAAATTAAGTCCGAAACGTCTCAATGACAATTTTTACTTCGAAATTCAAGTTGTTTTGTTTTATTTTTCACGATTATCATTATAGAATTATAAAATAAATAAATACCTTTAAACTTTCAAGGCATTGGTCCCCATCGCAAGTATTTATCTCAGTCAACAGACTGTTGGATCTCTCCAATTCTGCGTACAAACCGAAAGGTAACTTTTTCAAACATTCCAACCTCTGTATATGCATCTTGGATCGCAGATGTTTGGCTAGATGACCGTGAATCCGAAAAGCGATGTTACAATCCGAACATTTGAACGGTCTGGGTTCAGAAGAAGAAAGCGCAGGAGATGAGGACAACTGAAAAATCGATATATTTGAAAATACTAATGGATATGATGATAATTGAATGGGATTGCATACCTTGTTATGGTGACTAGCACTCCTTTCGTGTTTTTGTAAATGTCCTTTCGTTCTGAAACTAACGGAACATGAATCACAGCGGAAAGGTCTTTCTAAATAGTGGATATTCATGTGTAGCCTGAAAAAAAAAAGATAAAAATCGATTAGTCACACATATCCATCCATTGACTGAGTATTTGGGATTTGAAACCCCCCATAACAATTTTTATTCATACAATTATGGATTTTTAGTATTTGAAACCCCTCATAATAATTTTTTTCACTTAATTTTCTATATAAATGTCTTTGGAACCCTCTCATAACAAGTTTTTACACAATTATCCTTATAAGTGGGTTTTTGGAATTTAAAAAACCCCAATAATATTTTTTTTCCATAAAATTATGGATTTTTGGGATTTGGAACCCTCCCCTAAGAATTTTTTCACACAATTATCCTTATAAGTAGTATTTTTGAATTTGAAACAATCCAACAACAATTTTTTTACACAATTATGAGTTTTTGGGATTTTAAAAACTCCCCTAACAATTTTTATTCACATAATTATGGATTTTTGGGACTTGAAATCCTCCCCTAAGAATTTTTTCACACAATTATCCTTATAAATAGTATTTTTGAATTTGAAACAATCCAACAACAATTTTTTTACACAATTATGAGTTTTTGGGATTTTAAAAACTCCCCTAACAATTTTTCTTCACATAATTATGGATTTTTGGGACTTGAAATCCTCCCCTAAGAATTTTTTCAAACAATTATCCTTATAAGTAGTATTTTTGAATTTGAAACAATCCAACAACAATTTTTTTACACAATTATGAGTTTTTGGGATTTTAAAAACTCCCCTAACAATTTTTCTTCACACAATTATGGATTTTTGGGACTTGAAATCCTCCCCTAAGAATTTTTTCAAACAATTATCCTTATAAGTAGTATTTTTGAATTTGAAACAATCCAACAACAATTTTTTTACACAATTATGAGTTTTTGGGATTTTAAAAACTCCCCTAACAATTTTTCTTCACATAATTATGGATTTTTGGGACTTGAAATCCTCCCCTAAGAATTTTTTCAAACAATTATCCTTATAAGTAGTATTTTTGAATTTGAAACAATCCAACAACAATTTTTTTACACAATTATGAGTTTTTGGGATTTTAAAACCTCCCCTAACAATTTTTCTTCACATAATTATGGATTTTTGGGACTTGAAATCCTCCCCTAAGAATTTTTTCACACAATTATCCTTATAAGTAGTATTTTTGAATTTGAAACAATCCAACAACAATTTTTTTACACAATTATGAGTTTTTGGGATTTTAAAAACTCCCCTAACAATTTTTCTTCACACAATTATGGATTTTTGGGACTTGAAATCCTCCCCTAAGAATTTTTTCAAACAATTATCCTTATAAGTAGTATTTTTGAATTTGAAACAATCCAACAACAATTTTTTTACACAATTATGAGTTTTTGGGATTTTAAAAACTCCCCTAACAATTTTTCTTCACATAATTATGGATTTTTGGGACTTGAAATCCTCCCCTAAGAATTTTTTCACACAATTATCCTTATAAGTAGTATTTTTGAATTTGAAACAATCCAACAACAATTTTTTTACACAATTATGAGTTTTTGGGATTTTAAAAACTCCCCTAACAATTTTTCTTCACACAATTATGGATTTTTGGGACTTGAAATCCTCCCCTAAGAATTTTTTCACACAATTATCCTTATAAATAGTATTTTTGAATTTGAAACAATCCAACAACAATTTTTTTACACAATTATGAGTTTTTGAGATTTTAAAACCTCCCCTAACAATTTTTATTGACACAATTATGGATTTTTGGGACTTGAAACTCTCCCCTAAGAATTTTTGCACACAATTATTCTCAAAAGTGAGTTTTTGGAATTCGAAACCCCCCTTAAAAATTTGTTTTTACATAACAGACCTAAATTGAAGCCGACAGATGTTCTAAAACGCATTAAAAGATCAAGAATGAAAACTAGTAGTTTAGTTTTAGAGTTTTAGAGTCAGCAAACTGAAACCGAACCGAAAATGGGGCGCAACAGATCTTTCAGACTATTATTGAAGTTGGTCGGAATGAAATTTTAACCATCCACATATTCAAACTACCTAAACACATATCAAAAGTATTGACAAAATAATTATTTGATGTTAGGAACAACATTAGAGAAATTAAGGTACAGAAACAGGTAGTTTCGAAGGGGTTGGTATTAAATATAATAAAAATTAACAAAAAGCAATAATAATAAATTAGAGAATATGAATAGAAAATATTACAGTCATAATGAACACACTATCTACACCAACACTACAAATTACATTATTTGATCTACGTTTCAATGACCAAGCTACCGTCTTCAGAGACCGAAGAAGGTAAACCGAGCTATCTGAAGATGATATAACTTGATTATCGAAACGTAGTAATTTATAGTTTGTTCAAACAGATACAGAAATTGGAGGAGGAGGAGATAATGTGAAATAAACTCACCTAAGTTGTGAAGGTTTGTTAAAACTCTTGGAACAAATGGTGCAGCTCTTGTTCCCTTCGGATTTAACGATAATATCATTGACGTCCTTATTGACGGGTCCGAAATTAACAGTATTAATACCGCCGTCTATATTTTCGTTTTTAGTGGCCAATTTTAAAAATTCGCTGGCGACGCTCTTCGCCAAAGTATTTTTCTCCAATTTGACTTGTTTGGTGGCAACATCGGCCAGAGTTTCCATGGCGCTGTTGTCGTAATCCGTATTGTTGCCAGTTTCTTCGTTGTAGTTCTGATGTTGATCTTGTGTATCCGCACTCAGAGGTCTCAATATGATAACGGTGCTATTGTTGTTGTTGTTGTTGTTATTATAAATAGGAATTTCTTCTCTGTCCTCGTTAATTTCCAATCGAGGAGGAGACTGTGGTTTCTGTAACGCGTTGAATATTTCGTTGGCGACGTTCTTCTCGCTCTCCGTCAACCTAAAATTATTCACCACCTCGTTTACTAACGTTCCGTTTAATTTTTCTTGATTATTCGCCATCGACAGATCCATAACTTCGTCGTTTTTCTGTATTTTGTTTTTATGGGGAAATTCCGTTATTGAAAATTTTCTTTTTCTTATATCCGACACGCTTTCGGCGGTTATTACGACGTCGTTTATTTTTAGAGTAGGTAGGGTTCGGTTGGGGGTAGTTGTGATGTTTTTAACGTTGTTTAAGGTCTCTTCGTAACAATAATTTTCGTTTTCGGGTAGATCGGGACTTAATTTTCCTTGGGGAACGTATTTTTTTATAACGTTGAACTGTTTAATACATTTCGGTTCTACTGGATTGGTAACACTTTCCGATAACTTATTTTCCGGTTCCGGTGAAGGTAATACTACCTTTTCTCCTATTAAAACGGTGGTATAAGGATACGTCAAAGGTCTACTTATACTTCCCATTCCTAAATAGGTCCTAACGTTTTGATTTTCTGCAGTTTCTTCTGATGCCGATATATTCAGCTCCATCGTTTTGAAACTTGGACTCATCGTTGTGTTTGGTTGATCTAGGAATTTGTTTTTGGCGTAAATCGTCTTTGAAACGTGCGCCAGTTCTTCTGTGGTCATAAATGCTTCTGTGGGGCTCTTCGTGCCTATGTTACCAGATGTTTGGGTAGGTTTTTGCGAAAGAGACAACAGACCGTAGGCCGCTTCGTGTTCTTGTTGACGCGTCGATTCGTCTAAAACGAAAAATAATTTCAAAATACATCCTAGATTTTAATATAATAAAACAAATATACCATTTACTAGGCCTTACAACATAATTGACATCCGTTGAGGCTCAAAGTTCAATCTATCTTTCAACTGATAGATAATAAAATAATAATTATACACTCCAGAACAAAATTAAAACATATATTTGAAGATGAGGAATAAATAGACTTGAATATGGGGAATTTTAGCTTAAAATCAATTCAGAAAACTGAATTTTACTATATAAAACATTAAACAATCCAATTTTGGTACGTATAGCATAGAATTGTGGGTAAAAACAGTATAAAACTTTCATATAAATAATTTTTTGTCACTAGTCATAATTCCAAGCAAATGTTATATTGAGCTTCAAATATAAAAAAAAATAATAAAAAAGAGAAGTTAAAAATGATTATAAAGTTAAAAGCGATAAAAATTGAAGATAGCGAATTAATTTAATTTCTATATCTCTATAAAAGAAATTTTCATCCAAAGAATCATTATTGAATGTTTAGGTGAAGTAGAATGCTTTTAATCCAATTTGAATGCCGCGGAAACAAATTATTTCAATCACTTACCGCTACTATCCATTCCGCTGTCGTCAGTATCAGATTCAGAACTCTGAGCGCTTTGTTGGGCTGATGAAGACGACGATCCCGTACTAGTTGTGGAATTTTTCGAATGGGCCTTACTTTTCATATGTTTGGTTAAGTTTCCTTTAGTTTTGAAACTTTAAAAAATTAAAAACAAATGGACTTATAAAACCGTAATTAGTTTGATAAGATTTTGTGATAAACATATAAATTCGTAATAATATGAACCGTAAAGAAAAAAAAAACAAATTTACCTGAAATTACAATGACTGCAAGTATAAGGCCTATCGTTTGAATGTGTCCTGATGTGCTTTTTAAGCATAGACGGTTTTTTACAACGAATCCCACATTGGTCGCATACATATCGGCCTCTACCTATAACAAATTCAAAAAAAAATCTCAAAAATATTTCAAATTTTAAACTATTAAGCTTGTCTTACCCCTGCCTCGAACGTAAATATAATCTTCGTTACATTCGTACCCGCCTAAAATTGTATTATTCTTCTGTGGTTCGTCTTCTTTTTCAGATTGTGCCGATGACGTTTCCGTAATGACAAACTGTGAATAAAAAATTAATTAAAGACATGATTTAACGAAAAAAAATAGTGTTTTTGGCATTTATTTACTATAATATACTAAAATTTTCAATAATAAATGTTTTATTATACAATAAAACTCCATGGAATAAAAATCGGATTAAATAATGGCTGTAAAGGGATTAGAAACAAGTGTAAAAAAGAATGACATATAAATACAAATTTAAAATTTTTATATTTCAACGAATTTATTAAAAGGTTAAGTATATTTATAATTTGTTTATTGTATATTTATAATAATTATTTAAATTTAATATAAGTTATACATCTTAATACATTTGTGTTTATAAAGCAGCAATTAAGTGAGAAGCTTAAAGGTAATTCACACTCTACAATATTTTTTCTAAACTTAAAATATGAATAGTTTCTAATAGGCTATTATTTTAATTAATGTCCTTATATTAATAAATTTTTTCAATAATATCAATGTTTATATGGTAAATTTGAATGGAAGTGTGAAAATATTCCACATAATCTAATATTTGATTTGTTTATCAGTTGAAATAGTTATTGAATTTGTAATATCTCTGAATAACGTATTAATCTGATTTTATTCACGTTTAATGATTACCTAACACAAATTTTGAAAGCATAGGTGCACTGAAATGTTTATCGATTATAATTAATATAATAAAACAAAAAAATAGTACAACAGCTCCTTCTAGACCAAAATATTCCGGAATTAAAATAGCTTCCGGGCGGAGGCTGATCTGGAGGTTGTATCAAGCAAAAACATTTTCTAGGTTGTACACCAACATCTGCAGTTGAGGAAATTTCATATTTTGGCCCTAGCAGAAACAAAGAGAATCTCGAATCTTCAGAATTCCATGTTATGACAATTTTGCCAACAGGTTTGGAATTATATATTGGCCAAATGGAAGCATCTAAAAGACTTTCTTGTTATGTTTCCTTGGAACGACGTTTGCTTCGATTCCAATGACCCTTCAGTGCGTACAAACGAGATTTCGGAAGTAGTCTTGGCAGGTATGGAAGCCCATATTCCTTACACCTTCAAAATTCGCTTGTGGGGAGTTGAGGTTGGGAGCAATACGTCCTAGAATAGTCACGTGACCGAATTAGCTACGACTTTTCCACAAAAACTCTTCAAGACCAAAAACTACATACTGCTTAACAGCTTCTAATCCTCTACAAGAACCAGATTCGTTTTTCTTTGGAGTATTGCTCGCACATTTGGAGATCGGCTCCCAAACACACCCTCAGGACGCTCCACTCGATACAGTAAGAGTCCAATCCGACTTACAAGCGACCCGGAGCTGACCAGAACCTGCAGTTGAGGATTTGGTACAGTCTGGGCATAAAAAATCATCATTGGCTCCCAAGCACACCTTCAGGACGCTAGACTCGATGCAGTAAGAGTCCAATCGGACTTATAGGCGACCCGGAGCTGACCAGAAACTGCAGTTGAGGATTTGGTACAGTCTGGGCATAAAAAATCATCATTGGCTCTCAAGCACACCTTCAGGACGCTAGACTCGATACAGTAAGAGTTCAATCTGACTTACAAGCGACCTAGAGCTGACCAGAACCTGCAGTTGAGGATTTGGTACAGTCTGGGCATAAAAAATCATCATTGGCTCCCAAGCACGCCTTCAGGACGCTAGACTGATACAGTAAGAGTCCAATCTGACTTACAAGCGATCCGGAGCTGACCAGAAACTGCAGTTGAGGATTTGGTACAGTCTGGGCATAAAAAATCATCATTGGCTCCTAAGCACACCTTCAGGACGCTAGACTCGATACAGTAAGAGTCCAATCCGACTTATAGGCGACCTAGAGCTGACTAGAACCTGCAGTTGAGGATTTGGTACAGTCTGGGCATAAAAAAATCATCATTGGTTCTCAAGCACACCTTCAGGACGCTAGACTCGATACAGTAAGAGTCCAATCTGACTTACAAGCGACCCGGAGCTGACCAGAACCTGCAGTTGAGGATTTGGTACAGTCTGGGCATAAAAAATCATCATTGACTCCCAAGCACGCCTTCAGGACGCTAGACTCGATACAGTAAGAGTCCAATCTGACTTACAAGCGACCCGGAGCTGACCAGAAACTGCAGTTGAGGATTTGGTACAGTCTGGGCATAAAAAATCATCATTGGCTCCCAAGCACACCTTCAGGACGCTAGACTCGATACAGTAAGAGTCCAATCCGACTTATAGGCGACCTAAAGCTGACCAGAACCTGCAGTTGAGGATTTGGTACTGTCTGGGCATAAAAAATCATCATTGGCTCTCAAGCACACCTTCAGGACGCTAGACTCGATACAGTAAGAGTCCAATCCGACTTACAAGCGACCCGGAGCTGACCAGAACCTGCAGTTGAGGATTTGGTACAGTCTGGGCATAAAAAATCATCATTGGCTCCCAAGCACGCCTTCAGGACGCTAGACTCGATACAGTAAGAGTTCAATCTGACTTACAAGCGACCTAGAGCTGACCAGAACCTGCAGTTGAGGATTTGGTACAGTCTGGGCATAAAAAATCATCATTGGCTCCCAAGCACGCCTTTAGGACGCTAGATTCGATACAGGAAGAGTCCAATCGGACTTACAAGCGACCCGGAGCTGACTAGAAACTGCAGTTGAGGATTTGGTACAGTCTGGGCATAAAAAATCATCATTGGTTCCCAAGCACGCCTTCAGGACGCTAGACTGATACAGGAAGAGTCCAATCGGACTTACAAGCGACCCGGAGCTGACTAGAAACTGCAGTTGAGGATTTGGTACAGTCTGGGCATAAAAAATCATCATTGGCTCCCAAGCACACCTTCAGGACGCTAGACTCGATACAGTAAGAGTCCAATCTGATTTACAAGCGACCCGGAGCTGACCAGAAACTGCAGTTGAGGATTTGGTACTGTCTGGGCATAAAAAATCATCATTGGTTCCCAAGCACGCCTTCAGGACGCTAGATTCGATACAGTAAGAGTCCAATCTGATTTACAAGCGACCCGGAGCTGACCAGAAACTGCAGTTGAGGATTTGGTACTGTCTGGGCATAAAAAATCATCATTGGTTCCCAAGCACGCCTTCAGGACGCTAGATTCGATACAGTAAGAGTCCAATCTGATTTACAAGCGACCCGGAGCTGACCAGAAACTGCAGTTGAGGATTTGGTACAGTCTGGGCATAAAAAATCATCATTGGTTCCCAAGCACGCCTTCAGGACGCTAGATTCGATACAGTAAGAGTCCAATCTGATTTACAAGCGACCCGGAGCTGACCAGAAACTGCAGTTGAGGATTTGGTACTGTCTGGGCATAAAAAATCATCATTGGTTCCCAAGCACGCCTTCAGGACGCTAGATTCGATACAGTAAGAGTCCAATCTGATTTACAAGCGATCCGGAGCTGACCAGAAACTGCAGTTGAGGATTTGGTACAGTCTGGGCATAAAAAATCATCATTGGCTCCCAAGCACGCCTTCAGGACGCTAGACTCGATACAGTAAGAGTCCAATCTGATTTACAAGCGACCCGGAGCTGACCAGAAACTGCAGTTGAGGATTTGGTACTGTCTGGGCATAAAAAATCATCATTGGTTCCCAAGCACGCCTTCAGGACGCTAGATTCGATACAGTAAGAGTCCAATCTGATTTACAAGCGACCCGGAGCTGACCAGAAACTGCAGTTGAGGATTTGGTACAGTCTGGGCATAAAAAATCATCATTGGTTCCCAAGCACGCCTTCAGGACGCTAGATTCGATACAGTAAGAGTCCAATCTGATTTACAAGCGACCCGGAGCTGAC
Source organism: Diorhabda sublineata (assembly GCF_026230105.1). Lineage (NCBI taxonomy): Eukaryota > Metazoa > Arthropoda > Insecta > Coleoptera > Chrysomelidae > Diorhabda > Diorhabda sublineata. The sequence goes on from NC_079480.1 coordinate 671,100, forward strand.
CAGAAACTGCAGTTGAGGATTTGGTACTGTCTGGGCATAAAAAATCATCATTGGTTCCCAAGCACGCCTTCAGGACGCTAGATTCGATACAGTAAGAGTCCAATCTGATTTACAAGCGACCCGGAGCTGACCAGAAACTGCAGTTGAGGATTTGGTACAGTCTGGGCATAAAAAATCATCATTGGCTCCCAAGCACGCCTTCAGGACGCTAGACTCGATACAGTAAGAGTCCAATCGGACTTACAAGCGACCCGGAGCTGACGAGAAACTGCAGTTGAGGATTTGGTACAGTCTGGGCATGGAATATATGTATGTATGTATAAGGAAAAGTTGTATACTTACCTTATAACTAGAATGTATGATTAGATTGGCCGAAGTCTTCCCCGCTATACTGTAACTCTTGTTAATCTGTCTGGAATCGTAGTCGCTGACGTACAATTTATCCTGTTTGGTATCCTGCTGCCTCCATTCGGAGTACATGCTCAATTTCTTGAAGTGGGGCACGTAAAAAGGTTGCGTCTTGTTCAAAGTACAATAGACCGGTCTCGTGGAACTCTTCAATCCCAAATAACTGAAATAATTGCCGTGAAGAAAATGCTCGGCGTACTTCTTGGCGACTCGAGGCGTATCTGGGCTGATCAGGATCTGATTGAACATGGTCGGCGTCAAGCCGTGGTGTTGTTTCAATGACGCCGTCGTCGGTTTCAAAGCCAAACTATTCGGTCTGGCGAATTTCTTGATTTCCCCTTCGGCGGATTTGTCTTCCGCGCATTTCGTATCGGAACCGTCCGATTTCGGGGATCTGTTCAATCTTTCCGGTAGCAAAAAATTGGCCGTCGCTCTAATTTGCACCGGATTATTATTATTATTATTTTTGGGCGATTTGATCAGTTTATCGGGTTGCGCGAATAACCTCGCGCCGTTTTTATCCTGGGAGCAAGTTTCCGTCGGTTTCGGAGATGGGTGGTCCGTCATCGGAGGGGGTTTATCGATTACTAAAGGGGGTAAATTTTGTCGGATCGGGGGGGTATTTTCGACTACGGGTCCCGGCATACCCGGCACGTGTCTAACGACTTGACCGTTCACCAATAGATTCAGAGGATTGTACAAATTGGTTTTAAAGTCGCCGGGTGGCGTTCGATGATTAAAATTCGTAGGTACAGTCGGTTGTCTAATATTAGGCGTCAACATTTTAAGAGCGTTCTGACTGAAATCGATTATATTCTTATATAGAGGACTCGATTCTTCCGGATACGATTTGGTAATCGATACGTCGTCGTCGATATTTCGAATTGTATCGAAAGTAAAAATCGATTTATCGAAATCTATATTTTCTTTGGGGGTTTTCGTGTCGGATTTATTGGTATTCGTTAAAACGGTGCCTCCGGATTGTAAACTAGTTTTGACGACTCGATTTTCGCTTAAATTACCGATAAAATTCGCATCTTTATCGAATTCGTCTTCGATTTTGAAGGTTTTCGATTCGCCCGACGAATGCACTTTCACTTCCCCCCCGAATAATTTGATGCGGGGTTTTTTATCTTTATCGAAGGAAAGGGGGGACAAAAGGTAATTGGGCGGCGAGGATGCGGTTTCCCCTCGATTAACCAGAGGTAGATTTCCGCTATCGAAGGAAAACGATTTGGTTTTGTCGCTTTCTATTAGTCGAGTTTTGCCTAGGAACGGTCCCGGGGAGTCGAGGGGGAATTGCATCCGAGGAATGTTGTCGAAAGCGTTTTTGTTGTGCGTTAATATCGAAGCGACGTTCACCGAACTACTTCTGGTATATTTCGGTCCGGCGGATTTTCCTTTGCAATTTCTGTATTTGTGGACGTCCAATTCGGTGACCGTTTGGAAGATCATCTTGCAATGGGGGCATTGCATGTCGGAGGAGCTGCTCAGATTTTTCAGCAGGAGTTCTTTGATTAGGCTCTTTTGGATGACCGGTTCGGTTACTTCGCTCATGGATCTCTTTCGGTTTTTGGTGAGGTTGAGCGGCTCGTCGTGGCGGATTTCTTTTTGTACGAACGTCTCGCTGGGTTGCGGCGCCGAGGAATTGTTTCTATTTATGATTTTGTTGATGTGGTGCGACACGAATCGGGTGGTCGTCGTCGAGGTATTCGTCGCGTCTTCGGTACTATCTGGCGGGGGGTTATCGAATAATTTCGCCGTATGGAACCTGGGTTTGTACGGTTTCTTCGGTTCGTCTTTGAATTCCGAATCGTTCGGCGGGTTTTTCGCTATTTCGGACTCGTGGTTCGCGTCCGGAGTTTTGGTCACCAATAATCTGTTGGCGTGCGTCCTGGATCTGCAATGTTTGTAGAGGTTCGATCTGGTTTTGAAGGAGAAGCCGCAACTTTCGCAGGGGTACGGTCTTTCGTTGGTGTGGGCTCTGATGTGTTTTTGCAAAACGCTCGGTTTCGAGCAGACTAGATTGCAATAGGGGCAAACGTATTTTCCGACGGAGTTTTTTTGTTCGTCGTATTTGGGAGTCGACGTTTCATCCGGTTTGACGTCGTCTCGATGGAAATTGGCGTTGAAGATGCCGTAATTGTCTCCGGCGTAATTGTAGTTGGCGGTCGGGTAAACGTTGTTCAAAATGGAAGACGTGCTACTAGTATTATCTGTATAGTTGGTCTGTTTAGTATCAAAACTAGTCGGTTGATGATGATCTGGTTGTTTCGAAACTACATATGATATGTAAGAGTTCGAAGATTGTTGGTTGCCTAGTGATATGGAAGACTTGGCGTTCGACGTACGCGAAGGGCTGCTATTTGTACTTTGATTTGGCACAGGTTCGATATTGTCCGTTTTATCCATTTTTTCTTTTTCTTTTTGATCGATTTTTTGCGCGAACGTCTCCACCGGAGCGCTCTTCTTGTTTTCCTTGTCATTTTGGATTATGGATTCAACGTTAATTTGTTTCTTGAATTTTTTGTGCAGGTAACTGTCACTTTTTTCCATAGCTAAATTCTACCTGAAACAAATACGTATCAATTATTATATTGACGCTAACAGTGGATGAAATTGCTTCCTCGGCCACAATATTATCCAAAACTGAGTCTCAGGCGACTGTTTGCTGTAACGATGCAAGAATTAGAGGCGCCAGAAGAAACGGTGCCACAAAAACCGACTTTTGTTATCGAGAAACTACCCGAAGAAGTGCGGGAATCCGCAAAAAGAATCGACGGAACTCCGAATTGCTTCCGCGGCCACAATATTATCCAAAACTGAGTCTCAGGCGACTGTTTGCTGCAACGATGTAACAATTAGAGGCGCCAGAAGAAACAGTGCCACAAAAACCGACTTTTGTTATCGAGAAACTACCCGAAGAAGTGCGGGAATCCGCAAAAAGAATCGACGGAACTCCGAATTGCTTCCTCGGCCACAATATTATCCAAAACTGAGTCTCAGGCGACTGTTTGCTGTAACGATGCAAGAATTAGAGGCGCCAGAAGAAACGGTGCCACAAAAACCGACTTTTGTTATCGAGAAACTACCCGAAGAAGTGCGGGAATCCGCAAAAAGAATCGACGGAACTCCGAATTGCTTCCGCGGCCACAATATTATCCAAAACTGAGTCTCAGGCGACTGTTTGCTGTAACGATGCAAGAATTAGAGGCGCCAGAAGAAACGGTGCCACAAAAACCGACTTTTGTTATCGAGAAACTACCCGAAGAAGTGCGGGAATCCGCAAAAAGAATCGACGGAACTCCGAATTGCTTCCGCGGCCACAATATTATCCAAAACTGAGTCTCAGGCGACTGTTTGCTGCAACGATGTAACAATTAGAGGCGCCAGAAGAAACAGTGCCACAAAAACCGACTTTTGTTATCGAGAAACTACCCGAAGAAGTGCGGGAATCCGCAAAAAGAATCGACGGAACTCCGAATTGCTTCCTCGGCCACAATATTATCCAAAACTGAGTCTCAGGCGACTGTTTGCTGTAACGATGCAAGAATTAGAGGCGCCAGAAGAAACGGTGCCACAAAAACCGACTTTTGTTATCGAGAAACTACCCGAAGAAGTGCGGGAATCCGCAAAAAGAATCGACGGAACTCCGAATTGCTTCCGCGGCCACAATATTATCCAAAACTGAGTCTCAGGCGACTGTTTGCTGTAACGATGCAAGAATTAGAGGCGCCAGAAGAAACGGTGCCACAAAAACCGACTTTTGTTATCGAGAAACTACCCGAAGAAGTGCGGGAATCCGCAAAAAGAATCGACGGAACTCCGAATTGCTTCCTCGGCCACAATATTATCCAAAACTGAGTCTCAGGCGACTGTTTGCTGTAACGATGCAAGAATTAGAGGCGCCAGAAGAAACGGTGCCACAAAAACCGACTTTTGTTATCGAGAAACTACCCGAAGAAGTGCGGGAATCCGCAAAAAAAATCGACGGAACTCCGAATTGCTTCCGCGGCCACAATATTATCCAAAACTGAGTCTCAGGCGACTGTTTGCTGTAACGATGCAAGAATTAGAGGCGCCAGAAGAAACGGTGCCACAAAAACCGACTTTTGTTATCGAGAAACTACCCGAAGAAGTGCGGGAATCCGCAAAAAGAATCGACGGAACTCCGAATTGCTTCCGCGGCCACAATATTATCCAAAACTGAGTCTCAGGCGACTGTTTGCTGTAACGATGCAAGAATTAGAGGCGCCAGAAGAAACGGTGCCACAAAAACCGACTTTTGTTATCGAGAAACTACCCGAAGAAGTGCGGGAATCCGCAAAAAGAATCGACGGAACTCCGAATTGCTTCCGCGGCCACAATATTATCCAAAACTGAGTCTCAGGCGACTGTTTGCTGCAACGATGCAAGAATTAGAGGCGCCAGAAGAGACTGTGCCACAAAAACCGACTTTTGTTGTCGAGAAACTATCCGAAGAAGTGCGGGAATCCGCAAAAAGAATCGACGGAACTCCGAATTGCTTCCTCGGCCACAATATTATCCAAAACTGAGTCTCAGGCGACTGTTTGCTGTAACGATGCAAGAATTAGAGGCGCCAGAAGAAACGGTGCCACAAAAACCGACTTTTGTTATCGAGAAACTACCCGAAGAAGTGCGGGAATCCGCAAAAAGAATCGACGGAACTCCGAATTGCTTCCGCGGCCACAATATTATCCAAAACTGAGTCTCAGGCGACTGTTTGCTGCAACGATGCAAGAATTAGAGGCGCCAGAAGAGACTGTGCCACAAAAACCGACTTTTGTTGTCGAGAAACTATCCGAAGAAGTGCGGGAATCCGCAAAAAAAATCGACGGAACTCCGAATTGCTTCCGCGGCCACAATATTATCCAAAACTGAGTCTCAGGCGACTGTTTGCTGTAACGATGCAAGAATTAGAGGCGCCAGAAGAAACGGTGCCACAAAAACCGACTTTTGTTATCGAGAAACTACCCGAAGAAGTGCGGGAATCCGCAAAAAGAATCGACGGAACTCCGAATTGCTTCCGCGGCCACAATATTATCCAAAACTGAGTCTCAGGCGACTGTTTGCTGCAACGATGCAAGAATTAGAGGCGCCAGAAGAGACTGTGCCACAAAAACCGACTTTTGTTGTCGAGAAACTATCCGAAGAAGTGCGGGAATCCGCAAAAAGAATCGACGGAACTCCGAATTGCTTCCTCGGCCACAATATTATCCAAAACTGAGTCTCAGGCGACTGTTTGCTGTAACGATGCAAGAATTAGAGGCGCCAGAAGAAACGGTGCCACAAAAACCGACTTTTGTTATCGAGAAACTACCCGAAGAAGTGCGGGAATCCGCAAAAAGAATCGACGGAACTCCGAATTGCTTCCGCGGCCACAATATTATCCAAAACTGAGTCTCCGGCGACTGTTTGCTGCAACGATGTAACAATTAGAGGCGCCAGAAGAGACGATGCCACAAAAACCGACTTTTGTTATCGAGAAACTACCCGAAGAAGTGCGGGAATCCGCAAAAAGAATCGACGGAACTCCGAATTGCTTCCGCGGCCACAATATTATCCAAAACTGAGTCTCCGGCGACTGTTTGCTGCAACGATGTAACAATTAGAGGCGCCAGAAGAGACGGTGCCACAAAAACCGACTTTTGTTGTCGAGAAACTACCCGAAGAAGTGCGGGAATCCGCAAAAAGAATCGACGGAACTCCGAATTGCTTCCGCGGCCACAATATTATCCAAAACTGAGTCTCCGGCGACTGTTTGCTGCAACGATGTAACAATTAGAGGCGCCAGAAGAGACGGTGCCACAAAAACCGACTTTTGTTGTCGAGAAACTACCCGAAGAAGTGCGGGAATCCGCAAAAAGAATCGACGGAACTCCGAATTGCTTCCGCGGCCACAATATTATCCAAAACTGAGTCTCCGGCGACTGTTTGCTGCAACGATGTAACAATTAGAGGCGACAGAAGAGACGGTGCCACAAAAACCGACTTTTGTTATCGAGAAACTACCCGAAGAAGTGCGGGAATCCGCAAAAAGAATCGACGGAACTCCGAATTGCTTCCGCGGCCACAATATTATCCAAAACTGAGTCTCCGGCGACTGTTTGCTGCAACGATGTAACAATTAGAGGCGACAGAAGAGACGGTGCCACAAAAACCGACTTTTGTTATCGAGAAACTACCCGAAGAAGTGCGGGAATCCGCAAAAAGAATCGACGGAACTCCGAATTGCTTCCGCGGCCACAATATTATCCAAAACTGAGTCTCCGGCGACTGTTTGCTGCAACGATGTAACAATTAGAGGCGACAGAAGAGACGGTGCCACAAAAACCGACTTTTGTTATCGAGAAACTACCCGAAGAAGTGCGGGAATCCGCAAAAAGAATCGACGGAACTCCGAATTGCTTCCGCGGCCACAATATTATCCAAAACTGAGTCTCAGGCGACTGTTTGCTGCAACGATGTAACAATTAGAGGCGCCAGAAGAGACGGTGCCACAAAAACCGACTTTTGTTATCGAGAAACTACCCGAAGAAGTGCGGGAATCCGCAAAAAGAATCGACGGAACTCCGAATTGCTTCCGCGGCCACAATATTATCCAAAACTGAGTCTCAGGCGACTGTTTGCTGCAACGATGTAACAATTAGAGGCGCCAGAAGAGACGGTGCCACAAAAACCGACTTTTGTTGTCGAGAAACTACCCGAAGAAGTGCGGGAATCCGCAAAAAGAATCGACGGAACTCCGAATTGCTTCCGCGGCCACAATATTATCCAAAACTGAGTCTCAGGCGACTGTTTGCTGCAACGATGTAACAATTAGAGGCGCCAGAAGAGACGGTGCCACAAAAACCGACTTTTGTTGTCGAGAAACTACCCGAAGAAGTGCGGGAATCCGCAAAAAGAATCGACGGAACTCCGAATTGCTTCCGCGGCCACAATATTATCCAAAACTGAGTCTCCGGCGACTGTTTGCTGCAACGATGTAACAATTAGAGGCGACAGAAGAGACGGTGCCACAAAAACCGACTTTTGTTATCGAGAAACTACCCGAAGAAGTGCGGGAATCCGCAAAAAGAATCGACGGAACTCCGAATTGCTTCCGCGGCCACAATATTATCCAAAACTGAGTCTCAGGCGACTGTTTGCTGCAACGATGTAACAATTAGAGGCGCCAGAAGAGACGGTGCCACAAAAACCGACTTTTGTTATCGAGAAACTACCCGAAGAAGTGCGGGAATCCGCAAAAAGAATCGACGGAACTCCGAATTGCTTCCGCGGCCACAATATTATCCAAAACTGAGTCTCCGGCGACTGTTTGCTGCAACGATGTAACAATTAGAGGCGACAGAAGAGACGGTGCCACAAAAACCGACTTTTGTTATCGAGAAACTACCCGAAGAAGTGCGGGAATCCGCAAAAAGAATCGACGGAACTCCGAATTGCTTCCGCGGCCACAATATTATCCAAAACTGAGTCTCAGGCGACTGTTTGCTGCAACGATGTAACAATTAGAGGCGCCAGAAGAGACGGTGCCACAAAAACCGACTTTTGTTGTCGAGAAACTACCTGACGCTGTTCTCATTCATCAAAAAATGCTCAAAAGAAAGAGGTATCTTTTAAATGGAAAAAAACATCGCCGAACAAAACTATTTCGATTCCAAAATGCGCGAAATTACGTCACAAATCGTTTTATATAATCCCCAGACTAAAAATAGAATTGGCAACGTTGTAACTCATTCATAAACGATAAAACCGATCGAGTTTATAGAATGTACATTATCAAATATCAAATAATAAATAATGTTGCCAAGTAATTCTAAATCTAAGACGAATAATAGTTTTATTAAATTAAATATTTCTAATAAAATTTTTATCTAATTCGTAAAAAGTGTACACCTTAAAATAATATGGCAACGTTGTAATCGCCATACTCGAAGCGCGGCAATTGATTCGTCCGCTGTCATATCTCAATAAAATGTTGGGTTATGAAATTTATTTCGCAAATTACGTTAATTAAAACAGCAAAGAAAATGAAAATAAATCATATTCTCACTATGACGACCTTGTATATTAAACTAGAACTCTAAAAAACTGGTGTGAATCGTATATATATATAAAAGGTAATGGTTTTCAGGTAAATTATTCAATTTAAGGTAAATATATCGAATATTTAGAAAATAATGTTTCAATAAAAACCTCAGACACATCCACTTTGATATTTCATTCACTAAAACAGTTAACACAATAAAATTTATCAACAAAATATATTAATTATTATCAATTAATTATTCACCAATAAATATCTAGATTTTATTTAAAAAAAAAAACCTGAAATTTTTATCGAATTTGTTTGAAATAACCATTTTAAAATAACAACTTTCCTGAAACAACTTGGCAACGTTGTAATCACCATACTTTGAGCGCGTGAAACGTTTTCATAAAATGTAGGGTTATGAAATCATCCAAAATTTCTTTAACAAATTGCGTTAAAAACAACATATAAATCGTATTATCGCAGTTACGACCCTGTATATTGAACTAAAAAATTTGCATGGTTACATATAATAAAAGCAAAACTATTTTAGAAAGAAAATATTTTAAAAAAAAAAACCGTAACTACTCGTATATTTCATTGAAGAATACAGTGTTGACGTTATCACAATAATAACCTATCAGTGTTCGAAGCTCGATACTAAAAAATTTGCGACATTGTCAGATCGATTTCAATTCTGTAAGAATATTTAGATTACACATACAGTCTTTCACAAAATGACGATCTTTTCGTTATTTGATACTTGTGTTACGAGTTACAATGTATGGTACGAAAATTTATGCATTCGATTGTACCTGACCTTTGATTTGACCGCGTGCATTTTATATAACGAACAAATTTTTATCTTCAATAACTTTATCTAATATTTTTATTTCTTATAATTCTTAGGATGTTTGAATTGAAGACAAATCGAAACATGGTTTAATGTTGGATGTAAATATACGTCACGCGAGATTCGTTTTGATTTGTACATTCGATCACCTCATCAGTCGAGAACGGAATACAAAGTCCGGCGCGTATTTTTATAATTTTTTTTCACTTTAGTATGCGCGTTACTTTTAAATTCATTCCCGTTGTTGTCTTTTCGTAAAATAGGGAAACCGATTTTTTATATTATTATGACGTAACATGGAAAAATGCTCGGCGTAAATTTTATATTTGGATTTTTAGTGAGAATAATTAATTAAAACGTGATAACTCGTTTCCTTATCTGAATTAAAAGTAAATAACGGATGACGTGGTAATAACTAGTTTAATTTTTAAATTTCGTTTATTAAAATAAAAACAACTTCAAGATTATTTCAAAGTTTTAACGTGGAATATTTGTTGCTGTTTGCTACAATGACATTGACAGTGTTTACGTTGTTGACAGATCTCCAATTTTTCTGGTAACCTAATTCTAGTACATTAAAGAAAAATAGATTTTGACAGTCGCACCTATTATGGTAATTACGTTGTTGCCACATCTAAAATATTTTGAGGAAGTTTTCACAATACGTAAAATATAATTTTGCCAGTTTAACGTGTTGTGTTACATTGTTGTCAGATTTAAAATTTTTATAGAAACTGAATTTCAATATATTAAAAAAATGTTGACAGTCTCACGTATCACGTTAATTACGTTGTTGTCAGAATTAAATTTTTTTTTTCAGGAAAACTGATATATTCATAGAACGTCTTTTGGTTTGTCAAAGTTTTATAATTTGATGAATATATTTTTAACGTTTAACACTGTTGTTGTCAAATCTTTGAAAGGATTTTTTATTTATTTATGTTTATAATAACGTTGTTGCCATATCTCGACCATTTTCTGGAAATTCGATATATTTATCTTAAGATGTTATTTACATTGTTGTCAGATCTCAAATTTTTCAGGGAACATAATACATTCATAATTTAGTAATGACTTTAATATCTTATGATCACATTTACGTTGTTGTCAGACTTCAATTTATTCATGATGTCTAATATATTTAGAAAACGTAAAGATTATGTAATTTTTGATGTTTTTTGTAGCGTAGCTTACACGTCGTGTGTCGAGTTTTGTAACTTACGTTTAATTAAAATCCAAAATGAGTTTTTTAGCCCGTTAATCCTTATCACTGAAACCGTTATTAAATATTGTAGTACACAACACCGAAGTAACTATAAAACTAAATAAACTTATCACTCGACGTAAACCATTATGTCGAATAGAAAAATTAACGAAAAAAAAAAAATAATATTTCTCAAAATATTCACCATAAAGTGTGATAGTGACGACAACGCATTAATAAAATTGTACACACACATACAGTGAATCATTTGTTAAGTTATATTCTCGAGAATTGATAAGAACTCGGAGTGATAATGAAAATTTGTAATAGAAATATACCGGGCGTACCTTATTTCAGATATATAATATTTAATTACTACAACAAACAATATTTATTAAAAAGTTTAAATAATCACAAGTATTTATATCCAAAATATCCAAAAATAAAAAAAAACCTGTTTATTCCCGGCTATTTATGATAAAAAAAAATATTTTAATCCGCTAAATACATTCTATTAAAATTATTTTCCCTTATTTTATAATAGAAACGGCAACGTCGCAAAAATAAACAACCTGCTTGCATCTGCTTCTCTCCCGGTTTGTGATTCGTCGATGAACCGGCCGAAGTCAACTAACATTTCTCGGTATTGCCGAGGTAGATTCGATATATTCGTTATCACTTCTCGGAATTCCACATGAGACTGCCGCGATTGTCTCTTCTTTCTTCTCTACAATAATTTTATTTTGAAACGCGATTCCCGTTCGGTTTTGTTGATGTTGTAAGACGCTGTAGGCTCGTAACTTTCGTACAAGTGATCGAGAATCGCCTCGAGTTTCGAATCAATGCACGGAGAGGATCAATTGCACTGAGTGTTCGTAGGAAATAATCATTATAAATTATTTCGAAAAACATTTACGAAATAAATTGTAATTAGATTAGATCGTTGACAGTAGCGGTCGGGGTATTCAAAAATCAAATTTTGTACAGTGATGGAAAAGAATTTTTAACGATTTCGTGATAACTAAAACTCGCAATATTGTGATGAAATTTTTCATGAATTTAATTTGGTGTATGCTGATGTATCACGTGACATCGTTTATATTCGATTTCTATAGATGACGCTAGTTACATGGTCCGTACTAAGAACAGTCGTCGGCCAAATTTGAATATTTTTTCAAATTTGTCTATTTAAGTAGTACTTTATATACAATTATCGAATATTCAAACTGATTTTGTGCATTTTTAACTTTACGATATATTTTCTACGTCTTCAAATAAGAAATAGGGGAGAGTGGAACATTGTTCTAAAAAAAAATCTGTGAGTCCGGTTCTGCTTGGTCCATTTTTATGAACTTGATGTCGTTTAAAAAAGCTTTTGTTCGGAAATACAAAATATATCAATTTTAAGTAATTTAATTAGTAACGTGAGTACTAGAGGGCGTTATTTCAAATATTTCAGATATTATGCATTTTATTGTGCAAATGTAAATAGAAGCATAAAAAATAGAATAGGTTTTCAAAAAGTAAACTAATTTAACATTAAAATAGCGAAAACCGCACGTCGATATCTTTTTTCTGTCCCGAGATATTTTAAACAATGTGTAATCAACGAGAATTTTCTCTTCATTTCGTATATATTTTTGTTCAAGCACAATAAGAGTGAAATGTTAAATTTAAAAATAATATACTACCGAATACAAGTATAAAGTAAAAAATATGTTTTCGTGATTTCCAAATTTAATCTCACAAAGTTGAGTGCAGTTGATCCGCACCCTACATTTCTTTTATAATTCAAATAGAAGGATGCTCCTTTATTTAAATTATATAATATATCTAGTTCGAGGTGCTTGACTTTGACTTTTACAACGATTTTATTCCAGGAAATTAACTTTTTTTTTTACCTGAAAGCAGGGTGACAACAAAACCACCTGCCTACCTTTTACGATATAACATTTATACGATTCGCCATATTGAACAAGTTAAATTTGACATTTATTCATGATTTTTAGGTTAAAATCAATTACATAGAAGAACAATAATAAAATAGAGATGGGAAATTTAGATATAACTATAAAAATAACGTAATATAGGTTACGATAATTTTTACATTGTTGTCATATCTACATTCGATTGAATCGAATGAATACTATTTTATTAAGAACGTTGATAAGTTATACCAACGAAAAATTTATTGTATACGTAGGCAGGTCATAATATACCTCCGCAAAACTACCTTGATAGATAAATACGTTGTTTATACGAACGGAACGATAACAAGTCGTTGCAGCGATACGGGATTTCCTGTATTTCTTACAAAACCGCAATTTAATAACGACGTTTTCGTAGAAATCAATAAATTCTTACCGAGAAGAGTTGAAAAATTGCGGGCGATTGTATCCACGATGCATTCCGCGATGTTGACATTGAAATTTAGAAATTTGTATTTAACCTTGAAATGTATTTAACAAAACTGGAGCTTTAAACGAGAAAAAAAATTTTCAAAGTTGGCAACGCTACTGCATCGCCCACGTACATTCTAATTTCAATAACATTAGAATGTTAAATGGGGGATTTCCTCACTTTTATACAGGGTAGTCCAAAGAAGCACCGTTTGGACTGGCGGATGCAATTTATTGACCAAGAAAAAAAAATTGTGTCAATTTCGACTTGCGGAAAATCGTCAACGGAAGACTTGTCAATATTTTGCGAAAGTTGGGTTATGTAGAAGCGTCCAACATAACCTAACCTAACCTAAAAACGTACCAACATAACCTAACCTAACCTAAAAACCTTCGAAGCTCTCGCACTACACACCCCGCCATTGTTTACATCCAGGCGTCAGTCGGCGTTGTGCTATAGCCTAATGAGTGATGGTGTTGTGCGTGAATGTTGTTTAAAGTTTAATGATGGTCGTAATGACGATGTATGCATGATGAATAGGTCCAAGGACGGAAATTCAGCCGTTTTAATAACAAAATCATGAATAAACTATCAAATAAGGGGTCGAAGCTTTCATTGTACTAATCCTTAAGCCTCTTGGGGACACTACATCTTACGGACCAAATAGTCAGAACCGATTTTGAACGCCTGCAGTCTAATACCTAACCTCCAATTTGAATTACGAAAGCAACAAGTCCCTTTGGAACAAGTTCGTTGATTCACAAAAAAATGTACCTTCTGGAGAATAAAAATACTGTTCGGGTGCCTTTTTAGATATCGCCAAGGCATTCGACAAGGTCTGGCACAAATGTTGAAAAAAAAATCACAGTTTGCTTACTAGAAACCGTACAAATACATTTGACCCACCCTGTATATTAATAATAATTGTATGGTGAAGTGAAAGGTTAAATCCCAACAAATTAATTTTTTTTTTTTTTTTCAAATCCAAGGCGATTTCGCGACTCGTTTTATGTGGAAATTTATCAAGATTTTTAAGTAAATACCGAGAGAGATCCCCCTCCGTATAATTTTAAAATAGAAATTGACAATAAAAAACAATATCGAATGGTTCCAAGAAATCCGATGGTTTAAACAGCAACGGGTATGCGTCACCCAATAGAGGTCAAAACAAGTGACGTTAGAATCCCTAAATCGTCGATTTAACACACAGCCTTGTTGCCAGTAAAAAAATATCATTTTGCGTTGTGTAGAGATGGTAAGTAAATTGTAAGTAAGTAAGTAAATTATGTCGACAGTAATATACATAAGTAAATTCATTAGATTTCAGAATTTACTTGCGCAAAGTGTTAATTATTTATTGAAATGTCATATGAACTTTTGAATGACCCTGGAAAATTATAATACTCAATTCAAATACGGGAATTTCTTTGATATTATAATTTACGTTGACAACAATAAGTGTCTTTTCACAATAACAATAATTAAAATTTCTATTTTTCGAAATATTGTAGAATTAATCGGATTTCGTAAAATATGTGACGACGTGGCAACTACGCTCAGTTCGCAACATGTGGTGGTATGATGGAATCCGTGCGGGAAAAAGGGGGCAACGATCGTCGAATCGAGACAGACAGCGTATGACGCCAAAGTGATAGTCACTGCGGCGCCAGTTAGTACAATACCGTGCAAAATTTTGTATGAAGATTAATTTAGTTATCACCTAATAATACTCGAAAATTCGATAGCAATATCATAAGTAGTTAGGCAACTCTAATCACATCTTAATACATTTTAAATATGCGATAAATTACTAGATAACAATATAGAAATGTACTTACCTTACTTGTTAATAGCGAAATTCGCCTACGTACTATTACAAAACCACAATGTTTACATTATGCTAACACTATCTTAACTCCATTCATCGATTTTTTACGAACACACATAATACACAATTATTTCGATACGAGACCTGTAAAATTTACTAAATTACGAAAATATAGAGTTGGCACTTTTTAATAATGTTGATTTATCACTTATTGTAATGTTTCATGACTCTTACGCACTTATCTTTAAAGATTTCCTACTAATTTTAGATAAATCTACAGATACTGCGTGTACAAAATACACTAAATATGATATGATGGGTCACACGGCGCCATGTTTACTTGTTTGACTCTTCCGTCTCTCTCTCTCACCCGCGCGCTTCTAGCAATCGTTTTATAAAGCTGACCATGCACGTACTTTTTATCCATACGGAATATTTCATACACTTTACATCCTATTAGAATTTACACATATTGTACTATAATAATAAACAATATCGTCTATTTTCAATTAACTCGTTTGTTATTTTGTTTTTGTTTTATTTTTTTTTATATTACCTAAGCTATTTTCTTCGTTGTTTTAGTTGAATTGAAAATATACGGAGAATGTTCGGGGTCCATCTTATTTTTGGTCATTAAAAATCGAAAAATTTTTATTTTCCTCCATTTTTTTATTTTTTAAATTATTTTCGAGTCTATAAAGAATCCAAAAAAACACAAATTCGCGGATTTGGTTTCGAAAAATTACTTAAAATTGTTGTTTCGAAGATGCTTTGAGATCGTACATACAACAACGAATTAATTCGAAAGGAATTCGAAAAAAAAAAATAATTGAATCTCACAATTTAAACAGTTTTTACAAATTATTAATATACCTACCTTTTGTTTAATGGTAAGATGGAAAATACATAATTGAGAGTCTTATACTTTTCATTTTTGTCCAAAAATAATCAAAATACGTATTTTTTTATATTCTCCACGTATATAAAATTATTTAGACAACTTCTATTTGAGCTGAAAATGCGAAAAATTTGTATATTAATCTCAACACAGTAAAATACGTCTGTTATTGATTAATATATTGATAAAAATCAAAACTAACGTATTTAAAAAACAAAATATTTAATTTTTTAAACTAGTGTAATATTTGTCGTGTGTGGTTGGCTTAAATTCGTCAGTTTCATTCTGGAATACTACTCCCCCCTCTCCCTTCCCATGCCGCTCCCAAACGTCAAGACATTTGTTATTCTACCTCTTTCTTCGAAAACTTTCAAACCTGTTTAAGCACTAGCCAGCAGCTGTCTTTGTCTGCGCTTGGATTCACCTTAACATCAGCACATACGGTTCGTTCTTTCTAATACGTATCGCTTTCCTTATTTATTTTTTTGCCAAATGTGCGATAGCTACGAGTTTGTTCAAAGTCTATTTATATATATATATATATATATATAAAAAACAATTTGATAGCAATTCCTAACAGTCATCGATATAAAACCGTATCAATTCAATTGATTAACTTACTAACCTCATAAATATTTATAAAACCAGGGTAATAGCGGGCAATATTTGATTTGTTTATGGATGGGGTCATAATCTATTTTTAGTAAACTGCCGAAAAATACGTAAGCGTCGATGTGAGTTCTTGGAAAAGCCTAGGGATCACCGATGTAGCTCGTCGATCTTTTTCTAACGTTGCGGAATTTCCTGTCTCTCTTTTCGAAGCGGATTCTCCTCATCGTCCTTGTTTTATGTAACAGGTTTTCAGTTGTTTCGGAATCACCCTACCGTCGTCCTTGTTCTTAGTATGTGTGTAAAAGAGTATGGACATGGGCGAGGCTATACAAAGAAATGAAATACAGTACAGGACCGGCTCATTACTTTTATAAATATATACATTTTTTTTTTAAATTTTGATTTGATCATCGGTGCGATTAATGAAAAATTTTATCCTATCACAAATAATTTAAAATGTAACTTGGAGTGGCATTTTTAAATCAGAGATGATACAAAGGTAAATATTGGCTTGGAACACTTCAAACAATACTCCGATTTAATATTTAAGGTAGTATCAAAATAAATGGAAGTTATAATTCATTATATTCGCGATTTCATTATCCTAGAACTTGATGGACGCCATTTTGAACGAATCCATAACTTCAAAAGCCTTGGGAGTATTATTACAGACTATAAAACCTGAAATACAGTTAAGGCCCTGTTTATATCACAACAAAAAATAAATAAATCGTTTTTATATAATTTGAGTTTAAATAATGATTCAATATTTAATAATCACTTTTGACATGTCATTTTAATGTATATACTTAATAGATAAATATCATATTGACGTAATTAAATATTATACTATTTTATTAATATAACTGAGATAACAATTTTCTCGAGATAATTACGTCAAATAAACGAATACTTTATCAAAACAGCGGTAAATTCAAAGGATTTTCGAGTTGAAAGCATACTGTTAATTTAATTATAATATTAACAAGATTTCAATTGAAAGAATTCTAAATAAAATAGAACATGTTTTATATAAATGTACTTAATATATTTCGATCAACACTAAGAGTGAGTCCGGTCCTGTGGGAAAGACCTTTGGTTTATCATTGCCCACACAACTCGCTTGATTTGTTGTACACTCATTATCTGGTGAAGTAGATTTGATATCAGGCGTGAATGAGAAGACAAAAAGCGGCAGCTAAACTGGATAAATTTTTATATTTTATTGTAGATGCAATTTTTTCGCGTGTTCTTATGAATTGTCGATATGTTGGCAAGAAATGAAACAATCAGTACTTTAAATGCTTTACAGCGTTGCCAAAACATCAAAATTATCAGTTTAATATTAGATTTTGTGTACAATTTCGAATAAAAATTCGTTTGCTGTATATTTTCTGAATTATAAATATTTATTAGAAATATAAAATGTTATATAGGGTTATGTATTTTATTTCAAATTGGAAAAAAGACATTTGATTTCATATTTTTTCATGATTTAAATATAAGTATTTTGAATGACTAATTTTGACTATGGTAATAACGTCATGAATCGGACGCCATGTTTTACTGGGGAGACTGACGTAGAACCATAGACAACTTTATTACTTGGAGTGACTATTTCGATAGGTAATAATTCAGAGTTATCGGAATATCTTTTTTGAAACTTTCACAACATCGAAATGTCTAAATGTAAGTAATTTTTAAACAAATAATGTCCATATTGTTATATTTTGAAATATAAGAACACTTTCTATTAGTGCTGATTTGAACACGGACTTCAAGATTATTAGTTCGTTTATTTAGTAGTTTGTGGTTCAACGATTTTCTAACCTCATTTTGTTAATAATGGATGTCAACAAACTTGTCTTCGGATCATTATTTCAAGTAAATTTGTTCAGTAGTAAGTAGTAATAGAGATCACTTGATGGCCCTAACTACCGCGTCTATGAAATCCATCAGCTGTTTCTTCATGAGGCCGGTTCGTCTAGCTACCAGCTGCAAATTCGATTTCACGTATCCTGTAGGTGCATTTTACAACTTTTGTGGCTAATTCATTGTTCGGGGGGTGTAAAACTGGGGTTTTTTGGCTTCACCTGCAACCCCAGTTTGGTAGCTCTGCTCTTTTTGCTGCGGTTGGACCTGGTATTGTCGAAAGTACTGACCAGAATTTCGAAATTTTTGCTCAGAACCTTCTGGGGGAAAAGATGGATTTATAACAGTCTCTGCCGTTGCAGAACCCTTGGAACTTCGTTAGGTCTCTTTTGCCTTGAATTAAACCCATGGAAACGATCCGTCCTTTGCACCGGCTGCCGTTGGGTCCTCTCACGAACGTCAAGGCCCAATCGGCTCTTCGAGAAGGTAAATTCATGACTTGGGAACGAAAGTACTCCTCTACGTTCCTCTTCCAGTCATCAAGACAGAAAAAAAACGACAAAATAATTGCAAAAAAGTTTATTATTAGCGGAAATGAAACGTCGCAAGCCTCATCTTACTGGTGCTTGTGTTACAAACAAAAAAAATTAAATTAATTAATTAAAGAAAATAAAAACACGGAAACTTATTATTCGGTTTCCTTAGCTTCTTGCTGCTGCACCTGACTGGGCGTCGGGGGCTCCTTTCCACTATTTTTCTTTGATCCGGATACGATATCATCAATGCGCAACAAAAGTATCGCAGTTTCAATAGCAGTTTTATACGTTTGGAGTTTCACCTATACAAAAATAATTGAATAAATACATTTCCAAACAGATAATTCATCAAACTCACGGCTAATGGTTCCCACAATTCCTTTTTATCCATTTCTATCAATTCCCCGGTTTCTCCATCTATGCCCCAAGTACAAGGTTTGTTAGCATCCGTATGATTTGCATGTTTAGCTCTTAAAGCAGTCAATGTTCTGATCGTGTTAGCTCCACAATTTTGAGCTAGAGTTCTAGGAACAATTTCTGAAACCCCATTAATTTTCTCTATATAAATCATAGAATTATAGAATAATAACTCACCTAAAGCATGTGCAAGTGCTCTGTAAGGTCCGTGAGTTGCTTTTTGCAGGAGACGTTGCGCTACGGCCATTTCTATAGCTCCACCTCCTGGTACTAAACGAGGAGATAAAACGATGTTCCTAGCGACTTGTAAGGCGTCTTGGAGGTTTCTTTCGGTTTCGTTCAGGATATCTTTACTAGCTCCTCTTAGAAGGATCGTACAGGCCTAAAAATAACCAAATTTTTTATTTATATACAATGTATGTACTAACAAAAATCACCTTTGGGTTTTTGCATTCAACGACGAAACAAAAATATTCATCTCCTATTTTTTTGATTTCGAATAGACCTGCTCCGGTTCCAATATCGCTTTCTTGTAGTTCTTCAGTTCTGTTGACTATTGTGGCGCCGCATGCTCTCGCTATTCTATTATTGTCTGATTTTCTGACACGTCGAATGGCGGATATTCCGGCTTTTAATAAATAGTGTTGAGCTAAATCGGAAATTCCTTTTTCTGTAAATACCACGTCCGGTTTATGGGCAATTAATTCATCGCATTGACGTTTCACGTGTTCCTCTTCGAGTTCTAATAATTTAGTGAAATCCTAAAACAATTCGACATTAAATCGACATATTTTTAATATTAAATTTAGGTACTTACCGTTTGGGCGGTTATTTCAACGTTAGTTTGAGATTCTCCTTTTTTATATTCCAAAGCACAATCCAAAAGGATAATTCTCGGGTTCTGAATGTATCTTTTCATTTTTGGATGAGTTACGTCTTTATTAAGCATGACGCCTTTCAAAATTTTAGAATCTTCAATTGATCCACCGGGAATTTTTTCAACTTTAGCATATCTTTTAATGTCAACTTCCGTTCTACCGTTCTCCTCTAGTAATACTGTGTTTACTGCATCCAGCGCAATATTTACTGCTAAATCGGACCATTTACTCAAAAACTTGGTACCAATGCAGCCATTTACCTAAAATTGTTGATATTAAATAACCCAAAACGTAATTTATAAAGGAAAATTGACCGGAGCAGATACAAACGTCACAGAACATCTAGAAACAAAACTGCACATCCCTTTTTTAATGTATATTGCAATATGCACATCCCCACACTATTATTTTGAACTTTCCACTTCCTTCTTTCCAGGATTTTACTTCCAATTCTCTATGGAACTAGCAATTTGTTTCACATATTACTTATCACTAATCACCAATTTTTAATTTGTTCCACAAACAATTTGTTTCACTTTCTCTTGAATCAAATGTACTTTGTTACATCTTGAACCAACTTATTGCTCAGAAATTCCTAGACTTTGCTCTCTTCTTGAGGCTTCTTCAATCGAACTCACCTTGTTAGATCCTAATCTGTACTATTGCTCAGAAGTTACTATGTTTTCCCTTTTTCTGATGCTCTCCTAAATCAAATGCACTTTGTTGCATCTTAGTACGTCATATTGTTCAGAAATTCCTAGTTTTTCCCCCTTTCTTGAAGCTTATTAAATCTAGTTCACCTTGTTAGATTCAGATTTGTCTTACTTCTCAGAAGTTACTAGGTTTTCCCTTCCCCTGAGGCTTCTAACATCGAATTCACTTTATTGCACCTCAATCTGTCTCACTGTTCAGAGATTTCTAGGTTTTATCCCGAAATGAATGCACTTTGTTCCATTTTAATCAAACTCACTGATCAGAAACTCCTAGGTTTTGCACTTTTCATGGGGTTTTCCCAAATTGAATACATTTTGTTGCATTCTGATCCTTCTTAATGCTCAGAAAACCCTAGGTTTTACCAATTTCCTGAGATTCTCCCCAATCAAATGCAATTTGTCGCATCATGATCCGCCTCACTATTCAAAATTTTCTAGGTTTTGCCCTTTTCCTGAGGCTTCTCAAGTCAAATTCATCTCGTTACGTCTTAAGCTATCTTACTGCTCGGAAATTCCTAAATTTTGTGCTTTATTTCCCTAATTATACTCATTTTGTCCAGTTTCCAAAAACAGACAGCAAAAACCCACAAAGAAAATAAATTTTAGGATTAACTTACAACAGGAAATGTAAAATCACTACTAGTAAACCCAAACAAACTCGATACATAAAAATATACTAATTAGAAAACCAATTCTACTTGACCTCAAATAGATTTTGATAAATTTGAATCAACTTACCACTTTTGCCAAGGCATTTTTATCGTTTCTATCAATGGGAACACTCAAAGGTCCTTCTAATAATTGAACCATATCCTCAAGTGCTTGTCTGTACTGACGAATAATAACAGTAGGATGTATTTGTTGTTCCAAAAATTGTTCGGCAGCAGCTAACATTTCACCAGCCAAGACAATTACGGAAGTAGTACCATCACCTACCTAAGAAAGGAGAGATTATTAATTATAAAAATATTTTTATTTTCTATTTCAATTTATTATACCTCTTCGTCTTGTGTTCTTGCAATTTCTATCATACTTTTGGCAGCAGGATGTTGTACTGTGATTTCTCGTAGAATAGCATTTCCATCATTGGTCATCACAATACCTCCCATGGGGTCCATTAACATTTTCAACATTGCTTGGGGACCCAAACATGTTCTTATAACATCGGCGATTTGCTAAAAAACTCAGTATTCACAGTAAAATAGCTAATAAATTTTTAGCACGTGTTTTATCTTACCTTCCCGGCATTGATGTTCTCCAACTGAACTTTTCGGCCGGATTCTCGTTTAGTATTTTGACCTAAAACATCACAATAACAAGTTAATTATCCAAGTAAAACTGAAAATTCATATAATTCTTACTTAAAACTAGAATAGGCGCTCTTCCTCCCCCAAACATTTTAATTTTTTGAAGTTAAATCGATATAAATCAACACGAGATTCTACAGGAACTCCTTGCTGTCAAAATTGTCACTGGACAGTTTTCTTCTTTTCGTTATAAGTTTCATTACGTGGTTTATATAGTAAAAGTCCAAAATTAATTAAAATTGACATTTGTTTTTCTAAATGTCATATTTTTATGTGATAGAATGAAAGTGTTGTTTACTTAATAAAAGAAAATTAGAATAATCAACAGAAAATGGCTTTAGGAGATTGTTGCGAAAATCTAAATTTACCTCCATGCGTTTGGTTTGAAGGAGGAGATAAAAGAAACGCCATCGTTTCTATGTTAGCTGGATTATTGGTAAGGCACCAACTCAAAAAGTATGATTCATATTTATTATGGGGTTAATTTCTCGTTGTAGTTTTTCGCTGGCTGGTGGTGTATCATAGACGCAGCTAGCGTACACAAAAATATTTTAGCCGGTTATCATATGTGTGGAGTTGTAGGAACCATATCCTTACTTATGGTAAACTCGGTATCCAACGCTCAGGTATGTTATATTTATTTATATACCTTAATTATAGATTACGCACAATTCTAATTTTCCAGATGAGAGGCGATGTATATGAGGGAGGGTGTTTAGGTACAAGAGGTACAAGAATTTGGCTATTTTTAGGTTTTGTAATGGGTTTCGCTGCCGTAATAGCATCTTGTTGGATATTGTTTGCTGATTTCATGGTAGATGGTTAGTGATTTATTTAAATTATTCAAATTTATTTTTTTATTATTATATATCATTTATTTTAGGTAAACGTTGGTCTGGTGTTGCCCTTTTTCTTCAAAACGCTTTGATATTTATAGCTTCGATAATATATAAATTCGGAAGATCTGAAGACTTGTGGGGCTGATTATTCGGATATAAATAACGTAGGATAGTTTAAATGTCAAAATGGAGGTAAATCTATTCAACATTTTATGATTTATACAATTTTTTTTTGACGCAGATTTACTATAACAAAAATAAATGATGCAACTGCAATATTTTCTGAAAAGTTTTTTGTGCATTTTTTTTAAATATAAGTATATACAATCACAATTGAAATTTGATTTTTTTGATAAGCTGAAATGTACTGCATTAAGTATTAGAGTGTAATTTGCATTTTTATATATTTAAAACGTTCTTTGCATTAAAATAAATCACGGAAAGTACTTGTGTTCAAGCAATTTGAACAAATATAGCATTAATTTAATATTATTTGTATAAGCATATGGAAAAGTTGATAAATTAGTTTTGTATTTATTTTGGTTTAATCGTACGTAATAATAAATGTAGTTTCTATTCGTATATAGACATTTTTTTCACAAAAAACCCATTTTTTATTTCGTTTTGAGTAGTACATTGCTTAAGGTATCATATATTGATATGGAATACACCAATAAGAGCATTAGATTTTATCCAGTCAAATTATTAAGGTTTTCTATTGTAAAATTAGATCATAAGAAAATATTACGATCTATTGTGATAAAATTCTGATCATATTGATTGAAAGAATGGTACTACGGAATAGTTGGTTTTCTTCTAACTGCTATTATAATGGATAATTTTGTTTGGGTGCCCAGTCAAAGGTAACGATGAGGTGGAATCACTCGCAAAATCACATATTAGCACAGAACCCATCGTTGGTGTAGCTAAAAGTGTTGCATCTCACACCAAACAACTGCTCTAATCTAATAAGCGCGAAATCAGATAAGTAACCGAACTTAACATCAGACACGGTCATCTAAGACAAAATCTCCACACCCTGAGCACCACGGACGATCCGGAGTGCTGCTGGTGCAAGAAGAAAAATGAAACACGAGCGTAGTTTAAACCCTTACAGTTTGCTCAAGTCAAAGCGTCTGATCGGTTTCTCAAAGTGTTACGTTTTTCAATTGCGATGATTAATTTTTCAAATATTTTAGAGGTTATGTAAAGAATTGTGATAAAAAATTAGAAAAATAGCACAATAGGGATCAAATTGGGTTTAACAAAAGTAAGAAAGAAGAAATGCAGTTACAGAGACAACCAATGTATGACATGGAACATTTTACTTTAAAAAAGAAGAAATGGCCTTTTATAGCTAGCAAGAATTGATTTTTTTTGTTTAAATAGAAGATACATATAAAAAACTATGATAAATGATAAAAAATAGTAAAATTATGTCAGGTATTACAGTGGCATATCATATAAATTAATGTAACAGGATCAAACTTGGTTTAACCAAAGTAGAAGTTCGAACTTTGTACCTTAAAAAAGAAGAAATGACATTCTAAGACGAGATAAATTGATTTTTGGGTTAATTTGTGTTCTGTATCATCGATTATTTCAACTTACCGATTTTACTATTCAGACATTTTTGTTCAGGTTACCCCAAGAAAAAGATTAAAAAGAATAATTAAAACGTTATATAGTCGAAATTTTATTCAAAATAGCTGCAATTTATGTACTATGTGTATTTAAAATTACATAATTTCTAAAAAAAAAACTTCTACAAATAAAGTTTTGATTCAATATACGTCTATGAAGCACAATAAAAATGGTGGATTTGAAATTTCTAATTAAACTTTCTTTGTGTTTTATATCACAGTCAGATATAAGTACTTCAGAAGCACAATTCAACATTTACAGGAAACTGTGTCTTATCATTGAAAATAATTGAATAGAAAATCAACATTTGATGCAAGACATAGAACAAGAACAATTTTTTTTTGGTTTGAGTGTATATTAGTGTAAAAACTCTATATGTTCACCCTGTATATTGGAAGACACATTATTTTAAAAATTTAGATCCACTGATTCTTTTAAAAAAATATTTTAGGAACGATTATTGT
The DNA here is from genome assembly GCF_026230105.1 of Diorhabda sublineata. Lineage (NCBI taxonomy): Eukaryota > Metazoa > Arthropoda > Insecta > Coleoptera > Chrysomelidae > Diorhabda > Diorhabda sublineata. The sequence goes on from NC_079480.1 coordinate 696,029, forward strand.
CAGTAGTCGATTAGCTGAATGCTTTAGTCACAAGTGTGTAAAATTAATTCGAGAACAAAAAAATAACAAAGGGGTTAATATACTTTTTTCATTATTAGATATGGTTTCCGTACGTTTTATTTGAACCACGTTCCGTTAACCCATTCGTTTCTGATTCCTTGAGTCTAATTTCTTCGCAAGGTAAAGTTTCATAGTTGTGTTCCGTAGAAGTCATCATAGGAGTTTTTATGTATCTCTTCTTTCTGAAATACCTACAAAACGATTCAACAAAACTAAATTATATATAAATAAAAGGAAAGTGATAAATTTCACCCTGTAGAACTATACAAGATTATGCCAAAATGAGAAGTTTGCTTTCGCCATGTGAAAATGAAGAAAACTTAGTTGCCACCATAAAAAGCAATAATATCTATGGTACCGAAAGGTTTCATTAAAAAAAAAAAACAAAAAATAGATGACAAATGGACTTTGTAGCGATTAAAAACCGATTACATAAGAACAGCTCTTATATTGACAACTGAAAGTCTGACAATACTCCACATGAGACTATCAAAAGAGCAATAGACACGAAAGGAGCTTTGAGAATACATAACATAGTTCATAGAGGACTCAACTACATAAGAAGATGAGATATAGACCTAATGTTAACCTGAATAAGTTTCTAATTACCTTTACTAAGAAGAAAAAACTCAAGTTCAAGACGAGCAAGCCATTAAGTGGAAAACAGAAGGGAAATATATGGGGCTCACACGATTAAACTTTTCTGGAACAAACACGAAAAAGAAATAATCACTAAAACCACAAAAGTGTGCAGAAACATCGCAAGGAGGAATTGGGAATGTAACCTAAAGTTCCTACTATGAATATACTAAAACTAGTTTGATTATCATGAGAAATAATATCATAAAGATACAAAGATTGGTTTACATTTGTGCCATGAAATTATGCCCAGCAGACGCACTAGAAGTGATTCTAAATCCCTCTCCTCTCCACATAGTACTGGAAAAAACATCACTCAGGGTGTTCATCATGGTAAAACTGTTAAAAAATGACCAAACTATACATACCATAATATACACAAATTATATTTATTCTTCTATGAAATCGACATAGCCGCAATCATTGAATTTTCGTCAGTATTAATTTAATTATTTTGAAATTTTTTAATAATCAATCAAATCCGAGCGAAATCCATCATTTTTGTACAAGGTTACTTTTTGGCATATATAATAATTTACAGGTTAAAGTAAAGTGCTCAGAACAATAAAATGAGATTGACAAACGACAATGTAATCAGGGAACAAAGAAATAAAATACTTTTAACTGAATAGATCGAATTATTAAAAAAAAGAAGAATGTAGTTCAATTGAAACACAAACATAACCTAAGAAAATTATAACAATAAACAAAAAGTATCCTGAATTATTTAAATAATTAACAAACTGCAAAAGTATGACATTATTTTGAATCGTGAGTGATAAGTAAAAATAGTACTAAGTGATGTTACAGGGACTAGTTAAAAAGCTACAGGTGATAGTTTTATTACAAACTTTTAAACATTCCAATTTAGTACAAATTCTAGTTCTTTTATGGTATATATTGATAAATAAAGACAAAAAATATATCGAAAATAAGTAAAATAGTTGAAATCGTAGAAATATATCACATCACTCAATATGTCTTGTGATTAACTAAGAAAAACATATTTTTTTTGCTAAAAATCGATTTTATTCTTCAATTCAATCTCTTTCGGGAACAATACAATTATCCAACGCTTCTCTAACTTCTCGATGCCCTGCTTGTAGATAGATTTGTTTTTTGTCTCAAAATAGACTTCAGTTTCAGCAATTGATTTTTAATTTGAACTGAATTTATTATCTGTGAACATTTTTTTGGGATCAGCTAATAGCCAGTAGTCACTGGGGACTAGATCTGGATTATACGGTGGATAACGTAGCTATTCATTCAATTTAACCATGGTTGTCATTGACTTGTGAATCGGTTTTCCTTGATTTTGCATTCAAATGATCCAACAACTTTATTCAGCATTTGCTATTGATTGTCTCTGTTGTGACCACATTCAAATCCCACAAATGGTATGGAGATAAATGGATATTGAGTGATGTATTATATGTCCACAAAAGTGGTTACTCACCTGTAAACTAAAAATCCTATCGGCACGATTAGAAGAATAATAAACAGCAAATAAAGATGATTGAAAGAACTTTGTACTGAACTTTCTTTTTGTATAATCTGAGAGTTACTAGTTTTTAATTTTTCGTAGTAAACAATATCGTGTTGGGTACCTTTATACATATTATTTATAATAAAAGTCACACAATATTTCGTGTTTGGTTCTAGTCTTTCTTTCTCAGAATTACCTATAATTATGTTGTCAGTCTTACTGATATTATCAACCTAAAAAAAACACACTTAAGTCTTCTACACTATATGTTGGATCTCTATTATAGAAAATTTGTTTATTTTTGTTCCCGATTAACAGACACTTCATTCAGTAGACTTAGTACTATAATTATAACGTGCAAATGTTAATTTTCACAGGTTTTCTACGGTTTCAAGTTGTATAAAACATAAAAAATGAACTAAGTTGAACAGAAGATTAATAGAAACCAAAATTACGTTCATAATATTGTTGTAACATCTAAAAGTTACTTTAGGAATTTATACAAACAAACAATCTGTTTAATTGAACAAAGTGTGAAGTGTTTTTGACTGGTTATCTAAAGATCCTTTTCACCAGATGTTACACATACTAAAAAGTCACTAGTGAGTGATTGCTGTATAGTATACCCCAAGAATAGGCCCAGGCTGGTGGTTATTAACCCCGAAGGTTATAAAAAGCCAATATGAACCGTCGCGAGGACAAGGTTCATAGAAACTGTATGAAATTTTACCTTTATCACTTGCGATATCCATGTATGTCCAAACTTATTACAAAGATTATTGGTTATCCTTTTGTTTTTCAATATATCACCATCAATTGGTGTATTTTTGTCATAATCTTGCACGACAACTGTCATAGTGTAATATTCTAATCTACTATCCAATTTTGGTGGTTTAAACATCAAAGATTTTTCTCCTTTGGCTAATAATTTTGGCATTTGATCGATATGATGTCCTAGGTCGTCAATTTTAATGAATTTTTCAGTAAAATCGCTTTCATACATTGTATTACCGGATCTTATGTATATATTGTGGTTACTACCATAGGGAAGGTTTTTTATCTAAAAAATGTCACTAATTATATAAATTAAAATTACAAATACCAACAAAACAGTAACAAAGTAATTTATAACATTGATTTGTTTGGTTTTTTGGATAGATTAAAAAACTAAACACAAAAACTTCGATTACTTGTTAAAACAGTGGTGGAATAAGGGAAACTTAGAAGGTGGTGGTTGCGTTGAGACTTACCTGATATGTGTAGGCATAATAATAGGTTTGATTAACAATATTGTAAACCCCACGATGAAACATTCCACTTTTTTCATCAGTACTATTCAAAACAACATCAAATCTTGTTATGGTCCCGTTTTGATGGTACGGATGCAACCATGTAACGTTCAAATAACAATAATCATTAATCGGATGACAATCTACTATTCTATAAGTTATATTAGTAGGTTTTCCTGGTACTAAAATCGATTTTTGCTATAAAAAAAATCATTTTTTAACGATAAATATTATACTTACCCCTTTCACTGGCATTTCCCCTCACGATTACTTCCTTTCCGAACGAGGGGGTATTAAGATTCTTCAAGCTCACCCTAAACGTATAAGGTTGAAAGGGCGTCAGCGGTTTGGATTCCACGCAGTACTTCTCAGGCCACAAACTACATTTTTTCACAAAACTAATGGAGGCTTTACATTTTTTAAAGGAAAGACTGTTGCATTTATTCACTTGTACATCTTTGATTATACCGTTAGAATTAGTCGGTAAATCGTATCGAAGAAAAGCTGATTCCGTACCGATGGAGTATAATTCTAGATTTTCAGGCGCTGGAGCAACTGGAACATATAAAATTAGGTTATAACTCGATTACATAACCTAAAAAACAAATTACCTCCTGCTTTAGTTGAAAAATGAAGTGTATAGTTGCTAGTTTTGATATTATTATAGAGATTCCTGCCATTTCTAGCTGTTAAAATAATAAGGTTGTACTGCGTGTTGGGTTGTAAACCTTTTATTTCGTAATTAGTGTCTGTTTGTATGGAAATCTGTTTGGAAAAATTCAAACTCGAATTCTCAACAATTAGAGTGTATACTAATCTACCGTACTGTTTACGACAATCTACTGGTTCCCAGATAACTTTTATGGAAGTTTCTGAAGCTCTAAGTTGGATATTGGACGGCAGTTCTTCCAGATTTGGTTCCCCTTAAACATCAAAAAAGTAGGTAGGTGTAATTAATTAACGTTATATTTTCTAAAGCTTCTTCAAGGAAAAATCGAAAGAAAATACAATGTACAAAGTTCAAAATCTGGTTATATTTCTTCTTCTTATATTATTTTTATGCGAAATATCAAACTTGTATGTTGGCAGCACTGTAAAAGATCCGTTCATTTAGTTAAATGCGATTCAACTATTGGGGTATCTAATGAATTGTCAAGTCGATTAAATACATTAGGCAACTAACCTTACAATTTGACAAGAAAAATCTTTTTTCGCATTTCGCAAAAAAAACTATTTAAAAGCGGAAAACGCGACATCAACAACATAACCTTCAGAACGAATTCTATGTTTTAATTCCATAGAGATAAACAAATAACATTTCTATGATTATTTCTCATGGAACACAACAAAAATATATTGGTAACACTTGCGTTGACACATAAAACTGACATTTGATTGTGAAGTATGACATATCAAGCAACAATTTTTTTCAATACAAACTGTTCAAAATGTTACTAAACGTAATAAAAATATTTTATTTGAAATTAAGAACAATCCGGACACTATCACAGTAAATAAAATCAAAAAGTGAGTAATTAAATACTTCCAATTATACTTGATTATTGTTTAACAAAAGGAGATATAAATAGTGACAAAAATAACAAAAAATGTGATAAAAACCAAAAATAGATTCTATAATGATAATATGTCCTATTTCTTGTATTAGAAGTGATAAATTAATCTAATAACACATTATTCACTTTACCTGTTTCTAAAGTATGTATAAACAACTTTTTATCAGTCTCGTGTAACACTGTCGATATCGTTACATTGTAGACTGTATAAGGTATTAAATTTCTCAAAGTTACATCTTTATATTTAGTGCTAATGAAACCGTTAGATTGGAATCTTTCGAGATTGTGCGGTTCTCCTGTACAAATATCATTTCCCTGAAATAAATCATCATATTTTACTTTTAATTAACATTTTGCATACGAATCAAGTTACCTGATAAAAAATGAAATAAGATATAGAATTATCGGCGTCTTTGTCGGCCCATTTCAGTCTTATTGAATTAGTGGTACTTGTGTGATATATTTCGGGAAAATCTTAAAAATATTGTAACAAAAATCGACTATAATGAAGAATTCTCAATAGTTTTTACCTTCGATTTTGGGGTAGACAATTTTTTTTGGTTTCCAGCTCGGATTCGCTATCAACTGGCAAGTTATATTATCTTCTGCTATATTTTCTATTGCTTTATTCAATTTCAAAAACGTTACTTTTATTTCTGCAATAAAAATTTTTACAGAATCAATCAACAAAATCCTATGTAGAAATGAGCAAAACAAGAACAAGTTCTAGAATAGAGCGATCTTGATATTAGTCCTTCCTTGTCGGTATTATTATTGCTTTTAATCTTGCCTGCTTGGTCTTATTATTTTGATCATAGCTTTGGACTTGCCTGTTCTGCATTGTTCTTGATTTGATCTTCCTTTTCAATCTCTAATTCGTCTTCTACAGTTTCAGATTTAATCTTGCTTCTTCAGTATTATTCTTGATTTCGGCTGGTCTTAGTCCTCCTTTTTCAATCTTATTGGTTCAGTATTATTGTTTTGTTCTAGTCTTACTTTTACAGTATTGATCTCAATCCTCCTTTCTCGGCATTTCCCTTTATTTTAGTCTCGCTTCTTCGGGCTTTGTCTTGCTTGCTCAGTATTATTCTTTATTTTAGTTTGCCTTGTATCTTCTTAGTCTTCCTTTTTACACCTTGGTTTTCCTTTTCAAGTCTTTTGCTTTAGTCCATTTTTGATCTATGCTTTGTCCTTACTTGACCAGCTTCGGTTTTGCTTAAATACTTACCACCGTCTTGGTTTCACTCATTCGCCCTATTTCTGTATATATACGTATCACAAAAAAATAGTTCTGTGAAAGGGAATCGAAAAATGAAAGCAAAATATATGGCAAACATTTCGATATGTGAAATTAAGCAATAATGAACATATTCAGTACAACAAACTGTTATATACCCTCATCCTTATTGCTTGTTGAGGTAATGAGTATGCAAAATAGTGGAAAAATCTTCAAAATAATATTTCTAGTTTAAAGATAATTCTGTCGAATAGGCGAAAAAAGTATATTACCATTTTCATTACAAACTCTCGCATTGTCTATAGCCCAAAAACCTCCGGTTTCATTAGATTTGGTATCAGAATATTTTGTTTCGACAAATAGATTTACTTTATCCATTTGGATGTTTTCTTCTTTCAGTTTTATCTCGACCCAATCTTCTTTCTAAAATTAAACATTAAATTATACCTAAGTTGAATTGTTTAATCAAAATTTTAATAATTTGATGCCGTTTATGTTTCCACAAACACTTTATTTAGATATCAATATAAGACTAAGGAATGGAAAGAAAAATTAGAAGACCTGCATGGACCACTATCGTTTTGGGTTATTTTCTTTGATTTTTCCATTCTATTTGTTCTTCTTTCACCTCAAATAACATTGATATCGAATGTAACGGTTTAAATTGAATTGCAGTCAACTATTTATGTACAGTGATGTCAATAGACAAACTAAAGTATGTTGTTTAATATCAACTAAATTTATTTAATAAAATAAATATTTTCTTACCTTATTTGGTTCTACTACTTTCAAAATTTTTTTGGTTTTATTCATATAAAAGAATATTATTTCACAATGTCGACAAATTTTAACCAAAATTGAAACACACAACTGTTTACTTGGTAGTGACAATATAGGACCCAATCTCGAAATCTGCGTTGTTGTGGTGTACATAAAACTGTCTAAAAACATTTTTTTTCATTATACATAATTTATCATCAATTATTTTTTTAATAATATTTACTTTGATGAATTTTCCACAAACTGGAATTGGCACTACGCATAAACATATACATAGCATTCAATGGTTTGCTAAAATTGTGATCTATCAAAATTCTATTGAGGTTCCCATCAATCAGCTGCACCAGACCTAATTCGTTAGAACTAATAATAAAATTTCTCCATTCGTTTTGTGATAAAATATTCGAGGAGGCCTAAAAATATCTCATTTTGACTAAACTACATAGATAAGTGGCGTTTCATTAATGATTTCAGGAAATTTTAATTTTCAAGTGGTAATTACATCTGTTTTGTTAACAAGTGCATATTTTTAGGTGTAGTTAAAAATTAATCCACTGTACCTATCCATAATTAAACTAAAAATACGAGTTACGAGCAGAAATTTACTTAAAATGCAGTTCCTCATTAAAAATAATTTATATTTGTATCATATCTATAATTATTGTTTTAAAAAAACTGATTTTATTATTAATAAAAAGAACTCGCTGTCCTATTTCATCAAAATACGTATCTAATTAAGTTATTAAATAATTGTAAAAGAAAATCAATTTTTTATTTCTAACCTTAGTGTGTTCGAGAGCCCCATTTTTCACATCACCTCTCACGTTTTTTGGTATAGCATCATATTGTTTAAGATAAATATCTTGGTAATCAATGAATAAATAATAACAAGGTTCATTGTAAGGGTTTTTTCCAGAACAAACAAATATTTCAATAAAACCATCAGTTCGAACTGAAAATGCTTGTTTAAAGACGGCAGCCAAATCGAGCCGTTCTTTGAATTCTTCTGTAGCATTTGATACAAAAATTGTTGGCAAATCTAAACATAAACAGATTATTTACCATTCATATATAACTATGAAATTTTGTACACACAAAATTATATCATAACCTTAAATAATTTTCAATATCTTCTTTATGTTTGAAAATATGGCCTATTACTAGAAGCGTCAAGTCATAGTGTAGATATTTCTTACAAGTTTCTATATAAAAGAAAGATAAAAAAGTAGAAGAGATACTTACCTTCCCATCTAATATCGGTAACTAATTCTTTGGTTCTAATTGAATTTACATCAATTTGCCAATCCGTTATGGACCATAATTTATTACAAGTACTATTCATTGTAAATTTACAATCATACTCATTTTGTATAGGGGGTATAAATTTCGATTCTAAAAAAATATGAATAAAAAACAAGGTTATGTGCATAGTTAAGTAAAAATATATTACAAACAAATATTGTATATTCCAATGAAATTTCGAAACAATTTATCAACAGTTTCTATTTAAAAATAGTTTTATGTGTATTATTGCTGGTGAAGGAGTGCAATGGATCATATTTCTACAGAAGACGAGGTAATCATCGGTAAAATGTATTACACTGATTTATAATTAAAATTATATATGTATCGATCTTTATATAGACTCTCCTAATACAAACACTCCTTAATATAATTAGTTTTCTATTTATATCATTTGAAAAACAATTTAATCTATTATTCCAAATCATAAGTCAAGTTATAAATAATAAACTATCATGTACGATAGTCGCCTTGTATTATTCAATAGATTACAACATTATTCAGATAGTTAATTAAAGTTATTAGGAAATGGGCGGGAAGATAAAGAGTAAACATAAATTAGGCATGACTCATTTTATAGTAGATCAAAATAGATGATACTGTTATTAAAGCAATATATTTTGGGGCGATGGAAATACACATTTTATAGGTTATAATAAATAAAGTCAATATTTTTTATATTTACTATAAAAGAGATAATAATACTTATAAACTGTCAAATGTCAGAAACTGAGTTTCAACCAACCCAAGAACTCTTTCACAAAGGACGGTTTACTTAACCAAATCTGTCAGTTTCTCTTTCTGACGTAACACAAATTACACGTCATTACTTCACTTGATAGTAAAATGTAGTACGCGAATCGATGACTTCACCCCAAAGTGCTCACGCGTGAATTTGACCGCGGACAAAGCTAAACATGATTAATGTACCATGACGTCTTTCACCTATAACAATAATTGTCATCGAACAAGAAAGAAGACTGTAATCAAACGTCAAATGTCAAAAAATAACAAGGACTCTTTGACAAAGACGAGGATGAACTACTTAACCAAATCTATACAAAATTGGATACTTTATAATATCTATCAACTTTTATTTTTCACGTCTTAATATTTGAAATATGTGTATATTTTGAAAACACCTTGTATATGTATTACACATGTTTTGCATCTCTACTTACAATATAATTGACAAATAACTATTAATAGGAAATAATCGGATCATATATATATACACGAAGTTTATTTTAACAAACCGAAACGAAAATAAATTTTGTCGTTAACACATGAAAATATACTCAAAATAATAAACAAACATTTAAAAGTCAAATAATTTTTTTAATATTCCATTTATTTGAGAAAAAAAAACTTTCCGATTGAAAATATCTGAACTAAATTTAATCTAAATGTTGAAATGTTTATATCTGGTATCTAATCGTGTACCCATAAAGCGTAACTCAACATTTCTTGTGATCTATTAAATTGTATAAAGAAATTCTTATCTGTTAGATAATAAAATTAAATAGTGTGTGTTTAACCTTCACTAGAAAATGTCTGTATTCTTATAAATCAATTTAGTGTCGTGTACCTGCATAAAGTATAAATACATTACTTTTGAAATGTTTACGTATTGGGCAATGACCCCGTTATAACAAAACCTGCCAAAAATTACATAAGTCGTCTAGTGAAAAAAAAAAAATACACTTACCGATATGAGGTAAGTCTCGCGATGTTTTCGGAATTGGATATACCCAACCGATTCCGACGTATCTTTCTAAATCTTCAGCTATGCAACTGGGATATAAAACATTTTCACTCTTTTGAACAATGTAAGTCACATTGATGCCGGTAACGTTAAGTAAAGGATAAAATATCAGCAAAATTATCAAAAACAACATTTTAGCTCTCCTGCAATAAAATTATACACAACATAACGATACAATTACTTTGTGAAAGTAATTAATTTTGAATTAAACGTATTATTAAGCACTGATCACGCTATGCACTCCTTATCTAACTAAAAAGTGTGGTTGATCTATGGTGTTTACCATGCCATTTGTTTACCGGGAGTGGGGTTGAATTAATATGTTCAATACAATACGTACTTGTCCTGGATTAAATCGTTATAACTCATTGGTATTTGAGAAACATTTTATTACCAGAGCGCGATATTAATTTGAACACATACAAGTGTGTATAAATAGAAAAGTCCTTGAGTTTTTATTTAATGTAGTCATCGCTTTCCATTTTTCTATTGGTAAAACAACGGTTTCTTGTTGCAATTCGTTTATTTATAAGTTGTTGTATTAGACAACCCACTAAGCATACATGCAAAAAGGATTGTTGGAAACAGGTGGTTCGTTAAATCGACAAAAATGTAGAGGTGGAAACTATTTCATTCCCGTTACAATAATAACGAATATATATGATTAACGTATTTGAAAATTCCATATAATTAATACGTCAAATAATTATTTTAATAATAGAACCAGAAATGATATATATAGGGAGAAGTTTCTCATTTTGAGGTTATGTTCTGTTTATTTCACACTTTAAATTAGTTTCTTCTTAATTTGATATTTCTGTGGTTCTTGTTGCCATATAACAGGCCAAAAATGGTTACAAAAAACTAATCAGAATAAAGGTTTAGAAGTGAATTTTTTCAGATTTTGTATTGAAAACTATCTAAAAAGAAAATTTAACAGTAAATTCATGAACATAACCTAGAAATACGAAATATTTTGACATCCATGGAGCATCATCATCGACTTCGAGGTACCAAAAAACTGTATCAAACGGAAAGACAATGGATGAATTGACAGAAAATGTCATTGCAATAAAATAGATGTTTTAAAATCAATAGTTTGGAACCGAAAATTGCCCACCTTTAAATTAATTTCACCTAGAAAACCAACAGGTATTGTTTGTTTTTTTTTGGAAAAATATAAAGTTGTATGAAGGTAATTAATCTAGAATTGAATCGTTCATTCATGTTTTTAAATCATCTTATATTCGGTAATTTTAAACAAAATAATTATTGATAATTTACTTGGCAATTGCCAGGGACGAACCTGCACATTTAGATCGAAGTTTTTGTATATAAAAATATTACTAACCTATAAAAGATTCAAAAAATTTTATTGGCTTTGCCAGGATTAGAATTGCCCATTTGAGTCGCATTAAAAATTATATGTTTTTGTATATCAAAATTGTACTAACCAATAGAATCGAAAAATTGTCACTTTAATTGGTTTTGTTAGGATAGGACTAGCACCTTTGGATTGAATTAAAGATTAAATATTTTCGATTATGAAAATTCTCGAGACAATTGCTAGTTTGGATAGAATCGAGGATTAAATGTTTTCGTCTATAAAAACTGACTTTATCAAGGTAGGATTCGCCCATTTAGGTCCAATTAAAAATTAAAAATCTTTATCTTAAAATATTGTCAAATTAATGGACTTTGTCAGGGTAGGACTTGTCCATTTGAATGGAATTGAAAATTAATATTTTCGACCAAAAATAAGTAGTCAAATTAATTGGTTTTGCCAGAGTGGAACTTGCCCTAATTTGATAGAATTGAAGATTAAATGTTTTCGTCAATAAAAATTGTCAAATTAATGGAGTTTGTCAGAGTAGGATTTGCCCATTTGGATAGAATGGATGATTAAATGTTTTCATCCATGAACATTGTCATAATAATTGATTTTGTCAGGGTAGAACTCGCTCTTCTAGGTCAAATTAAAGATTAAATGTTTTTATCTATAAAAAATGGTCTAATTAATTTATTTTGCCAGGCTGGGACTTGCCCATTTGGATTGAATTGAAGATTAAATGTTTTCATCTATAAAAATTGTCATATTATTTGATTTTGTCAGGGTAGAACTCGCTCTTATAGGTCAAATTAAAGATTAAATGTTTTTATCTATAAAAAATGGTCTAATTAATTGATTTTGCCAGGCTGGGACTTGCCCATTTGGATTAAATTGAAGATTAAATGTTTTCGTTAATAAAAATTGTCAAACTAATGGACTTTGCCAGGGTGGGACTTGTCCATTTGGTTAGAATTCAAGATTAAAAGTTTTCATCTATAAAAATTGTCATAATAATTGACTTTATCAGGGTAGAACTCGTCCATTTAAGTCGAATTGAAGATTAAATGTTTTCATCTATAAAAATTGTCATAATAATTGATTTTGCCAGGGTGGGACTTGTCCATTTGGTTAGAATTGAAGATTAAATGTTTTCGTTTATAAAAATTGTCAAATTAATGGAGTTTGTCAGAGTAGGATTTGCCCATTTGGATAGAATGGATGATTAAATGTTTTCATCCATGAATATTGTCATAATAATTGATTTTGTCAGGGTAGAACTCGCCCATTTAGTTCGAATTGAAGATTAAATGTTTTCGTTTATAAAAATTGTCATAATAATGAATTTTGTCAGGGTAGAACTTGCCCATTTAGGTCGAATTGAAGATTAAATGTTTTCGTTTATAAAAATCTTCATAATAATTGATTTTGTCAGGGTAGAACTCGCCCATTTAGTTCGAATTGAAGATTAAATGTTTTCGTTTATAAAAATTGTCATACTAATGAATTTTGTCAGGGTAGAACTTGCCCATATAGGTCGAATTGAAGATTAAATGTTTTCATCTATAAAAATTGTCATAATAATGAATTTTGTCAGGGCACAACTCGCCCATTTGGGTCGAAATGAAGATTAAATGTTTTCATTTATAAAAATTGTCATAATAATGAATTTTGTCAGGGTAGAACTTGCCCATTTAGGTCGAATTGAAGATTAAATGTTTTCATCTATAAAAATTGTCATAATAATGAATTTTGTCAGGGCAGAACTCGCCCATTTGGGTCGAAATGAAGATTAAATGTTTTCATTTATAAAAATTGTCATAATAATGAATTTTGTCAGGGCAGAACTCGCCCATTTGGGTCTGAATGAAGATTAAATGTTTTCATTTATAAAAATTGTCATAATAATGAATTTTGTCAGGGTAGAACTTGCCCATTTAGGTCGAATTGAAGATTAAATGTTTTCATCTATAAAAATTGTCATATTATTTGATTTTGTCAGGGTAGAACTCGCTCTTCTAGGTCAAATTAAAGATTAAATGTTTTTATCTATAAATAATGGTCTAATTAATTGATTTTGCCAGGCTGGGACTTGCCCATTTGGATTAAATTGAAGATTAAATGTTTTCGTTAATAAAAATTGTCAAACTAATGGACTTTCCCAGGGTGGGACTTGTCTATTTGGTTAGAATTCAAGATTAAAAGTTTTCATCTATAAAAATTGTCATAATAATTGACTTTATCAGGGTAGAACTCGTCCATTTGGTTAGAATTTAAGATTAAATGTTTTCATCAATAAAAATTGTCATATTATTTGATTTTGTCAGGGTAGAACTCGCCCATTTAGGTCGAATTAAAGATTAAATGTTTTCATCTATAAAAATTGTCATATTATTTGATTTTGTCAGGGTAGAACTCGCCCATTTGGATCGAATTAAAGATTAAATGTTTTCATCTATAAAAATTGTCATAATAATTGATTTTGTCAGGGTAGAACTCGCCCATTTGGATCGAATTGAAGATTAAATGTTTTCGTCTATAAAAATTGTCATAATAATTGATTTTGTCAGGGTAGAACTCGCCCATTTAGATCGAATTGAAGATTAAATGTTTTCGTTTATAAAAATTGTATTCAAAAATACGATTTTCCAAACATATGATATAATCGAACCCGCTATTTCGAATTTTCAGGTAATAGGCAATATAAATCAAACAAAAATCAAAATAAAAATGATCTTTATTACAAAAAAGAAAATTTCAAACAATAAAAATGTAACGAACGAGGGAAAGTCACGAAAAATAAATCACAGGACATTATAATTCTGTGGTAACTAACAAATAATTTAATATTTTTCACCCGTTATGTCGTTATAAATTGCAGAAACGTCGGGTTTCCACTAGATCGATCAAAACAAGAAAAACTTCGATACCCAAAAAACGCTAGACAGAAATTCATTCGATTGAACCGAACAGTGAGAAACCCACATAAACATTCCCCTAATGAGACCGAGAAACTTTCCGTCGATCAGTTTTTTATTGCAAAACATTATCGATGTCGTTTGGTTGCATTTCTTCGGCCTCGGTCGCGGTTTCGGTCGGTTGATTGTTGTCTTGTTCGGCAACGGATTCGTTTTGATGATTTTGCTTTACGGTTACAATCGGAGATTCGATTTCTTCCATTGACGGACATTCGAAATGTACGCAATGAAATACCTGGAAATAGTATCGGAATTGTTCACGCTGACGGTGTTTTAAGAAACTTTAGTTGGATTCACAAATGTGCTTTATCGTTAAAAAACTAGAAATAATTTGAGCGATTTATTTATAAATCAAAAATTTCGATGGTCGAATATTATTTTTCTAATTTTTTCGGAGATTTTTTTTGGTTATGTTGTTTTTTTTTCTTGGTATTGAAGATTAAATGTTTTTATCTATAAAAATTGTCATATTATTTGATTTTGTCAGGGCAGAACTCGCCCAATTAGGACGAATTGAAGATTAAATGTTTTCGTTTATAAAAATCTTCATAATTGATTTTGTCAGGGTAGAACTCGCCCATTTAGGTCGAATTAAAGATTAAATGTTTTCATCTATAAAAATTGTCATAATAATTGATTTTGTCAGGGTAGAACTCGCCCATTTAGGTCGAATTGAAGATTAAATGTTTTCGTTTATAAAAATCTTCAAAATAATTGATTTTGTCAGGGTAGAACTCGCCCATTTAGGTCGAATTGAAGATTAAATGTTTTCGTTTATAAAAATTGTCATAATAATGAATTTTGTCAGGGCAGAGCTCGCCCATTTGGATCGAATTGAATATTAAATGTTTTCGTTTATAAAAATCTTCAAAATAATTGATTTTGTCAGGGTAGAACTCGCCCATTTAGGTCGAATTGAAGATTAAATGTTTTCGATTAAATGTTTTCGTTTATAAAAATCTTCAAAATAATTGATTTTGTCAGGGTAGAACTCGCCCATTTAGGTCGAATTGAAGATTAAATGTTTTCGTTTATAAAAATTGTCATAATAATGAATTTTGTCAGGGCAGAGCTCGCCCATTTGGATCGAATTGAAGATTAAATGTTTTCGTTTATAAAAATCTTCAAAATAATTGATTTTGTCAGGGTAGAACTCGCCCATTTAGGTCGAATTGAAGATTAAATGTTTTCGATTAAATGTTTTCGTTTATAAAAATCTTCAAAATAATTGATTTTGTCAGGGTAGAACTCGCCCATTTAGGTCGAATTGAAGATTAAATGTTTTCGTTTATAAAAATTGTCATAATAATGAATTTTGTCAGGGTAGAACTCGCCCATTTGGGTCGAAATGAAGATTAAATGTTTTCATTTATAAAAATTGTCATAATAATGAATTTTGTCAGGGCACAACTCGCCCATTTGGGTCGAAATGAAGATTAAATGTTTTCATTTATAAAAATTGTCATAATAATGAATTTTGTCAGGGCAGAACTCGCCCATTTGGGTCGAAATGAAGATTAAATGTTTTCATTTATAAAAATTGTCATAATAATGAATTTTGTCAGGGCAGAACTCGCCCATTTGGGTCGAAATGAAGATTAAATGTTTTCATTTATAAAAATTGTCATAATAATGAATTTTGTCAGGGCAGAACTCGCCCATTTGGGTCGAAATGAAGATTAAATGTTTTCATTTATAAAAATTGTCATAATAATGAATTTTGTCAGGGCAGAGCTCGCCCATTTGGATCGAATTGAATATTAAATGTTTTCGTTTATAAAAATCTTCAAAATAATTGATTTTGTCAGGGTAGAACTCGCCCATTTAGGTCGAATTGAAGATTAAATGTTTTCGATTAAATGTTTTCGTTTATAAAAATCTTCAAAATAATTGATTTTGTCAGGGTAGAACTCGCCCATTTAGGTCGAATTGAAGATTAAATGTTTTCGTTTATAAAAATTGTCATAATAATGAATTTTGTCAGGGCAGAGCTCGCCCATTTGGATCGAATTGAAGATTAAATGTTTTCGTTTATAAAAATCTTCAAAATAATTGATTTTGTCAGGGTAGAACTCGCCCATTTAGGTCGAATTGAAGATTAAATGTTTTCGATTAAATGTTTTCGTTTATAAAAATCTTCAAAATAATTGATTTTGTCAGGGTAGAACTCGCCCATTTAGGTCGAATTGAAGATTAAATGTTTTCGTTTATAAAAATTGTCATAATAATGAATTTTGTCAGGGTAGAACTCGCCCATTTGGGTCGAAATGAAGATTAAATGTTTTCATTTATAAAAATTGTCATAATAATGAATTTTGTCAGGGCACAACTCGCCCATTTGGGTCGAAATGAAGATTAAATGTTTTCATTTATAAAAATTGTCATAATAATGAATTTTGTCAGGGCAGAACTCGCCCATTTGGGTCGAAATGAAGATTAAATGTTTTCATTTATAAAAATTGTCATAATAATGAATTTTGTCAGGGCAGAACTCGCCCATTTGGGTCGAAATGAAGATTAAATGTTTTCATTTATAAAAATTGTCATAATAATGAATTTTGTCAGGGCACAACTCGCCCATTTGGGTCGAAATGAAGATTAAATGTTTTCATTTATAAAAATTGTCATAATAATGAATTTTGTCAGGGCACAACTCGCCCATTTGGGTCGAATTGAAGATTAAATGTTTTCATCTATAAAAATCTTCATAATAATTGACTTTTTCAGGGTAGAACTCGCCCTTTAGAATCCAGTTTTCGTTCATTTTCGTTTTTTTCTTGTTATTTCTACTTTTTCTAGTTGCGATTGAGTTTAATTTCTTCCACCGTCTGCGATCTTTTCGTTTTTATTCACCCAGTCCCCCCAATTTTCTTATTAGCTAATACAAACTCATCTCTTTCTTGTTTATTTTTCTTGTTATCACTTTTTCTTTCGTTCTATTCTCTTCGATTATCATTTTTTCTTCTCCTCGTCTTCTCCTTCTCGATTTTAGCACCAGATGAAGGCTCCAGTCAATTTTTCTTCTGTTTTCGCCGATTTATTTTCCATTTTTTTTTCTTCAATTTCCTCTTCATCATTCAATCATTTTCCACGTCCGTCTTCTCCATCTCCTCCATTCGAAACGCGGTTTTTTCCATAAAAATAATCTTTCGACTCAAAAATAAAAACAAACAATTAACAAAACCCGACGTATTCAAACACGATAACGAGGTCAAATAAATCCGTTCGAACGTTTTTTTTTTTTTTTTTCGATATATTTACAAAAATTACCATAAAAATAAAACGACTCACTAGATAAACGCGAAAATATTTTCGTTTTTGAAATATTTTTTTACCTCGTTAGCCGTATTGTGCGTCCCGACGATCCTGACGAACACCACAGGCCTCGGCGGGAAACGTACGACTTGCCAAGATTTGCAATTCTCCCTCGTATTATCGACGACCACCTCCCATTCCCAAAAATTTATCGACGATTCTATGTAATAACTGTAACTCCTATCGTCGCAATCCCATAACAGCAACCTCAAGCTCGATATGATGTAAGGTTGACCTATTTAACACAAAAAAAATAGAAAAAAAAAACTCCGTTAGAGGTTAAAATCCGCCGGTGCGATTACCTAATTGGACGAGTATGGCCCCGGATCCCAATTGGTGGCAAGTGTAACCCGAATCCCAATCGTATCTTTTGGTGTCGCCGTTCAAAAGCGTGTTGCGCGATCGACTGACGCCCTCGATGACGACGGCGCTTTTGTCTAACGTGGCAACGTTGTAATTCGGACAGATGACGTCGTTCACCATTTTGGGAAGTTGCGATCGGCACATGGCTTCCAATGACACCAAATGGAATACTTTGTTGACGGTGTTGTGCGTACCGACAACTCTGATGTATTGTACGACTCGGTTTTCGAAATATAAATATTGCCAAGAACGGCAACTGTATTGGCTGTAATCGATGACGCGCACCCAATCTTTCTGTTCCATCGATACTTCGATGTAGTACGAGTAGGATCTGGAAGTTTGCGATACACACTGTATTTTATCGAAATTCTGTGACCTACTGTTAAAAATGCTGTAATTTCAGTTAAAATTATTGTCTCACACCGTATATTATTGAAATTTAGTTGGTTAGTGGTACAAAAAGTGTGATTTTAATCCAAATTATTGTCTCACACTGTATATTATAAAATTTTAGTGATTTTGTGATAGATAATGAGCGATTTTCGTGAAACTCTTGCCTCATACTGTATTTTATCAAAATTCTGTGACCTACTGTTAAAAATATTGTAATTTCAGTTAAAATTATTGTCTCACACTGTATATCATTAAAATTCAGTGACTTACTGATACAAAAGCTGTAATTTTAGTAGAAATTATTGTCTCACACTGTATATTATCAAAATTCAGTGACCTACTGTTTAAAATGCTGTAATTTCAGTTAAAATTATTGTCTCACACTGTATATTATCAAAATTTAGTGACTTACTGATACAAATGCTGTAATTTTAGTAGAAATTATTGTCTCACACTGTATATTATCAAAATTCAGTGACCTACTGTTTAAAATGCTGTAATTTCAGTTAAAATTATTGTCTCACACCGTATATTATTGAAATTTAGTTGGTTAGTGGTACAAAAAGTGTGATTTTAATCCAAATTATTGTCTCACACTGTATATTATAAAATTTTAGTGATTTTGTGATAGATAATGAGCGATTTTCGTGAAACTCTTGCCTCACACTGTATTTTATCAAAATTCTGTGACCTACTGTTAAAAATATTGTAATTTCAGTTAAAATTATTGTCTCACACTGTATATTATCAAAATTCAGTGACCTACTGATACAAATGCTGTAATTTCAGTTAAAATTATTGTCTCACACTGTATATCATTAAAATTCAGTGACTTACTGATACAAAAGCTGTAATTTTAGTAGAAATTATTGTCTCACACTGTATATTATCAAAATTCAGTGACCTACTGTTTAAAATGCTGTAATTTCAGTTAAAATTATTGTCTCACACTGTATATTATCAAAATTTAGTGACTTACTGATACAAATGCTGTAATTTTAGTAGAAATTATTGTCTCACACTGTATATTATCAAAATTCAGTGACCTACTGTTTAAAATGCTGTAATTTCAGTTAAAATTATTGTCTCACACCGTATATTATTGAAATTTAGTTGGTTAGTGGTACAAAAAGTGTGATTTTAATCCAAATTATTGTCTCACACTGTATATTATAAAATTTTAGTGATTTTGTGATAGATAATGAGCGATTTTCGTGAAACTCTTGCCTCACACTGTATTTTATCAAAATTCTGTGACCTACTGTTAAAAATATTGTAATTTCAGTTAAAATTATTGTCTCACACTGTATATTATCAAAATTCAGTGACCTACTGATACAAATGCTGTAATTTCAGTTAAAATTATTGTCTCACACTGTATATCATTAAAATTCAGTGACTTACTGATACAAAAGCTGTAATTTTAGTAGAAATTATTGTCTCACACTGTATATTATCAAAATTCAGTGACCTACTGTTTAAAATGCTGTAATTTCAGTTAAAATTATTGTCTCACACTGTATATTATCAAAATTTAGTGACTTACTGATACAAATGCTGTAATTTTAGTAGAAATTATTGTCTCACACTGTATATTATCAAAATTCAGTGACCTACTGTTTAAAATGCTGTAATTTCAGTTAAAATTATTGTCTCACACCGTATATTATTGAAATTTAGTTGGTTAGTGGTACAAAAAGTGTGATTTTAATCCAAATTATTGTCTCACACTGTATATTATAAAATTTTAGTGATTTTGTGATAGATAATGAGCGATTTTCGTGAAACTCTTGCCTCACACTGTATTTTATCAAAATTCTGTGACCTACTGTTAAAAATATTGTAATTTCAGTTAAAATTATTGTCTCACACTGTATATCATTAAAATTCAGTGACTTACTGATACAAAAGCTGTAATTTTAGTAGAAATTATTGTTTCATACTGTATATTATTGAAATTTAGTGAGTTAATGGTACAAAGATTGTAATTTTAGTCGAAATTATTGTCTCACACTGTATATTATCAAAATTCAGTGACCTACTGTTTAAAATGCTGTAATTTCAGTTAAAATTATTGTCTCACACCGTATATTATTGAAATTTAGTTGGTTAGTGGTACAAAAAGTGTGATTTTAATCCAAGTTATTGTCTCACACTGTATATTATCAAAATTCAGTGACCTACTGTTTAAAATGCTGTAATTTCAGTTAAAATTATTGTCTCACACCGTATATTATTGAAATTCAGTGACTTACTGATACAAAAGCTG
Organism: Diorhabda sublineata; assembly: GCF_026230105.1. NCBI lineage: Eukaryota > Metazoa > Arthropoda > Insecta > Coleoptera > Chrysomelidae > Diorhabda > Diorhabda sublineata. Next base: position 716,806 of record NC_079480.1, read on the forward strand.
TAATTTTAGTAGAAATTATTGTTTCATACTGTATATTATTGAAATTTAGTGAGTTAATGGTACAAAGAGTGTAATTTTAGTCGAAATTATTGTCTCACACTGTATATTATCAAAATTCAGTGACCTACTGTTTAAAATGCTGTAATTTCAGTTAAAATTATTGTCTCACACCGTATATTATTGAAATTTAGTTGGTTAGTGGTACAAAAAGTGTGATTTTAATCCAAATTATTGTCTCACACTGTATATTATAAAATTTTAGTGATTTTGTGATAGATAATGAGCGATTTTCGTGAAACTCTTGCCTCACACTGTATTTTATCAAAATTCTGTGACCTACTGTTAAAAATATTGTAATTTCAGTTAAAATTATTGTCTCACACTGTATATTATCAAAATTCAGTGACCTACTGATACAAATGCTGTAATTTCAGTTAAAATTATTGTCTCACACTGTATATCATTAAAATTCAGTGACTTACTGATACAAAAGCTGTAATTTTAGTAGAAATTATTGTCTCACACTGTATATTATCAAAATTCAGTGACCTACTGTTTAAAATGCTGTAATTTCAGTTAAAATTATTGTCTCACACTGTATATTATCAAAATTTAGTGACTTACTGATACAAATGCTGTAATTTTAGTAGAAATTATTGTCTCACACTGTATATTATCAAAATTCAGTGACCTACTGTTTAAAATGCTGTAATTTCAGTTAAAATTATTGTCTCACACTGTATATTATCAAAATTTAGTGACTTACTGATACAAATGCTGTAATTTTAGTAGAAATTATTGTCTCACACTGTATATTATCAAAATTCAGTGACCTACTGTTTAAAATGCTGTAATTTCAGTTAAAATTATTGTCTCACACCGTATATTATTGAAATTTAGTTGGTTAGTGGTACAAAAAGTGTGATTTTAATCCAAATTATTGTCTCACACTGTATATTATAAAATTTTAGTGATTTTGTGATAGATAATGAGCGATTTTCGTGAAACTCTTGCCTCACACTGTATTTTATCAAAATTCTGTGACCTACTGTTAAAAATATTGTAATTTCAGTTAAAATTATTGTCTCACACTGTATATCATTAAAATTCAGTGACTTACTGATACAAAAGCTGTAATTTTAGTAGAAATTATTGTTTCATACTGTATATTAATGACATTTAGTGAGTTAATGGTACAAATGCTGTAATTTTAGTCTAAATTAATGTCTCACACTGTATATTATCAAAATTTACTGACTTACTGATACAAATGCTGTAATTTTAGTCGAAATTAATATCTCATACTGTATATTATTGGAATTTGGTGAGTTAATGGTACAAATGGTGCAATTTTAGTAGAAATTATTGTCTCACACTATATATTATGATGAAAAATGTCACTTGCAGCAATAATTTTAATCTCACCTTGTATTTTATTGAAATTCAGTGACTTACTGATACAAAAGCTGTAATTTTAGTAGAAATTAATGTATCACACTGTATATTATCAAAATTCAGTGACCTACTGTTAAAAATACTGTAATTTGAGTTAAAATTATTGTCTCACACTGTATATTATCAAAATTGAGTTGGTTAGTGGTACAAATGCTGCGATTTTAGTCCAAGTTATTGTCTCACACTGTATATTATATACATTTGTCAAGTTGATTGATCGAAAATCTCACTTTCAGCCAAAAATGTTCATTCCACACTGTATGTTATTGAAATTATATGATTTACTTGTAAAAAAGTTGTGATTTCAGTCGAAATTGTTGTCTCACACTGTATATTATATACATTTGGCAAATTAATTGATGAAAATTGTAACTTACAACAAAATTGTCATGCCACACTGTATATTATTAAAATTTGGTGAACTAATTGTACAAAATCTGTGATATTAGTCGAAATTGTTGTCTCACACTGTATATTATATACATTTGGCAAATTAATTGATGAAAATTGTAACTTACAACAAAATTGTCATGCCACACTGTATATTATTAAAATTTGGTGAATTAATTGTACAAAATCTGTGATATTAGTCGAAATTCTCAAAGTAATTGAAAAAACAAAATGATTTCCCTTACCTTACATCTCTATCCCATAATAACATTCTAATATGGTTAATAATCGAAGGTTGCCCTAATTTGACGATAATTCCATGATCCCCGGGTCCGTTTATCCCATGCCTTGTATATCCTTTTTCCATATCGTAAGAATAATAATCCCCGTCCAATAAATATTCCATGAGTTCCCCAGAAACAACTTTCGAACCGAACCTTGGCGAAGCCACATTTTCATCCAAAACTAAAAAGAAATTCACCATCATAACCAAAGATTTCCATAATGAGGAAAAACTCACTCAATTGACCTCTGTGGGGCAAACTGCTAAGTCTAATATTAGTTCTTTCGGCTATAGCATCTAGTAAAGCATCAGGTTTCACTAGCCCCGCAGGCCTCACAACAGAAAGTAAATCCGCAACGCTCATCAAAGGTAATCTAACACATTTCATAACCAAATCGTTTTTATCTTCGTTAACTTTACACCAAGAGCAAACTCCTCTGAATATATCAACTTCTGGTGCAAAAAACGAATGTCGTTGTAGGAGTTTTACCAGAGAAGTCTAAAATAATCAATTGTTATAACGCTCCGTATATAAAGAAATATTATTGTACCTGTGAAAGTTGGACAAATGTCTCGTGCGTTAATATTTCAGATGCGTGTCTATCCAAAAAACCATGACAAACCAAAACTAATTTTTCTAAACTATATAAGTGAGCGGTATCCAAAATAGCACAAACGTTATTTAACGCTAATAATTGTTTTAATATCTCAGAAATGGCAGTTTCTAACTCCTGAAAACCGTATTGATGGGCCAAGCCCAGTGTGTCGAGTATAACATCTTCTTTTAACGTTGTTAGAAACATATGACCTAAATTAATATTATTCAAAAATTTATTATACAAATAAATAGAAAAAACAATCTAACCTGTATAGATATATTTCAACAGTACTTTGAAAGCTTTTAAAGGAGCGTCAGGTAACACAATTTCGTTTTGCGATGTTTCCTTAAGCCCTCCATACAAAAGAGCCCGAAAATAATCGCTTCTAGCAGCTAATATAACCTTTAAAAATACCAATAAAAATTTATATTAACTTATATATTTGAATACTTACTTTATGTGCATTTAATTTATGACCCTCGACTATTAATACGACATCAGAATGTTCTTGATTTAAACATAAGGCTGCTAAATGTTCAGAAAGTTGCGATACGTGTTCAATATCATTTGGTCGAACATTAGAAGAACTCTTTGAACTTGGACTTTGTAAATATTGGTGGCTTCCACTACTCATTTTCAAAACAAAGAATATTTCTTATGTAAACACTATAGTCGTGCTATAAATTTAGATTTTACAGCAATGGTTCTTCAATGCATTAAAACGTCAACAACTCGTCCACGTAAAATATACATTTTCACACTACATTTAAACGTTTAATAAACTTTTATATTTCACAAAAATATTTGACCTGACTTCTACTTTTGGTAACTGAAAACTGATTGTTGATGATGACGGTTGTGTCTTGTGTCACAGATGGCGAGAAATAATTAAAAAAAAAACCAATCACTTTTTTATTTATATTGAAAACTGCTGTCAATAAAGTAGATTTTACGTTATAAATATTTTGGCTACTTGTTTCTATTGAATAATTTGAATTGCACACTATTATTGTCTGTTGTCAAAATTTCAAAGGTCAACTCGACTATATTTACTTTGGATAATATATACGATTTAACGAAACGAATATTCGTTACTCGATAATTGTCGAACGATTGCACTTATCAAAATTATTCCTCCTAAACAGACGTAATTTATATTTTATTTGGTGTGATTATTCAGATTTCTTTGAAATATATTCGATATTAATCCCAACGTAACGCAAATCATAACCAAATTGTTTCAACAGAACTCGACTATGTTGCTTTTCTGTAAAAAAAATAAATAAATACACTGGATTTTTTTTGAATATTTATTTGTCTCATATTAGAAGATTTAGGGAAGAGTGCAATTTTCGTGACGACTGTTTTTGCTAGTTGTCCCAAAATAAAATGGAAATGAACAAATTCATCGATATCTCGATTCATTTTCGAAATATCCATACATAACCAAAAGTTAGTTCTTTCGAATATCTAATTAAACATACAAAAAGGTTTGTATGTAGATTTTTTATAATTTACCCTAATATTCCAATAATATATTCAAAATAAAATGGTTGAAGCAAAATGAGTAATTGTAAACAACTTTCATCCCCTCGTGAATATTTACGATTAATATAAAAACGGTTGTTAGGTTAGACGAAGTTTCAGTAAGGGTGATGGGGCGAAAACAAAATATTTTATGTTTTACATCTCTACGTCAGCACTTGATAAAATTATTAAAAACAGGAAAGCTTAAAGTGTGGAATTTTTATTCATAATTTTTTGTTTACAACAATTGTATACAATAAACACAATTAATGAATTATTAAGATATTGTCTGCAATACCAAACATGTTTTTTTTTCGTCAGCACCATTATCATAAACTAAATTTTCTTTATTGAATCGATTTCTAGAAGAGAATTATTGTATTGTATTTGAGGGGTATACGGAAACAAAAAATGATCCAAAGTGTTGAATATTAATTCTCAACCACAACTATAAAATAACAAGTTTTGCAAAATATAACTATACTTCTTCTGATTTATGCACATAAATTAAATCTTCTTTTTCTGTGACCTCAGTTCGTATTGGTTTTCGTCTATCACAGTGACGCTTACGACAAAGCTTCTAATTGAGCAATCTTATGAATTGTCAAAATCAGCTGATTTCTATTTAAAAATACCTGCCTTATTTTTTCCAGTTTTATTGCAAATTTGCATATTAAAGAGTTACTGCTAAAAGAAGTGCGAAATGTCTTCTCGGAAACTTAGCTTTGTCGATTTTTTTCACTCTGCACTGTTTTGGTCAGTAAATGAAAAGGTATTAACTTGTCCTAAAGCTTTAATGTTTTCCTTGTACCTTTCAGCTGCCACTGGGTTATCACTTTGCAACCTACTCATGTTTGATAAACTTGAACCCAACAGTGAAAATTAATGTTCAAAAAAAGTGTAAAAATACTCAGTTTCAGCTGTTTTAGTTTCACTGAAACTGATCTAAAAAGTATTTACGGAGTCTTCTTAGCATCATGAAATAAAAAAAAAACATACAAAACAACTTTTATTACCTGAAAAATTAAAAGCTAGCACGAGTATATACGAGAAAATCAATTGTTTACCCCACGGCCGCTAGATTGACGTAAATCAGCTGTTTCCTTAGATTCCCTAATAGAAAACTGTCAAACTTCAAAATTGAGTATTGTGTAGTCTTTACCCTGCTCTGTGCTGCAACTATAGAGATATTATCGTATTATATTTGTAGCTCTAACCATAGACAAATACTAGATTGAGCTTTCAATAAAATTCATATTCCAATAGATTTAGACTGTTAATAAAATCGATACAACTTTTCAATAAAAAAATTATATATAGTGTATGGCTGCCATTGATATTATTGTAATATGTCTATGGTTCTATCTGATCTAAATGTGATATCTCTATGGTTGCAGCCAATATGGTTTCAGCTGATGGCGAATGAAGTATTCGATTGACAGCGAAGACTTAGCGGGAAAATTCAAATAATTCAGTTAAATTTCTATATATTTCAATATTTAAAATACTTTTATCAATAGAAACATTTTTTAATTGTTATTGTTGATTGGTTCGGGATAAAAAGACACATTATTACATAATAAATTGTTTTATTTGTAATCATATATATGTCGCATCAAAATGAGAACATAAATTAACACGTTGATGGGCATTTAATGCTACAGAGTAATAATACAAAATTATTTCTAACTTAACTATGACTGCAATAGCAGTAATATGAGAAGTGTTCATGAATGGATAGTCTGCCATAGCAGTAACGTGATTCAATTCTAAAACTCAAACAATAAACGAAATCTGTTACTTCCACATGATGATTTAATCATTCAATTTCAAAAAATACAAATTTTCAAAAAACGACTACTAATATATCGGTTTTGAGTTTTACGGGGGATGACGTACATTTAGGCAAATGTGGCAACATGATATCGAGTCACAAATTGGTGCCATAAACTAAATGTGTTGAGGTTATGTGTGACAATCGAGGTTAATTATTCTGTCATTTGTCTCCTGTCAATATCATTTTACTTTTGACAGACTGAAATTGAAAGTGAGAGAATTTTGTGTGCTAATTTTGTATGGAAACCAACAATTACTAAATTCTAGAACCATCTACTATCAATTTAAGTGGTGAATTGAATTTGTTGTTGGTTGGGAAAGCAATTTGGTGCCAGAGTGTTCGGCATTGTTCAATTGCAATAGAGATGAAATTTTGAACAGTTTTGAAGCCGTATATCCACCAAAACACTCCAGAGTACAAGAAGCAGTTAAAACATTTGTTTTTTAGAGTGAATCAACCCCAAAGTGAGATTTTTGTTAAAGCCACTGTGTTTTTGGGACCCACACGGTATTATCCACCTTCACAAAAGTACCATAAACAATTTTGAACATTATTTCAATGTATTGAATCGGTTCAATGAGAATTTGAATTTCCATTTCGCAAATTGAAATTTGGTACCGATAATGAATTTATTTCATAAATACATATTTAGATGCCTTCGAAGAAAAATCTTTGGTTTAAATGCTTATAGACTTATCGACCTCCCCTCGTACGATATTTTTCCAATTTGGGGAAACTTTTTCGCGTTTTATTTGATTTTTAATAATGGAAGACTTATTGATGATTAGAAAATTTTGAAAAAGCGTTTTTTAGGCAATCTGAACCTGATAATTTGAAATTACTGCTACGGCAATAGTTTTCGAGATTATAAACATACAAATTTCCTGCTAAGGCAACTAAAATACGATAAAAATCTACCCCCAGTTTATGAAAATATCAATAAGTAAATCAAACACGTCCGTCAACGTGGTAAAATTACAAAAAAATGTTTTCACGACATAAACAATTTTTTTTTTCAATAATTATATATATAAATGGTTAAAATATGTTAATAAATATCTTTCAAATAACTTAAAACGACGTCCCGATGCTTAGCTCAAACGAAAAGAAAAAAAATGCCTTCCCAAAAAAGTAATGAAATTTTTTTCAAGCGTTCAAGTAAAAAAATATAAATAGGAAATTAAATATTTCTGGTAACAGATTAACAAAACGGATATTTGCAGCGGCGGTGTCAAATTTTCAAAAAAACAATATTTTACCTCGCATTTTATAAACGCGGCAACATTATTATAAACGAATACGCGACGTTGCCAAGCTTATAATCGTTTTTATGAGAAGTAGTTCAAATGTACCGAAAGTATTAAATCAATGATAAATGAGAAAGTTTTCGATTTAAACCTGTAAAAACCCACTAGAATAATTTATTTTAAACTTTTCCATCATCTATATATTTTCTGCCAATTTATATATACAGGACGTCTCTTAATAATATATCCACACTGTATGGAATATTCGAAAAAATATAATGACATGACTATAAACGAATACGCCACGTTGCCAAGCTTATAATCGTTTTTATGAGAAGTAGTTCAAATGTACCGAAAGTATTAAATCAATGATAAATGAGAAAGTTTTCGATTTAAACCTGTAAAAACCCACTAGAATAATTTATTTTAAACTTTTCCATCATCTATATATTTTCTGCCAATTTATATATACAGGACGTCTCTTAATAATATATCCACACTGTATGGAATATTCGAAAAAATATAATGACATGACTATAAACGAATACGCCACGTTGCCAAGCTTATAATCGTTTTTATGAGAAGTAGTTCAAATGTACCGAAAGTATTAAATCAATGATAAATGAGAAAGTTTTCGATTTAAACCTGTAAAAATCGACTAGAGTAATTAATTTTTGATTTTTATATTATCTATCTATTCTCTGTCAATTTATATGTACAGGACGTTCCATAATAACGATTCATGTATTATATACACATGGCAACATGACTATTGGTATTGCCGAGCTTATTTCTATTATATGAAGAAGAGTAGTTCAAATGTACCAATGATAAACAAGAAATTATTCGATTCAAACTTGTAAAAAGCCCCTAAAATGAAAATTCCCCCAAGAAATTATTATATATATTTAAATATTTTCTCTTATCTATATATACAGGGTGTTCGAGACTAATATATCAAAGTTATACCTCTCAAACCAAAACAAATATTCGTACAGGAGATATAGCTCAGGTAAATAAGTCTGGGACACGGTGTATATACAAAAAATGTTTAAAAATAAAACAAAAAATTGTTATTTTCACCTGTCAATGTTATTAACCGGCCCTACTACATAAAACATGATCAACAACAATTATTTCTAATAATAAACTTACATTGCCAGCATATGACATTGACAAATGACAACCGTCACTGAATTTAGATCACAAATTGAGATAAAATACGAGAAGTTTTGACACCTCCGACCAAAATAATATTAAAAAAAAAAAACAATTGAACTAAAAAAATTCTATGTGACTAATTTATATTTGAAAAAAAAAAGATCTAGCATATATGCTATACATGAGGTAGTCCGGTACTAACTTCCATTAGTTCGTCGGTGCACGAATTCTGTGGTACATTGAACGCCATCTGGTGTGTAAATTGATTGTGAGCCGCTAGCGGTAAATGCGTATTCATGATTTGATGGTGTCCGTGCATCGGATGCGGCACGTGATTGACTTGTACCGACGACATACCGCCGGAATAACCGCAATTCTGATCGGGGATATGGTGTAATTGTTGATGGTGGGTCGGAGTAAACGCGAAATGCGGTCGGAACGAGCTTTTACGCGGCGAACGGGCCTTTACGATTGTCGGTTTGTAAATTTCTTCCAATACCGATGGAGCTATATACGTAAATCCCTGAAAAACGATATTTTCAAAAAATTTTTTTGACACTAATTCGTTAAAAACATCACCTGGAAAATTAGATTGGCACTTTCGCTTAAAGTGGACTCGTCCGGCGAATCTACTGGAGTTTGTTTCGTAAATCTCGTATCGAATTGAGATACGTCATCATCGCTAGCCTAAAAAATTGAAAATTTCGTTAAATTATACCGTCTAATAGATGTCAGTGATTTGACGTTTCGAAAATGCGCTGTTGCCAGTGATTTTCATCGTCAAAATATTGATTTTCAGCACTGGTAACGTTCAACAGATGTCGCTACTACATTTCACTATTTTGACAGAATTTTTTTGACAGTTAAATGTCGATTTTAGTTTGACGTTTGGAAATTGCGCTGTTGCCAGTGATTTTCATCGCCAAAATATTGATTTTCAGCACTGGTAACGTTCAACAGATGTCGCTACTACATTTCACTATTTTGACAGAATTTTTTTGACAGTTAAATGTCGATTTTAGTTTGACGTTTGGAAATTGCGCTGTTGCCAGTGATTTTCATCGCCAAAATATTGATTTTCAGCACTGGTAACGTTCAACAGATGTCGCTACTACATTTCACTATTTTGACAGGATTTTTTTGACAGTTAAATGTCGATTTTAGTTTGACGTTTGGAAATTGCGCTGTTGCCAGTGATTTTCATCGTCAAAATATTGATTTTCAGCACTGGTAACGTTCAACAGATGTCGCTACTACATTTCACTATTTTGACAGAATTTTTTTGACAGTTAAATGTCGATTTTAGTTTGACGTTTGGAAATTGCGCTGTTGCCAGTGATTTTCATCGCCAAAATATTGATTTTCAGCACTGGTAACGTTCAACAGATGTCGCTACTACATTTCACTATTTTGACAGGATTTTTTTGACAGTTAAATGTCGATTTTAGTTTGACGTTTGGAAATTGCGCTGTTGCCAGTGATTTTCATCGTCAAAATATTGATTTTCAGCACTGGTAACGTTCAACAGACGTCGCTACTACATTCCACTATTTTGACAGGATTTTTTTGACAGTTAAATGTCGATTTTAGTTTGACGTTTGGAAATTGCGCTGTTGCCAGTGATTTTCATCGCCAAAATATTGATTTTCAGCACTGGTAACGTTCAACAGATGTCGCTACTACATTTCACTATTTTGACAGGATTTTTTTGACAGTTAAATGTCGATTTTAGTTTGACGTTTGGAAATTGCGCTGTTGCCAGTGATTTTCATCGCCAAAATATTGATTTTCAGCACTGGTAACGTTCAACAGACGTCGCTACTACATTCCACTATTTTGACAGGATTTTTTTGACAGTTAAATGTCGATTTTAGTTTGACGTTTGGAAATTGCGCTGTTGCCAGTGATTCTCATGATCGAAACCTGGCTTTTCAACACCAGTAAAGTTCAACAGATGTCGCTACTGAAAGCCATTAACTTGACCCAATGTATTCACCGCTAGATGTCGGTAGTAGTTTGACGTTTTGAAATTGCATTGTTGCCAATAGTTTAAATTATTGAAATATACCGTCCTAACGTCAATAGATAACGCCTGTCATTTGTCACAGTTATTATAACGAAAATAATACATTTTACTACTAATAAAATCAATTAGTACGTTGAGCAATGTTGCCAAATTGTATATATTTTATTTTAATTGTTACTTACGAGGCTCGGTTTAAATGGAGGTTCGTATTTCCTTCTCAACACGTCATCCCAAACGATGTGCTTGAAAAATTGATGACGTTTGACGGCTGCAGCGTCTTCGGGAGCAGCACCCAATCTCGAAGGCACCTGTCTCTTTAGGAGTTTGCGCACCAAATCGCGCGCATCGGCCGTTAAATAAGGTGGTAAGTTTAATTTTCCTTTCAGAATTTTTTCTATTGTCTTCTTACGATTTTCCGCCGTAAAAGGGGGCTGAAATTAAAATCAATTTGATTTTCCCCGTCATACAGAGTTCAATAAAACCAATATATTCATTACAAACAGAGCAAAAACACCTTTTATTACCCCCGGAGTCTTTGTGTAACACAAAAAAATTTCCAGAGTTCTGAAAAAGGAGGAAAATGGAAGAAAAACACTTTGGCAATGTCTTACGGTACTGGATCACTTCAAAAAGTATTCAGAACCCAGTTAAAGCCTCCCTTACAGGTTATGGCTCCCATCCAGAAGTGGCTATCCTCCTTACTGGTTCACTATACAGATATCGGGGGTTCAACTAAACTCCGGAAGTGCTTCATAGAGCATTTCTTTGGTTTTTTTTTGTTTTTTTTCTTCCAACCCCAATTCTACCCACTATAAATGGAAATCCTAGTCAATTTAACAAATAAAATGAATTACTTACTGCACCAGTTAACATATCGTACATGAGAGCACCTAAGGACCACCAATCGACTTCTTTTCCATGACCGTGTCTAGTTAAAATTTCCGGAGCCCTGGAATTCATTCAAATTGTAAGCGGGTTTCCTATCAGACTTAATAACTTACATGTATTCGATGGTACCGCAAAATGTATGGGTTAAAATACCCTCGTTGATGTGTTCTTTACAAAGACCAAAATCTGTCAATTTGACGTGACCGAGGGCGTCGAGTAAAATATTTTCAGGCTTTAAATCTCTATAAATAATTCCCTGTCCGTGCAGATGTTCTAAGGCGAGTATAATTTCAGATAAATAAAAGCTAAAAATGAAAAAAAAAAAAAGAAAAAACTGATCGTTTTCGAATGAAAATGAGAAAAAAGTTTATTTACCAAGCAGTGTCTTCTAAAAATATGCCTTCTCTTTCTAGGTGCATGAATAATTCACCACCGCTGAGGTATTCTAGTATTAAGTACAGTTTCCCACCCGTTTGGAAAGCGTATATCAAGTCTACTATAAAAGGATGCTAAAAAAACGGAATTAATCATTATTATTTAAAAAAATAATATTGTACTACACTTTTTAGTTTGACACTTTACCTTAACTTCTTCTAAAATATTTCTTTCCGCTTTTGTATGAGCAGTATCTTTTTGGTTTCTAACAATGGAAGCTTTTCTGAGTACTTTCATGGCAAACACCGTATTGGCATCCTTTCCAGTTAATTTCCTAACCTGGAATACTTTTCCATAGCCGCCTTTTCCTAAAACTTTACGGAGTTCAAAGTCTTGTGGACCAGTCTTCTCTTGACCCTGGTTCACAATTTGCTCAGTAAGATGAACTGTCTCCGTATCATCTGTTCTGAAATAAAAAAAAAACAACCATGTACATACGTCGTATCAAATTTATAGGCAAGCTCAGCGGAGATGCATCCGGAGGGCCACTGGTGCTTGCCTAATGACATCAAAAGGTTCAATCAAAAGCGCCTGGTAATGTCAAGTGGGGTACGACAGGCCTATCAGAAGGTTTATATCCTTAACGCCCTTCATCAGCCCACAAAGCTACTATGAATCATTGTTTTGAAGTTAGAAGTCACATGAAGCAACTTATTCCATGGTGGATTGTCCATTTTCTGATATAAGCTCTCGAAATTGTACACTTTTTGCACATATGCATGGTATTTTGAGGTCTAAGGATCATTCTCAGTCTCCTCTTCTTTAAATGACTCATTTTCACTTTTTAATTTCCCATAAAACTTGTAAGCAATCTTCAAAGTCACATCCATAGGTAGATTTTAATATTTCGGAGCTTCACAGAGGCTTTTTTGTCGATTTGAAACAAAATTGTCAATGTGTTGTAGAGGATCCTTCTTACAGTGCAAGCATGATCTTGCAAGAGCAGTTATAGTAGCAGACTGACAAGATGGTAGGTGTTCAAACTTATCACTCATCACATATTAGTTAAAACAGATGAACAGTACTAGTAAAAAAATCATTCATTGTAGTTTATATCTCCCCTCCTATGTTTGATTTTGATAATTTGACTTCAACATTTTTTATAAAGGTGATTTTAGGCACTATTTACGCTTATATTTTTTCAAAAACTAACTTTCCCATTTAATTAGATACTTAAAAGCAAGTTTAAGAACCCAAACAACCAATTAATTTTATTTTATAATTAATAGAGTTTTAATTGTTTTCAAATTGTGGTAAAATGCTCAGTAATGAACATTCAAGCATTATTAATACTATTGAGGTGAATTAAACTATGAATTAATTCATATTTATCTTAAAGTTTATTTATTTCACTTTGCAGATTAGAATATTTGTATTGTAATTGACATTGCACACAATAAACTGTTAATATAAATCCTAAGTAAAAGCCACTGACATTCAAAATATTATTTTAACAATACTTATATATATTATAGGTACTTACTCCACAATTGCATTGATATTTGGATTCTGGTCATATTCATCCTGAAATAACAATGGAATTATTAAAACGCAAAATAATCGTCGCCAATAAAATTTAAATATTAATAAAGAACATTAACAATGGACTAATTCATATACACAATAAAAGAATTTCGAACGTATGTTACCGCAAATCAGTGCAAATCTAAGGTGTGACATTGAATAGTTAAAATATCTTCCGAGATAACCCTTTTTTCAATAATAAAAGATGATAAAAAATAAATTGAATTTTTAATAATTAGTTCGTTTACCTCTTCAATTTCGATTGCATCGTCTGAATCATCCACTTCTACAGTTTCAACATCAGGCAGTTCTAAATCGAATACACCAGCCATTTTGACATGAAACTTTAATCTTACATCTAGAATTATAGTTTTTGGGCAATGTTTCCTTAAACCGTTCACAACTGTTACGAAATTTCGAGATAACTACAAGTATTTTTAAAAATTTGTGCTAGCACGACACCATAAAATAAGGTTATGTCTAATCAGTGTCACCAACTATCGCGAGTATTAAATATCATAACAATTTTAACCAACTGAGTTCGATAAAATATACTAAAATCCTGTTTTAAAAAAATTATTTATTATTTTATTGATAAACAAACTCTTGTTCTTATAAGATGCAAGTACAAATTGATAATGATTAGGTTAATGTATATTATTTTCATATTTATTCCAAGTTTTTGACAATGATTGATGGATGAGAAAGAAATAAACAGTATCGTATTTTGTAATAAGATTATATTGACACACTATACACATAGTTTTACATTTCATTATAAATATTAGATAAATTAGAAATTAATTTGCGGTAAAAAATTTCTTTGAATTATAAGTTAAAAACAATTGTATAAAACACCTTATATATATGCAACATGGAATTCAAAATAAGTGATGTTGTGGTTGCATACTAGTTAGTTATAATATAAAAATTAGTTAGAAAGGTTGGAATTAATACCAGCAATATTTGACTATATTATTTATTAATCAATTAACAATTAGTTTTGTACAAGTTAACTAAAATAATTGTAGTAATACTTTGAAAATGCTGTGATATTCACAAAATGTTAGATTCCGCCCCCTTCAAACCTTAAATATCACAGTTATAGATAATTAAAAAATACAGACGTTATAATGTTTTTAAGCAAGGGTAGGAAATCTATCGTCGTCTCTAATGTAGTTAACAAAATGTCCAACTTGCGGGTTAGCTGCTCTGGCAACTCTGTGATGTTCGCCATCATTTTCGCTAATTTTTAAAGTTTTCGCTTCGTTATCGGGTAAATCTACAGAAGGCTTAAGAATTGTAGATTTTTCGTCATCTTTAACGGTTTCCGGTGCTGGAAAACTAACTGCGAGAAAAACAGCAGCCCACAGAAAAACAATCTGGAATATAAGCAATCGAATCCTTTATTGTTTTCACCTAGTTTTTAGGTAAAAAAAATATTTTTTTGTACAGAAAACACCAGATATACAGGACTAATGGAAAGAGTTTTGATTATGGTAATAAAAATATATTTTAGGTGAGTTGCATAATAGGCAACCAGTAAAACGTCTTAACGCGCGAAAATTCTTGAAATATAATATCTGAATATAGTTAAATGGTTAGAATCTCACTTACCACATGTACCAATCCCATTTTTATAATATTTGCAGTTCTTAGGATAACACTGACAAAATAGAATACTTTTTACAAGAATGCCGAACTTTCCCTATGTTTTATATGATTTCTCTGTATGTCTATAATATTAGCACTATTGCATTTGTTATTGAATAACTTTAATATCAGTGTCAATAATTTTATTGAAATAATGTAACCTCTAATTAGAAAACCCTACAATTGCTTATTTACAAGAAGATTCTTGACGTGGATTAATATATCAATATTTTGTATTAAAATTTACAGAATTCTTAGTTTCTTCAATTATATTTAGTGTACCATGAAGTATGCTACAAGTATGACATTGAACTAGAAGATTTCAGTTGTCAATTTCGCTGCAACTTCTGACTTATTATTGTTCAGAAAAGCCAATTGTGAAATCGTGTACGTAAATTAACAAATTAAATTTTATACTTTATTTAGAAAATCAATTGGTAAATGACCTGTTTACATATAAATTTAACATTGAACGAATT
The DNA here is from genome assembly GCF_026230105.1 of Diorhabda sublineata. Taxonomy (NCBI): domain Eukaryota; kingdom Metazoa; phylum Arthropoda; class Insecta; order Coleoptera; family Chrysomelidae; genus Diorhabda; species Diorhabda sublineata. The sequence continues at coordinate 732,310 of NC_079480.1, forward strand.
CGTTTTTAAATAATAAGTAATATTACAAAATGTATTAAACAATTTTTACTGAAATATTTAAAAATAATTATAATAAGTCACGATCGTATCGTCAGAGACTGGAATAGATGAATAAATGATAAAAATTATACATAAACATTATGTTTTTATTTAGAACGTTATGTCAATATTTCTTTGAAAACAGGATCTCGTTTAAATTGATTGAACACGACTGAACATTATATCGAATAGTATTATTAAAAAGCATTGGTATAGCATTGGGTTTAAATTAATATTTATATATAAAATATTGAAAACAATATTGAACTTTATAATATTTTCATTAGTAATTTCAATATTAAAAGATTAACTACTCTAACTACTAATTAACTATTAACGATATATCGAAATATATTGTATCGATCTTTTTAAAGAGTATCGATATATTATGTATAATAAATGTGGTTAACTTTAGTCGTTAGTGTTATTTTGATGTGTAAGTGAATTAGTTTTGTGTTCTTTACGACTTTGTTACACAAAAAATTGAACAATAAATTTTATTACATATACGAGGTTGGATCAAAAAGTTTAATACAATTGTGTTAGTGAGAATTGTCAGATCTAGATCAATACATCATTATTGTGTTAAAGTTTGTGGTTGTTATGTATTAGTTTTGAAAAAATGTGTTAGAACGATCGTGACGTCCTTCGATTTCTAAAACATACGAAAATGTGCAAAAAAGTGTACGAATATTTATCAATTTATAACGATATTTCGTATCCTTTCCTAACTGCAGTCTATACACTCATCACAATTATTAGTGGACTAACATTTTGTGCAAAAGGGAAGAAGTTATTGGAAATGTTGCTCTTATGAAGGTATTTTGTAGGTTATTTATATCGTAAAGTATATTATTTAATTTAGTAGTATCCTTTTTCATATATTCATAATATACGCCCATGCTTGACAATCGTAAAAAAAATGAAAGGTGAAGGTGCAAATTTTCTAGCATCTTCATTCGCAAACTTATACATTCAAAAACATCATCAATTCAATCATTCTTTTCACAATATAATTTTGGGAAATGTTGAAGTTTTATCAGGTGAATTTTTTATTTTTTATATAGTGTGTGGATGTGTGTGAGTGAATTTCGAGAATAGAAATGAATTTTCCTATCTTTATATCTTATTCATTGTTTTCAAACGTGGAAATTTTAATACTTATACTTATGTGATTGATATGAGTCGACTGAGATAAACATCAAAATGGTTTCCTTTCCGTTTCCTTACGTCATATTAACTTCATTAATATTTTTTTACAGATATGTATTATACTGTTGATTTTTGAATCCTTTTTGGGGGCGCAAAAAATCGAAGAGCCTCCTTCTTACGAACCGAAGGATATTCCATCGGATTACGAAAAAGCTAGATCAGTTTTAGGGTACAGTCATTTCAAAAGATTACCTAAAAATGGTCAGAATTCAAGTGTCAAATATCCTTGGGAAAGTGATTTTCCTAACGTAAAATATAATTTTTAGAAGTTTATATTTATTTTAAGGATTAATTAAAATAGTTTCGAGTTTATGCTTTTTATTTTACCATTCACGAGAAAATGTCTTTAACAGGATGAATAATCTATTCCGAAATCAGTTCATATAAATAAAAAACAATTTTGAATATAATTAACATAATTATCTCAAGTTTATTTAGATAGCAACAAAAAAACTAAAATTCAAACAGTTTAAAATAATATTTAAAACTAGTCTTGTCTACCGGATGTAGGTGTAAATTCTCATATTTCTATAAATGTTGCCACAATTATAATTCAACCTACTTACCTTACTGATCAAGTTACCAAATCTGTATAGTTTAATACGTATGTTTATCTTATGTATTATTATAATCAAGAAATATAATGAATCTGGCAACTCCGCTTAACCTTCATACAAACATCAACTGTCAACAAGAATATCGTGAATATGAAAGTGAATCTATAAATATATATCTACAATGTCTTTAATTATGAGGTATTTATCTTAATTTTTTTATTCTTTTTTTTTTTGTATAAAACCACATCACGATTCTTTCTAAACATTTCTTAACAACGAAAATTTCTCACTGTTGCTAATATTCATTCAATTAAACCACTGTTACTGATTTTTCTTTAATTACTTTTTAACAAGCTCGTTTGATACTAATCTCTCCGAATTATTCCGTTTTCCACAATAGAAATCTTGAAAGTTTGACAACAAACTAAATAAAAACATCTGCCTATCTTCCAATCTAAAAATTATACAGTCGGTAGCCAAAACGAGATTGTCATCGAACAAAAATAGTACGGGATTGAAGTGGTGTTTTACCTATATAGTAAACGTTATTAGGTTACAATAAGATAGTGAATCTTTCTGCTTATTTTATTCTATTTGTCCATCCCTTTTCGAATGTTTCATGTTTATCAATTATGTCGATCTTTCCGGTTTTAAATACAACAGCATTTCGATGGGTTTCTACATACACAAACTGAATATTTTCTATAGAATTGAATGTTTATTTGAAAATTAATTTTTGTGAAGACGATTCATCAACAAAAAATCTACTATTTAAATATATACAGGGGGTATTCCAACAGTTAAAACTTATATAAACTGTGACTGCTTCGAAATGTGTTGACTAGCATGTTTTCGTTATGCATAGTCGCCATATTTAAAATAATACTCGCTCTAAACATTATATTAATAAAGGAACGTATAGAACAACCTAAATTTTAATGAGATTTTGCTTTTTATTGTGAAAATTGAAGAGAAACAATCTAAACTGTCACAATTATGGACGCCATTATTTTAAAATTATCTATGGTATTACGTCACAATATGGCGTCGGATTGTTGACGTAAGCAAAATGGATTAATAAAATAATAATAATGATGCATACTATTATTAAAAATATATAGTGTACAGCGTTTTTTTTTTATACGAAAAGGTATTTCATCAGCTTTAATTCAATTATCATGAAAAAAATTGGTTATTTTCCAAAATTGTACACAGCTAACAAACTATTTATCATATTGTTTATGTCTTAACATTTTAAATTATTGGTGTTGTATTTAATATTTCAATTATCTAGTTCTTCTGAATACGTTGTGTAATATATTGCCTCGAAATTGTATTAGATTTATTAGTGCTGCATAATTATTATCAAAAATATCAATATCAAAGTGATCGACTCAAACATATATATCTCATATGAAAAATTATTTTTAAGTTCCACCCTGTAGAAAGTATCGTTACTTCGGGAAACAAATTTAGAATGCGCAGACAATTTGTCATTATTACGCATTGTTGTCGGTTGTTGTAATAAGTTTACAAATCCTTGAATTTGTCAAGTGATTTATCGTACGTTGACGTAATATTTCTAGCATTCTCTAATATAGATACATGTTTCTAATTATTTGATAATAAAGTTTATCTTCTTACATTAATTTTAATAGAAACGTAAATTTTTCAACTTTACTATAAGTATATAAATAATTATTATGGGGAAAGAAAAACATTTGGCAACATCGTTACCTTGTTAACTGATCTGGTCCTATCATATATTTTTTAAAGCTATTGTTTTGAATATAGGGAACAACATATTCTTTCATGGGCATAAATGAAGTTATAAAAACAGTCTATTACATTTTATGAGCTATAAAGATGTGTTATTTCTTTAATAAAAATAATTTGAAATGTCGTAATGATACTAATAACAAGTAATTTGTCGCCATCTATGGTTTAACTCTTGAATTATCATAGATAAACCTTTTTTATTGTAATTTTGGAGTGTCTGGTTTGTAACAAATAAAAGAAATAGAAAAATTATAATATTTTATTAAACAAATGCGCAAAAAGTAAAAAAAATACAATTATATGTTAATAATTATAAATAATAAGTCTTCCGTAAAACATATTTTAATATAAGTGAAAATAACTGTCAAAAAAGTACGTGTTAGTAAAAATGCTTAGGTGAATGCTTCAAGGAAATAAATATTCTGAAATTATAACCTCTTAATACATACAGGATGTTTCAAGAATTTCGTAATAAACATCATGAGCATCACACTAATACTCCGGAAAATATGCAACATTTCATCTGCACTTTTTTCACTACACACTGTATAAAAACATTTTGCTTAATAACTACGCAGTCGAATATTAATCACTCTTAAGCTAGAGTAGGAAATCTGTCGTAAGAATCGGCATAATTGGAAAGTGGATACTTGGGTTGACTGTAACGAGTCCTATAAATTCGTCTGACGCGAAAATACGGATAATAACGTCTGGTATGTGCCCTGTATAAGTCGTCTTCATCGCTAGATTCAGATTCATCCGAACCGATGTCTGGTTCAATTTCTCTTTTCGTTATTATGTTTGGATAGTGAACTTCTCTAGGGTATAATTGATAGTACGTGTTTACTAGTTCTACAGGAGAACGATCTTCAAAAACTGGTAAAGAATACACTGATACGCACGCAAAGATAGCGAACTAAAATGAAAATAAAATATTTTCTTTAAAATTCAGTAAATTTTATTGGGACAAAATGGCCTACAATTTCCCACTGTTAGCCTCTGTCAACAAAATGACACTAAGCACAGAACATTAAATAGAAGAAATGATTATCACTATAGTTATACAGCCAGTACAATAATTAAAATCAGGTACCTAATATATATTTTGTGAAAAATTTTTATATTTTCGTATTTTTAAATATGTATAAGTAATTATAAAAGTAAAATATATTGAAACGAGTTAGTAATTTGATTAAATATCACACATATCAGGTGGTAAAATGTTTATCGATGTACAAAAAGTCTGGCAACAGCGCCGGTAGCTATAAATGACTGTTAGTATCAAAACAAAAAAGAAGTTACACAGAGGACAAATAAAAATTATTTCTATATTTTCACTAAAAATCGAAAATTTAAATTCGAAATGTTTATTCTATAGAATAATAATTATAAATTAAAGTAACAAAAATGTATAGTTAAATTATAAATTGAACCTTTGAAGCGAATAATACTCACAATATAAATCACGTCCATATTTAAAAAAAAATAAATTCAAAATTATAAATAATGTTACTTGTGTAAGGGTTGAACATTAACTGATGGTTTCCGTAGTTGTTGATTAATATTTATACAACATAAAAAAACATCTGGAAAATACTTAGTTAGTAGAAAAGAGGAATTATTGGTAATGTCTACAAAGATGAGGAATTCAGTTTACTTAGTATTTTTATTTTGATATACAGTTATTGTAATATACATTTACGACTTGTTATTTTTCGACAACTTAATTGTTTATTTAGTATGTGTAAAATAACTGAAGTCGTTAAAATGATCATTAGAGGAAATATTTGTGACCGTGGGATTATTTGTGACCTTGAAACTCGAAACAAATCTAAGTTTTGATGACTAATCATCTAAAAAATGGAAAATTTACAATAAATCCATTCAATTTTGAAATATGTTCAATCGAAGAGACTATTAATTATTCTTATATGTATCATAAATAAAATATTATGAAGCAACTGTGTTTTAGCATCTATTATTATTTACATTGTTGTCAGATCGAACTATTCTTTATTTTTAACTACTGTGCGGTTCAACATGATATTATGGGAATTCCAATTATATAAAGACTAATTTTTTGACGTGTTTAACAATACCACACCACCCTTGTTACTTGCAGACGCCCCACTGCGTTTAATAGACTTTATGGTAGATCCAGTTGTATGTTTGGTTTTCTAATTATTTGCATGGACAATCTCTATTACATATAAGTATAGTTGTACGCCTACAGTCACAATTAATTAGCATTAAACTACTAAATACTAATTTTTTGTTTTAAACATTCATATTTTCTTATATTATATTCGTTTTCGATGAGTTTTATATTTAAAATGCTTTTAAAAAGTATTTAAATATCTAAACATTCCATTACATGTGGATTTACTAGTTACGGTATTAAAGTTAAAAATATCTGTGTGATATTTACTCATCCTTTCACACATCATATAGTACGAGGAATCGTCATGAGTCTAATTACAAATATAAATAAACTGTTATGATTGATTCACAGTCCACACAATATAAAAAAATTTCCACTATATAACCTAACCTCTAATATCCATGTTTTCAAATTGGGTCATTACTCTAAACAGTGCAATTATACCAATCTTTTATTATTATCATGATAATCATTATATTAAAATCTATTTCAATATAACAAACAGGGTGGTCTATTATATCAAAATACTTTTTTATCCCATCCCATAAAAAAGAACCCGACGAATAAGATTGAGATAACATCTTTTGTGGGGTGCTCCGTAAACGCAATTAGCCGTTCAACCACCATGCTACCACGTCTCGGTTTGTAAGGGACACCAAAGGGCGTTTCTCAATGGCAAACAAACAGGCCACTAGATTTTCCACCTAATTGCCCAAAAAGATGAAGATCTGGGGGATTAGTGTTACAGTTTAAACCATAGGTGGGGCGATAGGGGCAAATAGGACAGTTTTAAAATGTATATTTATTTTATTTCATTTAAAATAAAGTTTTATAATTCAATTATTAGTTGCTGTATATCGAAATTGAATTATTGAAATCATAAATGATTCTTCTTTTTTAAATACTCTTATATATGTATAACACTAATCACTACAATGATGTACCGCTTAGAACAAGGCCATTGGGAATTCATAAGTCGTTCTTGTTAAAAGAAGAAGATTAATTAGATACATTTATTTTTTCTATATTTATATAATTGGGTTACTTATTTAAAAGACGATAAATTCGAAAAAAAAAGATACCCTTAAAACAGAGATGATTCGGAACGGCATTGGGCGTGAGAGTGGGGTAGCACTCACATATATAATACAGGGGTTGAATGTTTTGACACAGTTAAATCTTTCCGAAAATAAGCAGAGGTATGATTTTGAGAATGGAAAACGACGGTGATATTACAAAACGTCACAGTGATTTTAGTATTGATCATATTCTAAATAAAGCTGGAGTCAATTTAAAAAATAACGACAATTGCGAAGAGGCGTCAAGAAGAGATTTAAATAGTTTTTCTTGGTTGCAGTGTACTAGATTTTGTCCCCCGAGGGTACCAAGTGAGTATAGAAAATATAATTTTTCGAATATTTCAGTTCAATCATTATGTATAATGAAAAAAAATTGATGGATTATATTTAAAATAACTGTATTTAGTTTTTGAGATGAGAAATGTATATTTTATCATGATTTCAAGGTACACGAATGGTAATTTGAAGTTTTTGATAGGTTATGTTTCCTCCAGTGGCGTGGTATCATTTTTTTTTTGTTTTGTTTAAGGAGTCCAAAGAAAAGAGCCCCCTACTAAGAGACAGCTTGGTCGATATCCAAGAATACCCTTCACCAACGAACAGATCGCCATTTTAGAAGAAAAATTTCAAGAGAGTCCTTATTTGAGCAGCGAAGAAGCTTCTAATCTCTCGAAGAAACTACAACTGACGGACGTCAAGGTTAAAATTTGGTTCCAGAATAGAAGAGCGCGAAAAAGAAGAGAAGAAATGGGACAGAGTAGGAAAGAAGAAGTGACCAGGCGCGAAAGTAGGGAAATGGTGGAAAGTACGACCGGTACTAGTCATTTTGAACGAAGAAGCGCCTCGGCGACTCCATTTTTTTACGTTAGTCCTTCGAATGTGCTTGAATTGGGACATCGGTGATATAATATAAATGTATATATGTAAAATTGTATATAATTCTTGTAATAAATTCCGTTTTTCAATAATTATTTGACGTTTTTCTTAACCTAACCTCACTTTTCAACTATAAGTTTCAAAATAAATTTTGATTTAAAAAAGGCTGTAAATTAATATTGTACACCACTGATGTATTTTATTATAATCTTCTAAACAAACTTAACGGCTTTAAGTAATTCCGTTAAGAAAAGTATGTTAACTACATACAAAGCTCAATAGCTACAATCGTTTATTACTAGACATGGTAAGTACAATAATTTTACGTTTCATTTTATAAGAAAATTTCAAAGTACAATCATAACTTACTTTATAATCAATAATTACAAATAAATATAGAATATAAATACCAATTGGGCATGTATACAAACCATTTGCAGTTTTTATTTAAGTCAGATTCTAAATAATTGGAAATTACATTCACTCTGTATACATCAAAGTAGTATCCGGTAATTAAAGTTTATGTTCCAAATTTATATCAACTTGATTCATATTTACAAAATCGTCACAGAGTTTTTAATATTTTCCATTAGTTTTACTCGTATTTATCACTATTTAAATCTTAAATTAAAACTAATTTTACTCGTCTATTTTCCGATCTTCTTTTTTCACACTCAAAAAAGTCTTGTACGATATTTTCACTTAGTAACTATAGATAATCAATAAAGTTAACGAATAAAAATAACTCTTTTGTTTTTAATTCTCTATGGATCACTCTACTTCTTTTTTATCTCTTTATATCATATTTCTAATAACCTTAAAATAGGTACTAAAATATTTTATTTCATTTTTAATTATGTATTTATTACATATACAGATTTTAATTTAACAAAAAATAAATGTAGTTACAGATATCATTTGTTGTTCAGTTGATCTCGTTAATTCTACTTGTGGTTTGTGACGAAAAACTTGCAAAAGAAAATGAAAAAACGAATTTTAACAATACAAATATTAGTGGACAAGAAAGAGGAGGAAGACAATTAATCTATTACAACCCCATTGAGGCAGATCATAAAAGATATACGGGATGGGCAGTATCTAATAACAAACGAAATGATAACAGGTAAGTACAGTAGGATTTGTTGATTGTTATTATGTAATTTTGTGTCATTTGTTAAATTTGTCCAACAAACTACGTTAAAATAATAATAATTTTGATCTAGTTAGTTCCGTATGCATAAAATTCGAGTAGAATATTATATCATAAGTTCACGACCTTATTTACAAATGAAATACATAATATTTTTATTGTTTTCCTGTATACTACATCAGCGTCATATCAACTTCAATTATCATATGCAACTATAAATATATTTTAGATACAATCCATACAATCAGCTAAATTCTTATAGAAGACAAGCTTTTTTCCCAATAAAAAATAGAAATCCCGTTAGTTCATATAGTAATCAACAAAACACTTTTCAAAATCGCATTCCTTCCAATCGGCGGCGGCCGACGGTTATTAGAAGACCCAGTGGAAACATTATTGGTACCAGGACAACGAAAAAACCCGTTTCCAAAAAGAAATTTAAACCTTCATTCATTATGATGTGAGATTCTATTCTTATAAATGAGTTATTTCATATAATATATACAAATCAAAAAGAAAATATCGAATAAATTTAATGTTATGAAAGATAAATGTTGTTTTCTTTTTTCAACACCCAAATTCAATTTATTCAATCATTACTATCATCATTTTATTTTAATTGTGGTTGGTTTTACAAATTTTAATTAATTTACCGTTGTTTTCAATACATTTTTTGTTTTGTATTTATGTATATATCAATATTAGATTGGAAACAAATTGGTTAGTTGTATAGCTAGCAATTTCTCTAATACCGTAGGCATAAACTGTAAAATAATTTTTATATAGTACGCCTATGGTCAAGCGGATATTGCCATCCGCCATTTACAACAGCCATCTTGGTCAACTCACTTTTAATCATTCAAATTCCTTAATTTTTAATTCAATGGAATTACTAATGTTATAGATCATAGTTAGGTTTGTTTCAGTGTAAGTTCTGTCCCGTTAATAACTCTGTGGTTTTGTCCAGTATTCAAATTTGTAAGTTTTGTTTATTTTCGTAAATCAAAAGGAATGAAATCGATAATTGTTTATTTTGGTAACGCGAATTCCACACAGTTTTATAGATAATTTTCATTTTGTTGTGATTAATTTATATTTCAAAGTAACATAGTTTCAATCTATTACATTCTGAAGTCGTATGTTTTGTGATATAAATAATTAAGGTTACGTATACATTTTACTCAAACGTGTTATAATATATTATCATTTTTCAACATTTTTAAAAAAAAATCGTTATCAACACTTTCCAAAAGTACAAATACAAACAAAATTTCATTTTACTAAGAATTACCAGACACTTACACCGTAAGAGCTACTTAAAGTAAATCTGCTTCAGTATTATAAGTATTATGAATACTGGAATAAACAGATGCGAAAATATCGAGTCTGTTTTCACAACAAACGGATCAAGTAAACCAAAAAATGAATAACTGCTTTTATTGAGCTGTCTACATCTTTACGTCTCATACTTTTCTCATTATCCTCTGCCGTAATATACTGATGTCATCCGTCAGTGACGGTACATCGACATTTTTAAAGGAATTTACCATAACGCAAAAATATGATACAAATGTGGGATATTATCAAAAAATTTATGGCGTAGGAAACGTAATATACTTTTAAGTAATGTTTTGTGTTATAAGTTTATTTCCAATAATCTCGGAGATAGAGTTGAACTTGGTATTTGTAGAAAATAAAATTAGTTTTCACGGAACACACAAAAATAACCTCGCTACATATATCATAGAGTTATAGTTTCGGAGTAGACGAAGTATATAGTAGAATTTTTTTTGTGATAGTTGGTACAATTGATTACGTTATTAATAGAATAAGTTACAGAGTTGTCAATGTGAGACTAATATATAAAATAATGTAACTTTTATAATTTTCATCCAAATATTTTATTCATTATGAATATTTCGAAAACTTAATCCTCAAACAAATAATTTGCAAACATTATTAAAGTTTTAAAAAGTAATACTCTATAAATTCATAAATTTTTGTCTTTTAAATTTATTATAGTACGCCAATGGCCGGCGGCCAAAAGGCTATCAATTACTTTTATTTAAAATTAATGTATGAATTTAGTCGGTAAATTGTTGTGATCATTCTTGCACAAAATCATGTTTATTCTTTATACAAAGTTGTTTTGTACTAGTTTGTAATTCGACACCACAGGGTGTACGTTACATAAAGAGGGCCGGTGGAACGTAATCACGGGATAATACGGTTTAGCTGAGTGGATGGTCTCGTGCCTGGTGGGATTATACCTAGTATGTAATAAACTCTTAACAATTTTGTTTGAACGTTTTGATTTTCATGAGAATTAATAAGATATTGAAGAGGGTAGCATAATATTATATGAAAATGTTTGCCTTATCTTTATAACTAATTATAATAATCCCCTAATGATCTGAGTCGTTTCTGATCAAATGTAAATAATTCCGAATAGGGGGAGAGAATGATTCTACTATTACTTGGAATATTATCTAAGTCCTTTTTATGTTTCGATAAAATAATAACGAGAATACAAGAAAAGACAAAATCGATACTATTTGTTTACAATTTATAGAATTGTCATTCATAATATAAATGTCAAAAGTGCTGTGTAAAACCGACTGCGATTTGACCAATCAGGAATCGACAGAATTGCCAGCTTAAATAAAAATCAGTCCTCGTATTTTGAAAACAGGTTATAGTAGCGTTCCTTCTACGTCTCAATTAATTTAATTCAAATCGGATGAAATAACTGAGCTTATTTGACTGTTGACTGAAAAGGATAGATTTACTTGTTTTTTTATAGTGTGCATAGTACTTAGAATCCAAGGATTCTTCTATAAGGAATAGGACGGTCTACCTTCATTAAAACTTCACAATTCAATTTTGTGACGTCACAAATTACAGCGAACGTGTAGCTATGACATTGACAAGAACAATAGTGATTTGAGTTAATATATCGCGTTGGTTTAATGTTTTAAGTACAAGTCTCATAAAGAGAGAGGAATCATATTACTTATTACCATGTTCATTCTTTGCATTCTACTACAAAGGTAATGTCATGTAATTTGTGACGTCAGAAGACAGTGTAACAGATTTGGTTACTTACACCGTCCTTTATGGAAGAATCCTTGGTTAGAATCGTAGTTTAGATTTTATTTTCATTTCACTTCTTTATTGACAAGTGAATTTTAGGTTAGTATACAAAGAGCTAAATGAACATTTGTTTGTCATTACTGAGAGCAGGTTACTGACAATTTCAGCTTAATTTGCGCAAGGAAAATTATAATTTTCGCATTTCCTTTTTCAGTTCTTGGTTTTATTTCGTTAGTAAGTTTCTAAACAATAATTTTTTGTTGTATCTAACGACATAAGTAATTACAAAAATTGTTTACTATGATATATTGCCGTTTGATTTAGATATTTTGACGAATTAGAATATTCACAACCAGCTGAAGAGGGAGAAACTAGCTTGAGTCCTACTGCGGGTGCAATTTTACAGCATTTGAACCCAACTCAATAGATGTAGAACCACGGGTTTTTAGTTTCTTAACAAGCATCGCCTCGACCTCCAGTTGAGAGCCAAGGGTAGAGGAGAGTTGGAGGTCGACACAACCTTAGAATTTGAGGTATTTAAGCCATGAACTGCCTCAGCAGCCTCTCTTCTTTTCCACACCACTGCTGTTGCGGTATTTAAGTTGGGCTATGTCAAAAGAACCAGTCGGAAAGTTTCAATAGGTAGAAACCAATGGTTTGGGGTGTAATGGTTTCTGTTTGTTCAAAATGTCCTTTGTAGCAGTCCTCCTCATACCCAAGTAAGCTCCAGAGGACGGTCACTTTAGGATAAAGGTCCAACAGTTCCTTGAGGGGGTAACTCGTGATGTTAGAGTCTAAGATCATGATTAGATATCACATTAACTAGTAGGTTCAGTTGCCTTTTGTTTGTTTCCGTATTTCTTACTGGTAGAGTTTTTATATGAAGAAAGTAGGGGTAGTCGAAATAATTTTCAACAAAAAATACTTCAAATGTTTTATTTTCAATATCAGCGGGTTGTTTTTAACAAATCCCCGTTCCATATTTTTGTTTCATACAATATATTCATATATGATAAAGAAAAAATTACATACAATATACATAAGCATTCAATATTTACCATCGTTCAAAAATTTACTTATTTTTCATCATATTTATAAAATAATTTGTTTAATACAAAGATCTTCACAAATATCAAAACAATAAACATAATTTGCATACTAGATTCTAATATTGAAAAATTCGTTTAAAATAATACATCTGCATCATAATTTTGAAATGTGTATCATATTGCAACAGTTCCCTCGAAAAAAAATTCCCCAAACAAAAATACAAAATACATTAACCTTCGATGAAGTAGTTGAGATCCAAAATTCGTTTTCGCAGCATTTAAAAGTTTTCCAATTAATTTTCAACAACTTTCCGGACTTGTAAACGTTACAACTGTACCATAACGTGAAAATCTTGTTGGAAATTACTCCGATGTACCAAATTCAATCAATCCGATGACTTCTAATTATCAAAATGTCAAAATTACACAAGAATAGGTATAAAATTTACAATCTGCATGATATAATGATGAAAATATCACAAAATCTATAGAATTATCAAGATATTAGACACAATCATCCCTTCAAACATCAAAAATCTTCACAATGACCCGGAAGAACCTTTCGTATCAACAACAGTCATTCGATTGTAAAGAACAGAGTGAAAAATTTCCAAAATTCATGGTGCAATTAACGTATCCATCTCCAATAGTATTCTACATATATATATATAAAAAGTGGTTGCACTCGGTTTTTACAAACTAAAAAATAAAAAAAAATAAATAAAATATTCCGTTTTAAACCCGAGCACCTTATAATATCTCATGTCACGCTCACTTATATTTCCTAAATAAAAACAGCAGGAAACAAATAGCAATTTCGTTTAATTTATAAAGAATCCATGAGGAATTACCATTTAAAAAAATCTACCCTGTCGACAGACATAAAGAACGTCAACGAAAGCAAAATTTCAATTCTGGGTCAAACTGTAACAAAAAAAGTTACACAAACGTCCGAAAATGAGGTTTCTTCACTGTAAAGTACAATTAAATTTTTTTTAAAATAACAACACTCATTAATCGATCGCTTATAAAAGTTTTTTCAAAAATCTAGTTAAATGAATGAATGAAAATCAAATATATGGAGGTAAAAATGGAATTATTCAAATTAGGGATGAAATTAGTACACTAAATAAAAAAAATTTACTGTATAACTTTCAGAAATAGTTAAATAGAAAAACAATTGAAAAAATCAAAATTTTTTACATAAATATAAAACCATATTCAAAACTAAAGTTTCATTTGAAATTTGAAAATAAAATTTTAAACCATAACAAATTTTTTCAACTACAAAACGCATTATTAGTTACTACAATTCCACTTCGTGTCAATATACGCACTTTTTCTAAACATATATATATATATATATATATATATATATATATATATATATATATACAGTGTGATCCAAAAATGTTTGGAATAATTTGTGATAAGAAAATTCTATACCTATCGATGATAAACGTACTTAAATAAATTTTCGACGTAATAGATACAATAATATTGAATCTTAATCTAAAGAAATAACTGAAATTTAACTTTCCCTTAAATAAAAAAAAAAATGTATATTCCTAGAATTAGATAGAAAACCGAATCCTAACCTAACTTTTCGTTTGTACGCTTGACCAAACAAAATAGTGAAAACTTATTTAAACTACAACAGAATAAAAATTTTATTTGTAATAATTATTTTATTTACGCTTTATTAGCCTAAATCGAATTAAACCTGTAAAACTAATTAACTAATTTTAGTAGGAATATCAAAAATGATTTTCAAATTATTACTACTGCTACTAAATTTAAATCGAGTTCAAGTTTAACTCGTAGTCGATGAAATAACCACAACTTAAACTATAAACAAACTTTTAATCCGAATATACTTTGTGGAAATTAGTTTTTGGAAAATTTAGTTGTTTTTGGATCACACGCAATTGGAAATTGCTGTCCGAAACAGACTATCGACTAAATTATTTATAACGAAACGAAAATTTCAAAGTTTAACTCTTAAATAATCGAAAAGGAAACTTTTGAATATGGACAAAAACATTTTAAACGTTATTTTTATTATAAAAGCTGTTGAATTAAAAAAATCATAGATAACAAAAAAAAACCAATTCGAAAAGTTATAACAGTAAGTATTCGATAGAAAATTACTGAAAATAAACCAAAAGCTAAAAAAAATAAGTAAGAAATAGAAAAGTGAATTTGATAAGATATGAAAATGTTTGCCAGAAATAGAAAAGCGTGGAAAAGTTACGAATACCCTAATCGAATCTTGGAAAAGCATAAAAATAAGACGAAAAGAATTTTATGACCAAGTAGATCGAAAAACTAAAAGTTATACTAGTAGATATCAAGTAGAAAAATGGAGTAGTCCAGGAAACTCTGGAGGAAATGCATGGAAAATGGATGTAAGAGGATACATAGTCCCGGACCCTTGGGGATAAGGATAACAAGTATATGTAAACTCAATAGCTATGAAGGTACATATCGGTGGAAAAATAAGAGGTAAGAACCATCCAGGGGAATTCACAAGCAATATGAATGACAAAAATTATCAAAAATATCAAATAAATCCATAAAAATCAAGCAGATTTATACTCAAAAGTTAACAAAGTACCTTTCGGTCAAAAAATAAAAGTTAGGTCTAGTTAGGAACCGTCCAGAGAAAATAGGGTCAAAATCAAGACAAAAATGAGTGGAAGTCAATCAATCACCTAAAAAAGGCAAAAGGAAAAGTTAAGACAAAGAAAGAGTGTCCAAATGAAACTTTCAATTTCTTGAATTAAAGTTCAAGTTCAAACTTATTTTGTAAATTTGCAACTGATCCAAGAGGAAACTCTCAAAGTTTTGGCGAAAACCTACTTTTTTATCATTTATTTTGAATCTAAAAAGGAAAAGATCAAGTAGATGTATACTCAAAAGCTATCAAGTACATATCGGTCAAAAAATAAGAGGTAGGTCTACCTGAGAACCTTCCAGAGGAAATAGGGACAAAATAAAGGGAAAATAGTTGAAAACAAAAAAAGTGTCCACTCTGATTTTTTAAATTAAATCAATCAATGACAAAATTCATCCTTTCGAGTCTATACTAACATCATTTAGTGAATTTTCCATTGATGCAAATTTAATTACTTGAACATTCAAGACATTTTAAAATAAAAAATTTCCAAAAATTATAAGCGAATCGATACAAAGCAAGTTGATGGAAACTTCAAACTTAGTTAACGAGTAGATAAGCAAAAATAACAACCAAAAATTCAATACTTGTTGGGGGGATAAGAACAAAGTGGAAAAAAATCCTTGGAAGATAGAAAAATATTCACTAGGGGTATAAAGCATTGAAAAATTGATGGAAAAGTATCGATAACTATAAGACTTTCCGACTAAGTAGATAGGCACCTAAAAGCTATAATAATACACAATCTACGAAATGTTTATAGAAACCTGTCGTTATTTTAATAAAAAATCATTCTTGTTACCTTACAATTCGAAAAAACCTACCATCTATAGACAATTATACGCGCTACAGTTTCTTGACATGATTATTAAATACCGTAACACCCACACGAACTTTTTTCTTCTAAATTTAGTGTTGCAGTTACCCAAAATATACTATTTAATGCATTTCGTTAACGTCCTGTACATTTGATTTATCACCCTTAATACCTATGTCGATAATGTCGATTTTATAACTTGGAATCCTTAATTTGGAACAAACATAATTGGTACTGTCTTTTATCCCTTTCAAAAAGACTTCTAGTATTGTCAAATAGCCTAAAAAACGTGAAAAATTAAAAAAAAAATGAGTAACGATTTTATATGAGATTAAAACAAAAAAAGACGACACAAATTAACAAAAATTGAGCAAATAAATACATGACAATACCCTAAAAAATGAATATATAAATTTTAAATGATTAAAAATCGACATTATAGAAAAAAAAATGGTAATTTCCTCAGTTACTCCACAAATTTCCCATCGATGTCTGTGGGTGAGGGGATCTCATGTTCAAATTGCTAAATTGCTGCGGTAAAGTTTGATTAAAAAATGGATTTGGTGTTGATTGTTGACCCACTAGATTAGGCGATTGGAATTGTTGAGGAGGGTTGAATTGCGGGAAGGTCTGATGCGGCTGTTGTTGAGGGAAACCTCCGAATGAGTTATTAACAAACTGGTTACCCGGCGGCTGATTGGAGTTAGGAGTGAAATGCTACAATAAAACAAACATTATAAAACCAAAATTGATACGTGGAAAAACGCGTTACCTGGACTTGATTTTGTGGCGGGCCTTGCGGATACTGCTGCTTAAACCAATTCTGTTGCTGCTGTTGTTGAGGCCACTGACCAGATCCAGGCATTTGATTCATTCCGCTACCGTTTTGCAAAGGAAAACCAGCAGTTTGGAAATTAGGCGAGCTTCCGAATCCTTGGAATCCCCCTTGAGGACCAGGCTAACGATAATAACAATACAAACCATTATTTGATAGTAGGGTTCATTACAATTTGATTTACACATTTTTCTTTAAAGAAAATGATCAAATCATAAATTGAAACGCTTAGGAGACTCACGCAAATGATTTTGTTTGAATTAAAGAAATCACAATACGATAAATGACATTTAAATCTTCACCTGTGGAAATTGGTTGAAATTGTTACCGCCTGGCCCATTACCATATAAAGCCATAATACTATCTTTATCTAATTTAACTTTTTCCTTTTCAGTAGGTAATACTTGATTGAAAAAACTTTCTTCCTCCTTTTTGACAGAATCAACTGTGTCTTTTTTTTCTTGTTTAACTGCCGATGTAGGTGCAGACACGAAATTACTAAAATTATCTTCGGGATTTTGTAAACCTAAACAAATAATATATTATAGTAGTGGTCGGTAAAACGCGGCTCCAGAGCTCTTTGGTTCCTTTGAGTGCGGCTTTGGTACCCACAAAATGAGCAATAATATTTTCATTTAGAAAAAAGTTAGTAAAAAAAAATCTTATTTTGGTAAATTGAACATAATCAGTAATGAGTGTCTCATAACATATATTTTTATATAATTGTGGAATTGTCGATACCGTTGTGGAAAATCAATTATTAACAAGAACAATTTTAACCAAAAATAACTAAAAACCTTACCTAAAATTTGGGACAGTTTGAAACATGCACACAAAAATTTTTGATGACATAACGACACAACAAACAACTTTATTTAGAAATTTATTTTCGAGATGACTTGATTTTCACTAATAAATGCCATGGAAACTATGTAGTCAGTTTTTACAGAAGAAACATATCATATCACAAAAAATCACTAAAATAGTTATTAAGATAAAATACTAGCTATGATAAAATTATAGGATCTAAAAATGATTAATTAATCAATAATTAACATAATAAACACTTTTTGTGTGACGAATAAGAAAGTCTATTACTTGAATTAGTATGTGAGTCAATTTTTTCAAACTAATGTTTGAAAAAAAATAACTAAAAACGACAAATATATGTGAATACAAAATGGACCCTGTTTGTTTACAATTTATGCAGTTCGATTTTACGTCAAAAGTATTGATTGCAAATGCTACGATCTGATTAATCGGGAATCTACAGGAATACCAACTTAAAAAATTCTGGTTTAAAAATAATTTAGTGATCAAATTCATTTCAATGTCTGCAGAAAATATCGATTTTTAATATATCGTTATAAGTGTTCTATCGATATATTGTAGAAATGTATCGATATATCGTAAAAGATGTATTTTTCGTGTTTGTAATTAGTTACTCTATAATATTAAATATTTGACAGGAGTTTTATGTTTACTTAAGTTCACGATATTTGATATGTAAATGTAAAAAATAAATAGATGAAATGTATCGATTGTATATGTCGAAACTAGATTATTCGATATCAGGTGGAACAGATATATCGTATTCATATATCGATATTTCTTTATATATCTCCTATCTCCATACCCTCAAAATCCCTTATGTCAAACTTATTTATTGGCGGGATGATCAAATTTTTATTACTGATAAATATCATTTTGAAATGTGATTTTAGCCAATGTTGTACTTGTTCATTTCCTTCACTTTTGTAACAAAAATTCAATACAAACAACGTTTTCAACTTATCACAAATGCATTTTCCAAACGTTTATTCGCGTTTTTTAGGTTAAGGATTGATAGTGCTGCAAATAATTGCGAGATATGTTCAGTAACAGTTGGAAAATATAAAAAATAGAATAAAATAAACAGGAAATTAACGGAAAGTTGGAATATTGTAACACGATTTTATAAAATCATCACGAAATATTAAAAGGTACATTTAATATTATTTTTTCAACTCGACAGCTAACTTTAACGTTTTTGAATATTAAATTTATAATTAACGAACCTGTAATATTCTTTTTTGTAAGATTCAATTACTCCTGATAAAAATATAATCAGGAATATGACGTTTTTAACAAAAATTTACAATTAAAACAACTTTTATCAGATTTCCTAAAAGATAAAAATAATTATTGCTAGCAACAATAATTATATTCCAAGTTAGTAATATTTTTAATATTTCAAATGATTAAATAATCTTATCGCAAGTATATATATGATTAATAACAAGATATGTGTTATAACGAATAGAAAACTCTACGGGTGATTAACAATTACCTAACAATTAGAAAAAATTAAGAAAACTTGTAGTTACGTTAAAATAAAAATTTTATAGTATAGAACAATAGTATAAAAAATTATTGTAGCTGTTTAGGAGTAAAATATGATCATCTGTTGTATATAGGGTACTGGTATATATACAGGGTGACAAATGGGACGTTGTCTAAAGTATATGCATCTTTTTCCCCTCTATTTTATTGTATAAGTCTGGGTAGGTATATTCTAGGTTCTACTAACAAGGCCAACGACGAAGGGAACGCTCTCGCCAGAATTAAATCAACAAATCCACTAAAGGGCATAGAAACCATTCTAGATGTAGCCAAAAATGTTGCTCTCAACCGTCTGCTCACAAGGCAGACTCCCAGGAGATGGATAAAGAAACACCTGACATGAAACAAGCTAAATCACGCATAAATAAACCTTCCGTCTATCTTTTACCAAACAACTACGTACTCCAATTAAATAGGTGCAAAATTCGACTAATAACTGGCATTGATATATATTAATTAGTTAAGTTACAAAATAACAGGTTTTTTCAAATCTATACACACTGTACATTTATATCTTTTATAATCATATAAAAATATGTTTTGTAGCAAACATTTATTAGACAGATCTTAGAAATGGGGCCTTTTTATTAAATACTATATTAGTACAAACTAAACCACTATGTAAATGTGTTCAAATGGCTTACCATGCGAATTGCATGTTTTTTTTTTTCAATTTTTCTTTGTTTATTAAATTAAAATATCAATTTTTTTCTATTTAGACGATGTAGAACGTAGTACAAACACTTACCTAATAAATCACTATCTTTCTTCTCCTTCTTATCTTGTTTATTAGTATTCTCTACACTATTAGCAGACCTGGTAGGTTTGGGACTGGGGTTTGTAGGTTTAGGTAATTGGGGTACTTCTACAGCCCCTAGGGGCTTCTTTTCAACTATAGTTTTCTTTTTACGTTTGTTCCTTTCGATCTCCTCATCTATCTCCTTTTCCCAATTGACTTTCGGTAATGGGGGAGCTACCCATTCGCGGGCTATGTACTTTTTATGTTCATATTTTGCTCTAATGAACGTCTCTAAACTAGAGTCACTTTGAGGACGTCGAAAATTATCTGGAAGATTTGCTTCATATACTGCTCGAGCTCTAAAATACTACATTGAAAACGGAATATATATTTTAAAATTTTATTATTTACCTAGAATTTCCCATTTGTTGTAAAGAAACCACTTGTTCAGGGGTCCAAGAATCTAAATTTACTGATTTTACCTTTGAAATATGTACCCCTAAATTTCTGTGGATTCCTGCACATCTTATACATAAGAATACCCCTATATTCCAAGAAGCCCATCTAGGTCCTGAAATTTAAAGCTTCCTAAATCAATTACCTTATGGTTATACATTTGAAAATTGAAAATTTTCATTCAAGAAACAATATAAAATGAATATGAACGCCCCCCAAGTGGTAACTATATTATTTACACTGGTATCTATTCTTTAGTCATCACGATGTATATTTTAACACTGAATATTTTAAATACTGATAACATTCTGTTATTTGATACTAAAAAAAATTATAATTAAAAATATTAAAATTACCTTTAGAGTCGCAATCCACGCAATATTTATTATCCTCGTCCCTTAATAGAGTATTTAAAACTGACTGGCATTTATCTTGTAATTGTTTAGCTTTATCTTTTTCTGGTTTGGAACCCATTTTTTTTATTTAATTATTTATAAACACATAAAAAAGTTCATAAAATTGACAACTACGGGGTGGTTGCCATTCACTAAACGTCACTGATCAAAATGCGCTTGCGTCATCATTTCGATTTCAATAAGAAGGGTGGGGAAGGAATGTGTTCAACAATAGCCTTGGTTATCTTGTGGACACACCAATATTACTTTGGATTTGTTGAAGAACAAGTTACAATTTTATAACAAAAGTTTTTAGAATGAAAAAACCTCAGATATTATCGAATTAATTGTAAATGGAAATAAACATTCTAAACAATTTTATATAAAACCTGGCTGACATCATATACTTCTGAAGCTGCGTACAGAAGAAGAATTTATTTTCATATTGAATTTCAAAAATATTTTTATAATAAAAAATATTAAGTAAAAATGAATCCTTTAACGTAAGTTTTTCCCCATTAGATTCAATAATCAATATATTTAATATTTATTTTTTAGTAACATGAAAAATGTGTTGAAACTGAGCGAAAATGAACTGGTTACAAAAAACAAAACTTCTTGGCATGATCAGTATAAAGACAGTGCTTGGATTTTTGTAGGCGGCTTACCATATGATTTAACAGAAGGAGATATTGTTTGTGTTTTTTCGCAGTGAGTATTCTATGAATTTTTATTTAAAATTAGCTCAAATTTTCATTAGAGATTAAAAAACGCTATAATGTATAAGTTTGTGTTAATATTTAATTGTGAACTGACAAAATTTAGTAATACACGAGGATTCAACCAGTAAACATTAATTAGAACCGCACAAATATGTCCAGTTATGCACGAGAATGTTTTTAAGGTATGGTGAAGTAGTGAATATAAATCTTGTAAGAGATAAAGACACAGGAAAATCTAAAGGATTCTGCTTTATTTGTTACGAAGATCAAAGATCAACGATATTAGCAGTAGATAATTTCAATGGTATAAAGTTATTAAATAGAACAATAAGAGTAGATCATGTATCAGATTACAAAGTACCTAAAGAAGGTAAAAAAACTGACGAAGAAACCAAACAACTGTATATTGAAGGCTGCGCCCCTAAACCTATTGCGCCGAAAATAAATGAAAGCCCTCCAAGAGACTTTAGAGAAACAATCGCAGACCAAATTGAAGCGGATATTAAACTACCTCAACGTTTACCTATTTATCCTATAAAAAAAGAAAATGAAGATGTAAAAGTTGAAAATGAAGATGATGGTGCTCAGAGGGATAAAAAGAAGAAAAAATCCAAGAAGAAAAGTAGAAGTTATAGCAGTAGTTCTAGTGAAGAGACATCTAAGAAACACAAACATAAGAGGAGAAAAAAGGATAAATATGAATCAAAAAAACAAAGGGCTTAATTATTTTATTATCGTTTGTATTTGTCTGTATTATAATTATAAGAAAAACATGGACTTTGGCGTTTTTTTTAAATTTTAGCTACCCCTAAAAACTAATTATTTAACAGCCTTTCCCTCCTCATTGAAGTATCGAACCTTCTTAGCATCCAAAAGGACTTTTTCATGTTGTTGAGACTGAAAATTACCAGAAACTGATAAGAACTACCACGAAACTGTTAAAAACCCACAACATGAGCTGATGTTGGAGTATTTGAGGCTGGTACTGAATCCTCATCACCCCTAAGCGCCCGAACTCCAAAGTCATTGAGTAAAAGCTGATATGGGAGTGTGAAAGAGAACATAAGAAGAATTATAGTTTTTTTAATCTGGGTTTTTGGTTACACGTGAATCAAAAAAACAAGAGGCCAATAGGTACACCAGGAAAGGATAATAAGTGACTTTCTTTGATGTAAGAAAATGCCTCTACAAGATAGGATATCGAAAAACTGGTAGAGAAGCAGAAAATGAGCTTTCAGAAGAACTTTGCCAAATTGTTGAATAAGAAAGGAGACAAAATTATCAAAACTGAGAATAACTACCACGAAATGGTATATGGATGATTCAAAAACCAGCACATGAGCTGATATTGGGAGTATTTGGGGCTGGTACCGAATACTCATCATCCCTAAGCACCTAAACTCCAATGTGATTTAGTAAAAGCTTATATAGGAGGGTAAAAAAAGCATTAAAAGAATTATTTGGTCATACATGAATCAAAGAAAATTAAGTGAGGAAGGATGGTGTCTTCTCGAGTTGAATTTCTCCAGAAAGTATTTACCTAAACTCCTCACCAGGAGAATAAAGCTTTGGTTTAGCTAGTTCTAGAATTCCTAGTCAATGCAAGCATTTGTAAAAAAAATGACAACATGGACAATGAGAAAATGAGATAAATTAAATACATTTCAAATTTGCTCTGTAATTATTTCAGTTTCACTTTTTTCTTTATATTTATTTACATCATAATCATAAGAAAACCTAGAAATTGGTGTAGTTTTAATTTTGGCACTCCCTAAGCATTCCCCATTTTTTGAAAACACTGCATATTGTCCATTGGTTAAGGCTCTCATTTCCTCATCAAGTTTCACCACTAAACCATTTTCGATTTTACAAATTTGGCAACGTTTCCAATTTTCCGTGTGCTGAAATTTGAAGTTACATTCCAAAATATAGTTACATTGTAACTCCGAAGGCTCCGAATGGATCCAGTGAGGCTCTCCAGTAAAAAATAAATCACTATGGAGAAGAGAGTGGTCAGTACCGGATGCTACGTATATTATATTATTTTCCACATCTTTCCTTCCCACGAAATAAGCTACAGGAAGTCCAGATATTCTCGTTCTTTGTCCTAAAGTCCATTTGTGTATACCTTCATGTTTTCCAACAACTTTTCCTGTATTTATATCAACGAAATCCCCTGATTTATCTGGAATATACTGGATACATTATTGGTTATAAATTAGATCAAGTTTTATTCACTTACTTCTTTGATGAAGTCTTGAAAGTTTCTCGAGCCTATGAAACAAATACCCATACTTTCAGGTTTTGAAGCAATTCTTTCTAAATCATTATCTACTGCCAATTGTTTTACTTCTAATTTCGTCAAATTTCCTAATGGAAACATCGTTTTTCTTAACATCTCTTGCCTCACTTGACAAAGGAAGAAAGTCTGATCTTTTTTACTATCTTTTGCCAACAATAGTTTAACAGCTGTAAACATTTGATTGAATACTTTCGGTATCATATTTTATTACAATTCACCTTTATTTGATTCATATTTTTCTAAAAATCGTCCAAAACTACTATTAGCGTAGTGACCAGTTGCGATTGCATCACATCCTAGTTCTCCAATTGCATATTTGTAGAAATAATTAAATTTTATATTTCTGTTGCACAGAATATCCGGATTCGGTGTATTACCCGATTCATATTCTTTAATTAAATCACTAAAAAGCACCACGGATTAATGTATAAAAACTATTCTCCAAATAGATATTTTACCAAAACACTTCATTCCAATACTGTTTCACAAAATTTACATGATTTAACTTAATTCCTAGCTTATTACATACAAATTGAGCATCTTTAAAATCTTCTTCGCTGCTGCAAACTCCCTTTTCGTCTCTAATGTCCCAATTTTGCATAAATACGCCCTGTACATTGAATCCTAAATCACATTATGGTGAAAAACCTGTTTTTTAACAATGAAAATTTACCTTTTCTTTTCAAAAGCAACGCCGCTATTGAACTATCAACACCCCCTGAAATTCCCACAGCAACTTTTTTAAACATGTTTAAAATATTTTCATATCAAATTTAAATGAAAACCCTATTTTCATACCCTAAGTCGATTACACATGCTCAGTCTTTATTGTCAGTTTCAATTGACATATGTAATTGTCAGAACTGACGTAAGCCGCGTTCAGTATTATTCGTAAACTGATCACTGATCGAGTTAATCGGGTTATAGGCATGATCCTTTCTGTTAGAACATTAAGTAAATGACAGGATGTTTCATTTGTCTATGGTCTTTTGAACTTTACAAATTATTTATTCCCCTTGGCTCCCTACCATTAATTTTCATGAGTAGCGTCATTTTTTGGCTATTAAAAATATATTGTTAGTATCAAACTTTAATAACAATTATTAAACATCTAGAATCTATTACACAATCAAATACGTATCATGGAAGAATTAACGCGGAAAAAGTAATAAAAATCAAAAGTTTTTGTGGATCATGTTTTAAATTTAAATTTTCCACCGAAAACGCGACGTTTTCAACTTACTTTTATTAGATGATCAAGGCTATTACAGTTTAACCTTGAATTTTCTATTTGACATGAGAACGACAGCTAATTTTTTTTGTAGTGGTATTGGTGTCGTATTACCGCGCTTATTTTTATGTTTACTAATTAATTTTATTCAAACAATTGGTAAACAAATATAAAAATGGGGGTATGTATTAACATTATGTTTGTATATAATGTATCTAATTAATATATTTAACAGAGAAAAACAGCAGCTAGTAGTGCTAAAAGTAAAGAAAAACGTATGCAAAGAAAAGAGGAACAAAATCGGATAAGTCAAGCTATGGCCGTTGTTGCCCAAGCTAACAAATTAGAAGATCCTTTACAACCGTTCCCCGTATTTAGAAAATTTAATAAGAATGGTTTAGAAGCGGAATTATTTGCAAAGAAATCTACGAATTTAGATGAATTTATTAAAGAATGGAGTTTCAACTTGACTAAGAAAAATATGCAGCTGAAGTATGAACAATGCTCTTGGGGTTGGTGTGATTCCAAGAAGCGGGAGGAATTATTTGACGAAGCTGCTTGGTATCTTGTAGCCAAAGGTCTAGATGGAACTTTACTCGGTTTTTCTCATTTTAGGTTTGATATAGATGAGGGTCAGGAAGTATTGTATTGGTAAGTCCAAGTTTACAATTTCGAGTGACTTGTGCAGAATATTTGCGTTTTTAGTTATGAATTACAATTGGATCCGTCTTATCAAAGAAAAGGTTTAGGTAAATTTATGATGCAGGTGTTGGAACTTGTAGCTTTTAAGAATAGTATGAAAAAAGTCGTTCTAACAGTTTTAAAAAATAATCAATCTTCAAAGTTCTTTAAAGCACTCAATTATGAATTAGACGAATCATCTCCTATAGATGATGAAGAGGAATCTTACCCCTACGAAATTCTTAGTAAAATAAATAAACGATTAGTGCCCCATCAGTCTCCGATGAAGGTGAATTCTCATCATTGTTGTTCAGGACACGATCACCATCACTGACTCATTTTTAAAAACTAATATAATTTCAAATTGTAATTTCTATAAAGTAAACATATTTTAACTTTGATAATTTTTATTATGACTACAGAAATTTAAATGGCATGAAAAAAAATGTGTAGATTAAGATACTATTCAATAAATAATTTACAAAGGTCCGCCGTTATTTATAATAGCAATTTCTTGTTCATCGATGGCTTTCCTTCTAAACCTAGCGGGTAATTGGAAGTCCCACAATTCTACCTGCGATTGTTGCTGTTGAAGATTCCCCCGATCTTTTTGTTTCATAGCGGCTTCGGGTTGCGATTGCTCGAGTTTAGAAGCCCCGTATCTAAATTTAATCAGTCTATGCGATAATTTTGGGGTAAAAGATACTGATCTTTTTGCTACGTAGGTCAGCATTCTCTTTTTAAACTTTTTTTACTTACGATTAATGTTTTTAATTATGTCACAATTACCTTGATCATATGTCATTCTTCTTCTAACATAAGTATTTTGTGTCATACTTATTTCGTGTATAGGCGTATCATAGACGAATTATAATAAAAATAAACAGGAATACAGTTTAAGTAGAAGTAGATATTATAAACTACGTGTATTAATAAGTTAATAATCGTTTATTAACTCAATTATGTTAAATAAAAAAATTGAAATTGTATTTTATTTATAATAATTGTAGTCATAGTAGATCATATCGACTCGATATGAACCAAATAGAAGAAGATGAGAATTTAACCTAAAAAAATTATAAACTAAACTATACTTAAATAAAATAAAAAATGGAATCAGAGGAACATTTATTATCATTGAAAGGTAAAAATTAAACATGCTCAAAGCTTTACAATAAGATTTTAATATATTATAGTTATGAGGTTAACAAGACCTACTTTAGCAAGTCCGTTTCCCATTACTTGTGACAGCAAAGATTTACCAGGAAACTTATTAAACAATGCATTACAACAAGATCCTACATCTGTAGAAGGTACAGAGACACTATGCGCAGGACAGTTTTTACTACTACCACAAACACCTGTTAATATATACTTGGGGGAAACATTTTCTAGTTACATTTGTGTGTATAGTGAAGATAATAAACCTGTGAACAATATAATGGTTAAGGTAAATTAAAAAATGTTATATTTTCAATTAATATCAATAATTTTAACTAGGTTGACTTGCAAACGAGTGTTCAAAGAATATCTCTGTCTTCTAACCCTCCAACTCCTCAGCTTCCACCTGACAAGACTGTAGATATTGTTATACATCATGAAGTTAAAGAAATTGGAACGCATATGTGAGTCTCTAATAAAAAACGTGTTCTAAATAATATATTTGAACTTTTAATTTATATGTAGATTAATTTGTGAAGTTACATATCAAACAGCAACAGGAACACCTATGTCATTCAGGAAATTTTTTAAAATTATGGTTTTAAAACCATTAGATGTTAAAACGAAGTTGTATAATGCTGAAAATGATGATGTGTATTTAGAAGCTCAAGTTCAAAATATAACTGCTGGTCCTATTTGTCTTGAAAAAGTTGCTCTCGATGCATCACATTTATTCAATGGTGAGGAGTCTATATTGATTCAATCAATTATTAATATAGGATTAATAAAACTCATGAAATTAGATTCCTTTCTAGGATTATCGAACATATTATTTACTTCAACTACCTTATTCATATGTATCGTAATTGTATGAGTATTAATGATGGTTATAGAACCTAGGAAATTGTTTTAGTGACATCTTTGAATTCAGATACAAAAGGTGACAGTATTTTTGGTAAAATGACAATGCTTAAACCGCAAGCGATTTGTCAGTTTCTATATTGTTTAACTCCAAATGAAAAATTAGCGTCTGATTTAAGATTATTAAGTGGAGCAACAAATATTGGTAAATTGGATATTGTTTGGAGGTCTAATTTGGGGGAACGGGGCAGGTTACAAACTAGTCAATTACAAAGAATGGTAAAAAACTTCTATATGGAAATTATGTTACACTACTTTTTTTTATCTTTTAGAGCCCCGAGTATGGTGATATCCGTATGACTATAATAGAACTTCCTAATTTTGTATCTTTAGAAAAATTATTCACATTCAAATGTAAACTTATCAATAATTGGTAGGTTTATATTCATATCTATCACAATTGTTTTTTTATTAATTTTATGTTGTAGTGAACGGACTGTGGATTTAATGATTTATTTGGAAAATATTGAGGGTATTGCTTGGTGTGATATATCTGGTCGGAAATTAGAACCTTTGCTACCTTTGTCACATACCGTTTTAGAATTTAAATGTATACCCTTATTACCAGGACTAAGAACTATTTCAGGAATTAAATTACTCGATACATTCCTCAAAAGAACTTATACTTACGATGAATTGGGTCAAATTTTTGTTATTGTTGATGATGGAACAGAAAGTACTGAAAAATTTAACTAATATTCAATTTTACACATCTAAATATATATTTTTAAATAAGCTTTTTTTCAGCATTAATTTTAATTATATACATGTATATATTAAATAAAAACTAGAATTTAATATTATAATTGTAAAATAATTATAAACTATTAGAAACTTTGAATTTTATTGTTAATTTTGCAATAAAACATTTCAAAATCTTTAGTTTTCATGTAATAGTGTCGATTAAAGGCTAAGAAGAAATAGTTTGATGAATTAAATACTGGAGTAGCAACCTGAAATGATCTCAGAAGACCTGAAGAAATTTAAAACTTCAATGTGATAAAAAGCTGTAGAAAGCAGAGGAAATCAATCAACAAGATTGATAAATGCCCTGAAGAGATTTGAAAATTCAAATAGAACAGCATTCTCTCAAAAGAACTTCATCAATATGAGAAAAAAACTAAAGAGATTTAAAGGAAATTTATTTTAAATATGTCAGAAAGTTTTTTTTTTCATGAATCTACCTCAAAAACAAATATCTAAATAAAAAAATTACACAAATAGGATGATTTAAGAAAAACACAACATGTATCTCAAAAAAATGTTAATATTTATGAAACAAAATATAATTTATAAAGGTAATATAGTATCACATTTACGATCCAAAAATAAAACCCCAAAAATATCATCATAAAAATCTGGGTAGTAGTCGCAGGCCCTAGCACAATCAGGAACGAAGTTAACTTCTAAAATTTTCGGCTGAATTTCTTTGTCTTCCGTCCACTCCAACATAAGATCAACAGCATACAGAGACCTCGATTGAGGACTGTGTGCTATTCCACAAGGAGGTTTTTCACTAATAGCACATTCTAATACTTCCTTCAACATTTTAAATATGGATTGTTCCACTTTGTTCCAATCATTATCTGGATATTGAATTTTCCAATTTAATATGAAATCGTTACATTTCATGTGTTTCAATTGAACGTTTTCAGTATAGTTCATAACAGTAAAATGCTTTTCATAATCTTCAAATTCGTTCAACTCGAAAGGTTTATTTGCAAATCTTAGAAAGAAGTTTTTGTAAACAAAACATTGAAGCGGTTCTACACTTTTGAGTAATATAACGTACCTAATATCGAATTTAACAGTGCCTTCACATTCAGGTCTGTAAAATAACACTGGATTTGTTATATATTTTTGAACTATTTTCGGACCTGTTATAGAAACTCTTAAAATATAATCTAAATTATCTGTTATATGCATATCTAAGCTTCTGGCAAGATTGTAAGGTTTTACTATCCAATAGTTTTCCATACCGTCCGTTTCCCTTTTTTGGTAGTAGCTTAAAAAGTTTGGAAGTTCTGTTAATAAATTGTAAGTTATTGGTAACCAGTTTTGATCGGTTTTTCTTCTACAAGTTATACATAACAGATCTTTTACTGTTAAAACGTATTCGAATGGAAATTGATTAATAAATTTGTGAGGGGTTTCACTTAACTTATTAAAATCTTTAAAATGCTCCGTAAACCACATAATATCAGCATCATCTTCATTATCTACTATTTGAAATCTATTGCTATGTAAATGTGAAGTAACTAAGCTATACTGAGAATACACTTTCAAGACATCACTTACATTTTTTTTATTTTGTAAATTATCTAGATTTGGTAAACTTTCTTCACTATGACCACTAAGAAAATATTCTTTTGAAGGTACCGGAGGGATTATACTAAAATCTTCAAACGATTTATGTACCCATGGTAATAAAATAGCTTCTTTTCTACTTGAATCTTGTACACCTTCCGCATAATCTCTACATATTATATCATCTTCTTCGATATCTGTTATAGGAAATAGTAATGAATACGTAATTTTTTCATTTATATACACAAAAGGTACAATTCTACAATTTGGTTTATCACTATGTGTTACAGCAGTCCCGACTTCATCCATTATATACCAAACTGGCAAACTATCTTCCACATTAACAGTATTACGAATGGAGTAATAATTATTTATTTTCCACATAAGATTGAAGAGTTGATCGACGATTTCATGTTTATCTTGACTGGTATCCAAACCAAATACGTCGCAAAGTCTTTCTCTAAGACCGGTGTGCGATAAAAGTTGATTTCTTGCATCTTGGATTCTGTAGGTCCATGCGTGATCAATGAGATATATATGTTCAGATTCTGTAGTTTTTATATTTCTTGTTGCTTGAAGAATTAATCTTGATTGGATAACGTCTTCTCCCCCATCGCTATCATCTTCAATTCGTAATAAATCAAAAGCGGAGCTGGCATCAAAAGTTTCATTCATTAATTTTATATATAAAGTTCTCCACAAGTATTTTGGAATCCCCGAGGACACTAACTGATCTTTGTGAATGTTAAGAAAGTCTTCCATTTTGGAAATATGGACCATTTTTTATTATTTTTTTTTCTGCAAATTTCAGCAAAAATAATTTAAATGTTAGCCATGTGTACAAATCTTCTAGTTTTATAATAATGGTCTCGATAGATGTAACGTAAATAGTTAGCTACCGAAATCTTGTCGTGAATTTATCGATGGACAGTTATAAAATTGTAAGTGCAATTTAACAACTGGAAATTAAACTATAATTCAAACTAAGAATAAGCAAAGCTGCTGTATTTTATGGGTCACAGTTTAAACTGACGTTTTCGAAAGACAAATTAACAAATTTAAACAATAAGTGGGATAATAGAGTGAATAACTTGTTTTCTCGACGCGTCGACAATATTAATAATCGTGGAGTTTAGGTTAGGTTCGGATTCTTCGTTTCATATTAAATTGAAGTTTAAACTACGTCGGTAAACGTTATCTATAAAACGCGAAAAAAAAACTTTATCTGTGGCTTACAGTGACGTTTGAGGTTAGAACTTCATTTGTAAAATTGAGCCTAATGCAAGTTGGCTTTTTCCAAAAAAGGCCAAATTATAAGTCGTTCCTCCCTACTTAAATGTTATCTATGTTCGTTTCAGCTTCATGTTATTTTTACCTATAATTTTAGAAAGTTGATTTTAAATCTGAAGTAATTGTGAAACTGTAATTTAAGTTTGTAGTGGTATATTTAGGATATGTAATAATAATAATAATCCGAATTTATATTTGTTTCAATTATCTTAGTAATTATTTGATTTCAAGTCATGCTGTTTAAGGGTTATTACCCCAAAGTTTACTCCACTAAATGGTGAAAAGTCAGTTATTTAAAGCGATAAATACACGAAGGGGATAGTTTTATTAATTTTGAGGATGAAGCTAAAAAGTATCGGCTATAGGTGCATTGCCTGGTTCTGGTGCTCTTACCTTATATTGAACTCCATGAAAAGGTTAGAAAGAAGCATATAAATTCAAAAACATTCAGCTCATTTTAAAATTTTCAAAAATATATTATAAGGGATAAATAGGGAATAAATAAGGGATGATAAAGAAAGAAATAAAATATAGTTTTCAAAATTATTTAATTGAAATACGTGCATGTATCAACAGTGTTCAAAAGTAATATATAAGAAGTAAATCATAACAAAAATGAAAATAGTTTAAAAACTACAAGAAAAAAATTATTTTTCGTAATTTCATATTTAATTAATAACTAGTTTGAGCACATTATTCAATATTGAATAGTTTATTTCATTAAGAAACATTTTGAACATTGGAAAAATTAATTGTGATTCGTGGAATGGAAAAATTGAGTTACGTTAATCAATGGTGAGTACTGATGAATCAGTGACAAGAAGGCAAAAGTTTTTAACAATTATAAAAGATGAAGGATTCTTGGTACCACTGAAATTTATGGCAACCAATGGATTGGACGAATTAATTGATATTAAAATTTTTTATCACCTTCTAGTAAAAAAGAAAACCTTGTTTCAACATCAGGAAATAACTACCGTTACTAAGTTGGAATTTTTGGGAACTTTGTTATCGAAATGTGTATCACACAGTGTAATTGTGAGTGTTGGTGTAGTGGTGGTGTAAACAGTGTGTTCAGTTCTACAGTTACTGTTATATATTGATAATTTTTGTGAGGAATAGTTGAAAAATATTTAGTAGAAAATTAATTAATTGTGGAGTCGATTTAAGATTTAATCAAATCGGATTAATCTGAAGAAAAATTTTAAATTGTCAAAGAACTCATCAAATCAATTACAGACTTGAGAGGATTAAGAAGAAACTTAAGTCAGTAAAAATTTGAAGAAACACCGAATGTAATAAATACAAGGGTCGCTCCAGAAGTACTTAATGAGAAAAATCGTCTTTTAGACAGTTATCCTTCAACTTATTATAGATGCAAAAGATTAAGAAAAACTTCTGGAAGTAAGAATGCAATTTGTCAGTTAAAAACCATTTGAAATCAGTTAAAACTGGACAAGAACCGAATGTCATAAATACAAGGATCGATCCAAAAGCGTTCAGTGGAAAAATTATTTTTTTAGGAATATATCCTTCAGCTTTTTGAGCCAATTACGAGTTTAAAATCGTTTTAAAAGAGAAAAAATTTGATATAAAACGATTGTCATAAATACAAGGGCAAATCCAAAAGTAATCAGCGAGAAAAATATTTTTTTATAAACATATTCTTTAGCTTATCGATGTACTACTTTAAGTACGAATGCATTTTTACAATTAAAAACAACTCCGATTAAAGACAAATCGAATGTTATAAGTACAAGGGTAGATCGAAAAGTATTTAATGAACAAAGTTCTTGTTGAGACAGTTTGATGGTATAAAATGTAACATTTCTAAAACCTTGACGTTAAAATTAGGGAAAAATCGACTATCAATAGTACAGGGGTCCATCCAAAAGTTATTAATGAGAAAAATATTTTTTTAAAGACTCACACTTCAGGTTATGGCATCAATTAGAGATGTAAAAGATGAAAAACAAAGTACAGGGTGTAACGACGCAATTTCTCGGTCAAAAATCGTCCAAAAACAAATGAAATTATGGGAAAATCGATTATAATGAGTACGAGGGTCGATCCAAAAGTATTTAATGTGAAAAGTCCTTGTTTAGACAGTTTGATGGTATAAAATGTAACATTTCTAAAACCTTGACGTTAAAATTAGGGATAAATCGTCTATCAATAGTACAGGGGTCCATCCAAAAGTTATTAATGAGAAAAATCTTCTTTTAGAGACTCATACTTCAGGTTATCTTATCAATTAGAGATGTAAAAGATGAAAAACAAAGTACAGGGTGTAACGACGCAATTTCTCGGTCAAAAATCGTCCAAAAACAAATGAAATTATGGGAAAATCGATTATAATGAGTACGAGGGTCGATCCAAAAGTATTTAATGCGAAAAGTCCTTGTTTAGACAGTTTGATGGTATAAAATGTAACATTTCTAAAACCTTGACGTTAAAATTAGGGATAAATCGTCTATCAATAGTACAGGGGTCCATCCAAAAGTTATTAATGAGAAAAATATTTTTTTAAAGACTCACACTTCAGGTTATGGCATCAATTAGAGATGTAAAAGATGAAAAACAAAGTACAGGGTGTAACGACGCAATTTCTCGGTCAAAAATCGTCCAAAAACAAATGAAATTATGGGAAAATCGATTATAATGAGTACGAGGGTCGATCCAAATGTACACACCAAAGAAAAATTCCCTTTTCCCAACACTGGACTATTGAAAATCTTGAAAAAATCAAACCTACTTTTAGTTTTGGTCTATTTATAAAAAAATAACTCCGAATAAACGGAATATTTTCACATACCATCGACGTAATTGAAATCAGTCGTCGGCAAAACTCTCAAAGGAGTACTCCTAACCGTTCCCTTCGGAGTACCGCTTATCCTTTTCGGTATCCCTTTAACCGGTAAGGTTTTCTTAATCATCGGTACCGGCGTATTACAAACGGGATTATTTTCCTTATTAACCTCCGAAAATTGCCGTAAATCGTAATTGAAACATTTCTGTTTGACGTACGCCCGTTTCGGTGTCGAATTTCCGCTCCTCCTAACCGCCCTCCGTTCCTTCCTCAAGGAAGAATGCCTGGAGAAACTCTTATCCGAGATACCGGGCGAAGAGGAAATTTCCTCGGAACTATTCGGACCGACTATGACGCGGGCGTCGTCGTCGTTTTCGAATCGATTTTGTCGTCGTACCGAATTGTTCCTCATCAATTCCCTGGATCTCCTTCGAATGTTACCGATTTTTCTGGCGCTGGGCGAGCGTATCATCTTCTGATCGCAATTTCTGATCCTCAATTCTCTGCTGAGTCTTTTGGCCAATTGGTCGGTGCCGGGACTGAGCGGTTCGCTGTTTCCCAAAGTTTTTTCGTATTTCGTCTGAATGTCTTGTATGACGTTCGATTCGCGTTTCGCCGCGCTCTCCAATTCCAAACTCAGTCGTTTTTCGATCGCGCTGACTCGGTTTTTGATCGCTTCGTATTCCACTTTTGGTACGCGCACGTAATTTTCTTGGGACGAATTCAAACTGTCCTCGCGCGATTTGTAAACGTACGAATTCCTCTTTTTCCTCTTCATATTCGTTACCGAGGTGATGGCGGACCATCTGCGTTGGAGGAGGGGTTTTTTGCCGGGTTCCGGTTTCGAAAATTTGTGATCGTTCGAGCTGTAAAAAATTCGTCGTTAATACTTTGGTTCGATAAACGGTTATCGGTGTACTTACTTCTTTTTTGTAACGGTCAGTATTGGAGTTAGAAGTAAATCTGGCGTGACTGTATTGACAGCTTGGTTGTCGTCATTTTTGTTGCCGACTATTTTTTTGAGGCCGTTAAAGATTCCTGGAAATAGAATTCTAGTACAACAACATTGTAATTAACCCCACTTTTATTGATATTCGCGTTGTTAAACTCCTTTTTACTCTAGACGCAGCACGGTGAACTAGTTCTTTTGCACTGCTACTTAGAACAGCGACTCTAGCGATGGTTCTGCTACAAAGAACGCTTCATTGTACACTTTTTGATCTATTATAACGGTAAAAAACCATTACTACAATTATTATTGCAAATAATATACAAAACGTCTCAAAACTAAATACCTAACCTAATACTTTTGAAACGAACCCCGTATATATGCCGGTTTGTAACGTTAATATTATTTTTTACAGTGTATCTAGTTGTGATAATATTGTTTCATGAGTAAATTTCATATTTCGCTTGATATTTACAACCAAAACAATCTGAGGAATTTTTTTTTTTTTCGTTTTTTATCAACATACTTTTCCGACGACACTCAAGAAATAATTTCCGCTATGAAAAGACGTTTTTGATCCATTATAACTGTATTTTCGTTTAAAAAAACCATTACTACAATTATTATTGCAAATAATATACAAAACGTCTCAAAACTAAATACCTAACCTAATACTTTTGAAACGAACCCCGTATTTATGCTGGTTTGTAACGTTAATATTATTTTTTACAGTGTATCTAGTTGTGATAATATTGTTTCATGAGTAAATTTCATATTTCGCTTGATATTTACAACCAAAACAATCTGAGGAATTTTTTTTTTTTTCGTTTTTTATCAACATACTTTTCCGACGACACTCAAGAAATAATTTCCGCTATGAAAAGACGTTTTTGATCCATTATAACTGTATTTTCGTTTAAAAAAACCATTACTACAATTATTATTGCAAATAATATACAAAACGTCTCAAAACTAAATACCTAACCTAATACTTTTGAAACGAACCCCGTATTTATGCTGGTTTGTAACGTTAATATTATTTTTTACAGTGTATCTAGTTGTGATAATATTGTTTCATGAGTAAATTTCATATTTCGCTTGATATTTACAACCAAAACAATCTGAGGATTTTTTTTTTTTTTCGTTTTTTATCAACATACTTTTCCGACGACACTCAAGAAATAATTTCCGCTATGAAAAGACGTTTTTGATCCATTATAACTGTATTTTCGTTTAAAAAACCATTACTACAATTATTATTGCAAATAATATACAAAACGTCTCAAAACTAAATACCTAACCTAATACTTTTGAAACGAACCCCGTATTTATGCTGGTTTGTAACGTTAATATTATTTTTTACAGTGTATCTAGTTGTGATAATATTGTTTCATGAGTAAATTTCATATTTCGCTTGATATTTACAACCAAAACAATCTGAGGATTTTTTTTTTTTTTCGTTTTTTATCAACATACTTTTCCGACGACACTCAAGAAATAATTTCCGCTATGAAAAGACGTTTTTGATCCATTATAACTGTATTTTCGTTTAAAAAACCATTACTACAATTATTATTGCAAATAATATACAAAACGTCTCAAAACTAAATACCTAACCTAATACTTTTGAAACGAACCCCGTATTTATGCTGGTTTGTAACGTTAATATTATTTTTTACAGTGTATCTAGTTGTGATAATATTGTTTCATGAGTAAATTTCATATTTCGCTTGATATTTACAACCAAAACAATCTGAGGATTTTTTTTTTTTTTCGTTTTTTATCAACATACTTTTCCGACGACACTCAAGAAATAATTTCCGCTATGAAAAGACGTTTTTGATCCATTATAACTGTATTTTCGTTTAAAAAAACCATTACCACAATTATTATTGCAAATAATATACAAAACGTCTCAAAACTAAATACCTAACCTAATACTTTTGAAACGAACCCCGTATTTATGCTGGTTTGTAACGTTAATATTATTTTTTACAGTGTATCTAGTTGTGATAATATTGTTTCATGAGTAAATTTCATATTTCGCTTGATATTTACAACCAAAACAATCTGAGGATTTTTTTTTTTTTTTCGTTTTTTATCAACATACTTTTCCGACGACACTCAAGAAATAATTTCCGCTATGAAAAGACGTTTTTGATCCATTATAACTGTATTTTCGTTTAAAAAAACCATTACCACAATTATTATTGCAAATAATATACAAAACGTCTCAAAACTAAATACCTAACCTAATACTTTTGAAACGAACCCCGTATTTATGCTGGTTTGTAACGTTAATATTATTTTTTACAGTGTATCTAGTTGTGATAATATTGTTTCATGAGTAAATTTCATATTTCGCTTGATATTTACAACCAAAACAATCTGAGGATTTTTTTTTTTTTTCGTTTTTTATCAACATACTTTTCCGACGACACTCAAGAAATAATTTCCGCTATGAAAAGACGTTTTTGATCCATTATAACTGTATTTTCGTTTAAAAAAACCATTACTACAATTATTATTGCAAATAATATACAAAACGTCTCAAAACTAAATACCTAACCTAATACTTTTGAAACGAACCCCGTATTTATGCTGGTTTGTAACGTTAATATTATTTTTTTCAGTGTATCTAGTTGTGATAATATTGTTTCATGAGTAAATTTCATATTTCGCTTGATATTTACAACCAAAACAATCTGAGGATTTTTTTTTTTTTCGTTTTTTATCAACATACTTTTCCGACGACACTCAAGAAATAATTTCCGCTATGAAAAGACGTTTTTGATCCATTATAACTGTATTTTCGTTTAAAAAAACCATTACTACAATTATTATTGCAAATAATATACAAAATGTCTCAAAACTAAATACCTAACCTAATACTTTTGAAACGAACCCCGTATTTATGCTAGTTTATAACGTTAACATTATTTTTTTCAGTGTATCTAGTTGTGATAATATTGTTTCATGAGTAAATTTCATATTTCGCTTGATATTTACAACCAAAACAATCTGAGGATTTTTTTTTTTTTCGTTTTTTATCAACATACTTTTCCGACGACACTCAAGAAATAATTTCCGCTATGAAAAGACGTTTTTGATCCATTATAACTGTATTTTCGTTTAAAAAAACCATTACCACAATTATTATTGCAAATAATATACAAAACGTCTCAAAACTAAATACCTAACCTAATACTTTTGAAACGAACCCCGTATTTATGCTGGTTTGTAACGTTAATATTATTTTTTACAGTGTATCTAGTTGTCATAATATTGTTTCATGAGTAAATTTCATATTTCGCTTGATATTTACAACCAAAACAATCTGAGGATTTTTTTTTTTTTTCGTTTTTTATCAACATACTTTTCCGACGACACTCAAGAAATAATTTCCGCTATGAAAAGACGTTTTTGATCCATTATAACTGTATTTTCGTTTAAAAAAACCATTACCACAATTATTATTGCAAATAATATACAAAACGTCTCAAAACTAAATACCTAACCTAATACTTTTGAAACGAACCCCGTATTTATGCTGGTTTGTAACGTTAATATTATTTTTTACAGTGTATCTAGTTGTGATAATATTGTTTCATGAGTAAATTTCATATTTCGCTTGATATTTACAACCAAAACAATCTGAGGAATTTTTTTTTTTTTCGTTTTTTATCAACATACTTTTCCGACGACACTCAAGAAATAATTTCCGCTATGAAAAGACGTTTTTGATCCATTATAACTGTATTTTCGTTTAAAAAAACCATTACCACAATTATTATTGCAAATAATATACAAAACGTCTCAAAACTAAATACCTAACCTAATAATTTTGAATCGACCCCTGTATTTATGACAATTCTGAAAATTGTACACTGTTACAAAATCAAACTCTAACACGCATTGACAAAATTCTTGTGTTTGTCAATTATTATAAATCATTATTACGCCTCAGTAAAACCATTTTCATTGGTATAAAGGGACTTCTCTGGTAAAAGACAGTCTTTCTATTCACTCCGAGCCTCCCTAATCTCTTTATCGCCATCTATCACTAACTAAACTAAACCAGGTTACCTTAATGTGGAAATGTCCTGGAAATGAATCGATTAAAATGAGTTCCGGCAGCTACGACTGTTTGGGTTGGATGCCCATGTATAAAATTTGCTACAAACAGACCAGCGCTTGTATTAATCGCCCTTTTCCACGTTTCCATTTAACCCTGTTAGTTTCCTGGTACAAACACATTATCCCGAAGACTCTTATCATGAAAAACACGCTTAATCAACATGAAAATTGGTGTCTAAAGTTGTGGGAAATTGTCTTTTCAATCATTTTTGGTTAGGTATCAACGGTAAAATAAATATTGTATAAAATAGGAATCGTGTTTTGAAAATTTACGAGGGAGATTTAAGAATTTTCGCTATTTAAGAATGTAATGACAAAAAAAATTTATACACTGATTTATAGTAGATATTTTCACATTTTAAAGATGTAAAAATTGGTAATATGAATATAATACGATGAAATCAAAGATTTAATCAACACAACCATCCAAACTTCCCTTGTATGTTTTAAATATGGAATAGAATGCTATAAGAAGAAGTGCTAAAGTTAAAATATTAACTGTAAATTAAAAATAATTTTTTTTATTAAATATCCATTTTTAAACAATATTTGAGGTGATAATATGATTACTTACTTGTTAATGATGCACTACGTCTTCTTTTAACTTTAGTTTTAACTGCCAGTTTTCCAGGTTGTAAATTTCCAACTTGTTCCAAAATAGAATCCGGAATCAAACCTATTTTATTAGCATTTTCAATCATTATCTAGAAATATTCATTTATTAATTATCATAATGAATTAGAACCTCTAGAAACCTACTTTAGTTATTTCGCATGTTTTTTTTATCATTAGTTGATTTTTCGGGGCCATTTTTTCATTCAAAGGAAATATATTTGGTGAAATTAAAAGAGATAAGTTGTAGGAATTCATTTTGTTGGATTTAGC
This sequence comes from Diorhabda sublineata, assembly GCF_026230105.1. NCBI lineage: Eukaryota > Metazoa > Arthropoda > Insecta > Coleoptera > Chrysomelidae > Diorhabda > Diorhabda sublineata. The sequence goes on from NC_079480.1 coordinate 773,001, forward strand.
GTGAAGGGCAATTTCATTAAAAAACTAAAACAAAAATTACTTATAGTTATAATAAAATAAGTGTAAAATTATTTTAAAGTCTTACCTGCATGAGAAAAGTAAGTACGTTTAAATGCTCTGTTGGTACTAAAAGGCAAGCTAACAAAATTGCTTCGATTTTTTTTTCTATTATAGAACATCTTAAGAATAATTCATGAAATGAAAAAGGGATTAAAGGTTCGGGTAATTCTCTCAAAAAACATTTTAGTACCACAGCCACGTCTATTACGTGGTGATCTATACCCAACATACATCCCCTATCGAGTAATAACTAGAAGAGAACGTTAAATTATGATAAAATTTAATAATTATTTGATTTTAACGTACCTTTATTTCATTCTGTCTAGATCGGGAACCTTCTTTTCGAAATATACCTTCAGTATCTACATTTGATAATATAAATGAACACATTTCGTACAGCCTTTTAGGTATAACCAATTGTTGGCCATTTCTAAGAGTAACAGTCTCATTTTCGAGATTCGCGAGTGGGACTTTAAAAAGTTTTTTTGTTTTTATTGTCTACAAAAGTAAATTATTAAATGATTATTATGAATGGGAAATTTAATATTTTACCTGTGTAGACGGTCTAAAACATTTTATTCGCTGTTTAACATCTAATTTACGTAAATTTTTTATTGCTATGTTTCTAATTTCCTCTTTTTTGTTAACATCGTTAATAAACATTTTCGAAAATTAAAACCATCACAAATCTTCACAGCACCACACCTGGCGATGACATTGACAACTGACTTATTCAAACGTTTCTTTCAAATTTTATTTTTCATATCTAAATCTGCTAAATTATCGTTAAAATACATCTTAACTTTATTCTAAATATTGTATAATTGTTATAAACGAATTTTCAGTATGTATATTGCATTATTAAATACATAAAATCAACATACTATTAATGGTGGTAAAGGCCATTCTATAACTAGAAGAAATAATGACATTACGCCGGACGGTATTGTCAATGTGGTTAAAATAACTAAGAATTCCAGAATATATTTTAAATAATTCTTCTGTAAATTAAAATATCAAGTAATGAAATATTTTCATATTTCATTGAAAGCATAGGATTACAATAAGAATTAATATTTTATTCATTTTCCGGCTTTCTGTTGATTACTGTATTTTTTTCATGAATAATTCATAACAAATATTGATGAGAAGCGTGGCAACAATGATAAATACTTATGGCTGATGGCGTAAAGTATGAGGTACAAACGTAAATAATTTCGAGATACATTTTCATTTTTCATTAATTTTTTATTGTTTTAATTGTGATTAAGCTTTATGTAAGATTTTAATAAATAGTGGTGCGTATAGTTGTTAATGTTACAGATATGTCTAAAAATAAGATAGTGAGATCCTGTGACACAAAAATTGAAGTGAAAAGTAAAGTAAGTGAATTTTCTTTTAATTTTAACGTATATTTATGTTCATTATGAAACGTTTTGTTTATTTTGATCACATTTTTGTTTAAATTTTTGCGAGAAATATTTCATTTTGTCGAAAAAAATTATTTAACATGTATTTTTAAGGTAGTAGAAGAATGAATCATTCATAACGTAGGATTAGATTTTTAATTACTATTTGTTTATAAACCTGTACATAGTTCATTGTTTAGCAATAATGTTCTTAATATTACTTATCGATTGTGAGCTAAATTCCAATTGAATTTCTCACATTTAATATTATTTTGCTAACATCAAGTAATAAATTATACGCTTTGAAACATTAATGTTAATTAATGTACCATACTAATTAAGGTGAAATTATGTTAATGAATTAAACCAACATATCTTCCAAATTTTATTAATAGAAGCAATAAAATGTATACAATGTTTGAGCAAATATATCTATCAAGTTTTAAAAAAATATTTACAAGGAGATTATATAGATTAGTAGATATTTAAACTTCACATATTTAAGAATAATTACAACAACAGCATAGAAAATATTTTAATTGTTATTGCAACGAGAATTTTGGGAAAGTAGATAATGTAGACATATAAAACAATGCAATTTTATATTAAAAATAAGGAAGTTATCATGTATTTTAGTGTGTAGAAACAATATTGAAACTATATTATTAATAACTTTTCAAATTCTTTCATTTTTTTACTAGTTTGATGCGGAATTTAGAAGATTTAGTGTGGAACGTAATTCCCAAATAAAATTTGAAGACTTCAGATCTCTTATTGAACGTTTACACGGCCTGAAAGAGACGCCATTTTTAGTTTCCTATATAGATCCCAGCGATCAAGATTTGCTTCCTATAAATAACGACGATAATCTAAGGAGAGCGCTTTTCAATGCTAAACCATTGCTCAGAGTTATAATACAAAGAAAAGGTGAATAATGAATATTTACAAATTTTATTTTTACTGTTTTAAACTTGAATTTTAGGAAATAGTTTAGAAGAACTGAACGGTTATGGTACGCTGAAGCCTAGAAATTTAATATCTACCATATTAGGTGGAACACCAGCTAAAACGAAAACACTTCCTATTTCAAATCCCCACGATTTTAGGCAAGTTTCAGCTATTATAGATGTAGATATTGTACCAGAAACATGCAGGAGAGTTAGGCTACTGAAGCACGGGTCAGATAAACCTTTGGGGTTTTACATAAGAGATGGTACAAGTGTAAAAGTTACACAAAACGGTCTTGAAAAGATTCCCGGTATATTTATCTCACGATTAGTGCCTGGAGGTCTTGCAGAATCCACAGGACTTTTAGCTGTTAATGACGAAGTCCTGGAAGTCAACGGTATAGAAGTTGCTGGTAAGACTCTTGACCAAGTCACTGATATGATGGTAGCAAATAGTTCAAATTTAATAATAACCGTCAAACCGGCAAATCAAAGGACAGTGGGGCCTCCAAGGAGAGGAAGTTTCGGAAGAAGTTCACATATGTCCAGTGGATCACATCACTCAAATACTACAGCCGGTTCAGATCCAGAAGATAAGTATGATCAGGATGAAATTGTCGATCTTACAGGTAAATCATTACATTCTATTTTTCTAAAAAAGTCCTTCTGGCAACTTCTTATCACTGCTTTTATAATCAATTTGTTTCTCAAAAATGCTTCTTAGCCGGAACAATGTAAAATTCTTAGGAATATTTAAAGTTAATGGAAACCAATTAATTGTTCAAAACGTTTTATATCTGGTAGTTATAAACCTTTACATTTGTCTTTGAAGAACTTTTATAAACTTTCAATTGCAAGTAGGTATACTTTTGGTTAACACTAAATATAAAATAATGTCTGTTTATATTGTTCACAACTCCTACAGACTAATTAGCTACTTTTCCTTTCTGCTTTCTTGCAAATACTGCTCAATGTGGTTATTATAGCTCAGAAAAGTATTTGCCTTGGTAGTATCTGTAAAATTCAGTCAGGTTAGCGATATTTCTTATACACTCTAAGCTGTCCAAGTTTCTAGTCAACTCTGGATTGACAATAAGTTGCAGTGTTAGATAATTGTGAACAAAATCTTCAAAACCATCTAACACTCCTGGAATATTGGATAAAAATGGAAAATACAAGAAAATCGACACTTTAGAGGTGAACTTGATGAAGAACTAACAGATTATCATGAAATAAATTCAGGTGTACCACAGGGCAATGTTTTGGGGACATTCTTATTCCAACTGATAAACCATCCACTCCTAGGACACTCATAGCAACATTTGTAGATGATACATTAGCGATTTCATCAAATAAAAATCGAAATCAAGCCCTAGAAAATCTTCAAAACCATCTGACGTTCCTGGAATCTTGGCTTAAAATGGAAAATACCAGTAAACATAAAAAAATCAAGGCAAATTACGTTTACCACAAAAAAAAACAGTGACCGTCCCCAAATTTCAATCAAAAACTCTGCTAATACTTCTCCACGCTTGTCTCAAATTTAACCACAATGATCTAAATATACCATTCAAAACAATGTCATTAGAATCAACTCAAATAAATATAAAGACTATTGTACAAACAATAATAAATTAAGACTTAATCCCCCATTCAAGACTAAAAAGACAATGACCAGAAGATCTGTAATATACTCTCAGAAAAACGATGAATGCTACCTGCCACGAGATACTCATCTGAATCAAACCATTTACTTATTACTTGACAGAAGTAGATTGTAAATTTGCAAATTAAGAAAAAACTAGATCGTTGACGATGGTTATTTTTTGTTTGTATCTAATTGCAACTTCCGGACTCTATGCTTTTAAATTCATAAAATACATTTTCATATTGGAGTCTTAAAACTATGTTTTACACACAGAAACAACTTTACAAATTTAAAATAAAGAAATGTCTTGAAATATTCAAAATTGAACGGTTATAAATAGGCATCGATGTTTGTTTATACTATAACGATTTTTTGAGGTTATGTTCGTCAATGTAGTAGTAGATAAAATGCATCAAAATATAGGGAAAGAAGAGAAGAATATATGGGACATGTAAACAGTCATTATTGTGTGTAAATAAGTTAATAATAATAAGAAAATAGTTAATTTGATGTTCTAAAAAATTCCAACCAGCAAATGTATATGTTGAAAATTACTTAGTACAATTGTGGTGGCGGTTCGTCAATTTTCGGGTAAATTTAATGTTTCTTTCAGCTGGAATAACTATAGAAGAGAATCAAACGAAAGATGATGGAATTCTTCACCTATGAGACGAGAAGATTGATGAAGATAAATTGTACATTCCAATTACACTGGCAATTATATCTTAATAGGTATTATAATTAGTAATATTTAAGACTTGGTATTTTTTTAACAGTATTTATATAGTGTCCTGACTTGACGATCCGTCCCTTATGTGCCTCTTTCGTGTACAGGGTGTTTTTATTACTTCGCCTTTCGTAAAAAAGATATTCCAAGCGCGTTTTATTGAATATGTAGATGTTTGTGGAAGTTGATAACAGTCTGATAGCTTTTTGAATTTGATCGTAGTACATGATTATTCAGATTGATACTGAAGCTTATAGTTTTAAAGATTTTGTATTTTATAACTTTCTAGTTGGCTTACACACAGAATCTACAAAAATAATTGAATAGAAAAACCAAAAATCAATATTTTATGCCCTAATTTTATTTAATGTGTCTAGTATTTGTTTATAGTATATTCGCAGTCGAATATGCACTTAATATATGTTATGAAAAGTAATTTTAATAATTCTTTGAATGTGAATGATTTTTAAATTTGTTTCTGGGGCATTACTTTTTTGTAAACTTTTAGTATTTTCATGTGAAAACTTTAGAAATTAATTTTGGACCAATTCAAATAAATATTATGAATACTGGGCGAATCTAAATTATATTATACTGCTGCTATATTACCACCTTGTACGTTTACAAAATTTTAAACTTGTGACGTCCTCTAATTCTTTTTATTTATTATATTGAATTTTAACTGGATGTGCCTATCAAAACGTTGTAGATGTCACAATATCTTATGAACCTCGATATTTTCGAGGAAGTTGTTTACAGTTTACATAATCTCATTATAAAAAATTGTTAGTAACGATCTTTGTATTGGTTTGATATGATTGAATCATAAAAATAAATTTACTTCAAATAGGAGGGTAGTTCGTTAGTACACAAAAACAAAGACTGTTAGAACTAAAAATACTTCTGTTGATACATAATTTTGAATATTAATCAAGTCCTGAGATTCTTTTGTATTCAATTTTATTCAATAATCTTTCCTCGGGAATTTTATATGTGATCTGTAGGTATTCCAATTGTAGTATTGATGTCGGATGAAGACTCATGCATCTTCATCGATTAGCTTTATCGATTGCTATAGTGAAACATTGGAAATCTGTAAAGTTATTATATTTTTTGGCTGAAAAGTGTCAATTTTCTGTCAAGTTCCTTAATTTGATCAGTAATACCATAAAAAATATTCATGTGTCTTAATTCCTAATATTATTTATGCTTTGAGATTCTTTAACACCTTATTTTGTTTAATAATCTGGCTTTGGGAATTTCATTTGTAAACTGTAGCCAATCCTATCACTGTAATTGTACCAATTTTTCAAAAATTCATTTTTATTCACTAGTTTTTGATTTTAAGCTTTCAAAACTTGTGGTTTACTGTAGTAAAGCTTGTTAATTACTAAATACATTGAAAATATGCCAAATTATTATATTTTTGAGCTCAAAAGTCATTTTCCAGTTTCCATTTTCTGTTAAGTTTTCTAATTTTAGCTATAACCCTTTACGGAATCTTGAAGTTTCTTAATTTTGAATATTTTTTCTCTTCTAAGCCTCTATTACCCTCCATTTTGTTTATTAATCTTTTCTTAAGCATGTAATCTGTGCCTATAATCACTTTTTTTACCCCAATAGTAGTATGTTCCACAATTAATTTTTTTAAAGACTTATTTCGCATATTTAATAATTAATTTTTGGTTCGAAGAATCAAAAGCTCTTTATTTATTATAGTAAAGCTTATTAACTACTAAATACATTGAAAATTTGTCAAATTATCATATTTTTGAGTTAAAAAGTCATTTCCATCATCAATTTTCTACCAAGTTGTCTAATTTTATCAATCATACTCTATCGGATCTTATTTATGTCCAGGGTCTCTTTTGCTTTTTAATTTCCTCGTAGAATTCTTATACTTTTTTATTAGTGACCTGTAGACGTTCCTACTTAGTGTATTTGTAGTATTTAAAAAAAAATTAATTGTTTTATATATATTTTCTCCTGAATCAATGATTTTTATATCTATTTTAATAAATAATATTTTTTTATCCAGAACTACTGGCTTTCAAAGCTTACCATCCATTATAACGGATACTCTCCATGAAAATTAAAAGATTTTAAATGATTTTAACGTATCAAACTTAAATACTCATGATAATCGGCATTAGAACCTTAATTTTTTTAAAAATATATATTAAGTTTTAGTTAGTATTTTATATAATTGTTATATATTGTTGAGAGTGTAAATTTTATGAAAAACCTTTCCAAAATGAAATTAAAAAGCAGAATTTGCGAATTCAACAGTATATGTTAGTAATTTTTAGAAAAAAATTGTGTTCGATGTCAAAAATGCATGACCGTGATGGTCATATTACTCTGGTTTTTATCTACTATCGATTATAATGAATACTCACACAAACTCAAATGGTTTTATCGTTTTGAGTCTTATCAGTATTGTCGAGACCCCATAATATCCACTTAATCCAAGATCTGTTCTTTGGTTAACTCGAAATTTTTATTAAGTGATTTTATGAATTGTATTTTTGACATCGTATAATTGAATCTGTGAATTATCTTGTACTTAATTATATTTTCTCGCAGCTCGTCTGTTTTAAGGACTATTACATTTTTTTGTATCTTTATATCCATTGCTATTACTATTTATTATATTTTTCACAATTATATATGGAATAAATTGTTTTAGAATTAACTTGATCATACTGTATATTTAATATGGGGCAGTATATTGTTCTGCGAATTCCAAATACAAGAAACTTTATTTTTAATTTGTGTTTTATTTATTTTTTAAGCATTCCTTCTTCCTTTTCTAAATAAAACATTTTTTTTCATCTTACTTCATTAGCAAGTAGTTCAAATGTCCCCTTATATATTAGGAACAGTTCATCTTCATGGGAACCAGCAGATAGGAACTATTATCTATTTAACTAAGAGGCTTCATCAACGTGTGAATATTGAAGCAATCTTGCTGTTAGACCACAAAGGAAGAGAAAAAAAGACTTAAAAGGACTAAAACATTTGAATTAGTGCAGTGAAAATGTTAGCAAGGTGCTTGTACTTAATTTTGGTGTAACCCCAACAGACAGCTGTTGTTCGAGAAAGACATGGTTAAAGATTTCATCAAAAGTAGTTCAAATGTCCCCTGGTTTATTCGTAACAGTGATTTTCATAGGAACCTGCATATGGAAACTAATGAACAAACTATCATCAATTCATCCAAAAGACATGGAAATAAGCTTCGACATCAAGTGAATATTACAGCAATGTTGCTGTTAGACCTCACAGTAAGAGAAAGAAGACTTAATAGGACCAAAACATTTGAGTGAGGATAATTTTACTAAATTGTTCAAAGTGGTCAATTCCTATGAAAACAATAATTTTTGACCTACTTTAACCAGAATATAGTCGATTTTAATAGCAAATAGTTTCTTTTTAGTCGCCGCTGGAAGTCCTACACGGAGGGATTGGGAAATGAAAAATTCGATTGAGATTTTTAATAATATAATTTTCCAAAATGTATATTTACACTGTTGGTATTGGCACTGTTTGAAAAATATATATTTATAAATATCTATGTACATAAATAATTAATTACATAATAAACAAAATAATACTCATAACAGTTTTAAACAAATTCAAGTTATAAGTTGACTGAATAATAAAATTTTAATTTATGCAAAAAAATCGATACTGTTAGTGAAATTACTATGATTAAAAACGTGGACTATAATTTGCACTAAAGACTAACCTTTTATTAATCTCGTATCTTAAGTATGAAACAAGATTTTGAACTGTTTATGATGTTAAATAATTATACTGATCATCGTATCATAAACCTTATTAATGGTTTTCCATTTAATGTACACCTGTTGTATAAATTGAAACTAATAAACTTAATTGCCCCCTAGACCAAATAATAAAAGTACAACTTTTGTAATTTTAAAATAAATTCGTTAGGAGAAAGTTATCTAATTTTTTAAATCGTTATTAAAAAAAAAACACCACACGTTATAGGGCTTTTACCAAATCGTATTGACCTAAAAATTTCGTATACATCAAAAATTATTATTTTATGAAAAATGTTTCATAATTCAATCAACTTAAACTTAGATACCAGTCAAACGCAGTTTTCAAGTATACATTCTGATTAAAACAGTTTGTTTTTTGGCACTTAAGATCATTAAAAAATTAAATTAACTAATTTGGCACTATTCAATAAGTGGCTTAATTGAGCTATTTTAACAAATGGCACTGTTTAAAATGTATTTATATTAAAATCCTTGTACTTACCTATTCTATAACATTGCTATGAACTTTTTTAACCTAGATATTATATGTGAAATCTTTAAACTGTATAATAACCCCAAAAAAAACGAAATTGGTGTTAACGGTTCGTTGAAAGAATAAGTAATTTGTTTAATACAAAACAAAAATTTTTGACATTTGACAATCGAAAGCTAATTAGCCATTATTTCGAAATACACTTCAATATCCTGGCCCGCTAGTAATGACGTAATAAATTGACGCCATACTGATTCTGACATATCAACCATCTTTTAATTCACATATTGGCGCCAAATTTAAATTTGCTCGTGTTTACAATTATAAATATGGCTGTGAGCGTAATAGAAAATTCCAACTATATTGCACAGAGTTTATGTTTTACTGTTGTGGAATTCACGTGATTGTGTCAAATTTCTTGTTTTTCTGTTTGAGATAAAGAATGGTATAACGATGTTTTTTCTCTTTCTACCAGCAGTTCCCATACCTCCCTCTCTCTATATTTATATTTTCTCTATGTTTTGAGTTCGGATAATCCAATATGGCGTTGCTTTACGTCGTTGCCACGTTCTATTTTTTTCCTGGTTTTGGTATTAAATGATATGGTAACAATATTATGTTTAGGTAATGGAAAAAAGAGGCAAAAAATTCCGTCTGAATTACTAATTTTGACACCTGAGAACGATCTCACACGGCTAGCGCTACAAGGTTGCCAACGTTCACAAAGTATTTCAGTGATACTTTTGACATTTAGATTTTGTTCTGTTACATATGAAAAATGACAGCTAGTTAGTCAGTTTTCTATTCATAGATGGCGAGAGAAGGAAATCTGAATTGTACTGCCAACTTTTCGATTATAATTTCCCCCGATACACGAGTAATGATTTCAGTCACACTTTTGTCATATCAATTTAGTTCTGTGGCTCCCAATTGTCATTACAAATGTCAAAATTGTTAGTGTCACATAAAAGCTTCTTTAATACAGGTTACATATGAAAAATGACAGCTAGTTAGTCAGTTTTCTATTCATAGATGGCGAGAGAAGGAAATCTGAATTGTACTGCCAACTTTTCGATTATAATTTCCTCTGATACACGAGTAATGATTTCAGACACACTTTTGTCATATCATTTTTGTTCTGTACCTCCCAAATGTCATTACAAATGTCAAAATTGTTAGCTTCACGTAAAAGCTTCTCAATTACAGGTTATGTATGAAAAATGACAGCTAGTTAGTTAGTTTACCAACCATAGATGGCGAGAGCGGGAAATTTTAATTGAATTAAATATGAATTCGTTAATATACTGTATGAATCAATTATTGTGGTCCGTAACGTAATATTTTATATACCAGATTAGATTAAACGAAAAACCTTTATCGACAATGGAATTTTCACTAAAATATTGCACATATTTTTGCATATTCGCTTTAAAAAAAAAAACCTGCGTTTGACCACAACCAACTTTAGATATAAAAATTAAACTAATCCGACGATTAGATCACAACATACAAGAGATTCTTAAGTCGTCACTTCTTGTCCTCCAGCTTCCCCTTGTCCAACGAAGACGTCACTAACATCGGCTGAGCGTTCTGGTTAGGAAACACTTTATCCAAATGTTTCAGGGATTCGTTTAAGAAATTCTGTATAGCTGTGAGAGCTGCGACAATAGCAGGACCCCCGAATCCGTGACTGATCAACGAAAAATGCGTCAGGTGTCTTTGGATGGATGGATCTAAGATTATTTGCGGCCTAGTATTGCATAGCGGCGAGCGGTCCTGGTTCAGAAGGTCCATCAGCTCTTTCGTTATTTGTTTGGTGGCTTGGAGAAGTTCCTTTCTCCTCAAAGTCTCTCCATTTTGACGTAAGAAGTATTCCGCTACCTAAAACAAGTTTACGGTTAATTATTTACTGTTCGATCCATTATTTACCGTTTGGTTCAAAATTTACTGTTCGTTTCCCCATTTTGATTCATTATTTACTGTTCGGTTCAAAATTTACTGTTTGTTTCAACATTTTGGTTCATTATTTACTGTTCGATTCAACATTTACTATCCGGTTCAATATTTACTGCTTGTGTACAATATATTCATTAATATTTTTTAAATGCATGGAGATAAAAGTAAAAAAATATGAGAAAGATAATTAAAACCCCAAGTAAATGAAAAAATAAGAGTTTAGTGTGTGTTATACTAACCTGCCTAGCAGGAAACTCAGTCTCGCATACATATCCGAAGTCTCTAGCTAAATGTACAGCTTCCCCTTCAACTAAGGAAGTAAGTAACGTGACATTGGCAGCTTTTCGCCTTCCGGCTGGTAAATTCAAACCGATTTTCTCCAATTTTTCCCTGAGGATGCGTCCACCGTTCTTACTTTTCGCTCTCCTGAGTACTCCTCCTAAAAGAGAAGCGTTGAGGCATTCCGGTGGAGATAATCGGCGTTGTACTTCCCCTACGGTTACTTTGTACTTTGACGTTGATGATAATAGTGATAATCTACCAGGTACCGAACAAAAAACGTCGTTGGACGAAACCATGGATCCTCCAGCATGGTCTTTTCCTTTTATGTCTGAAACAAATAGGTAATGTTCTGTTTTTAATTAAAACGATTTAAAAAAATATTTCGAAATGATATAACAAAATGTATACTTACTTTTAAGTAGAGGTAAGTCGGTAATAAAACCCGCATTGTCATCTAGACCTCCTTGTGCGTCTTCTACTGCTTGACCAAGGGCTTGATGAAGTGAAAGTGGATCGTCATGTCGTTGAGACGCTGTCGTATAATCGGGTCGTCCTCCTCCTGGACCGGTACTGTAAGGAAAACTCGTTCCATGACCTAACTGACTCTGAAAAAATGAAAAAAAGCATTAAATTGATAACAAACACATTTTATTCAAATAACCAAATGCATAATTGTATTTTTTATCATTATAAATGAAAATCATTGAAATCAAATTAAGAAAAATTATATAAATACTTCCATACACCCTGTATTCTAATGAAAATTAAACCAGGAGTGCTTAATCAATGTTTTTGATGCATTTACTTCATTTTTTGGAATAAATGAGAATGTTAACATTGAATTGTCTATAATTTTCATTTATTTATTAATAAATATCGTCAACAAAACATAAAAAAGGAAAAAACTTAGAACAATGCATTATTTTATTTATTTTTCGTAGTTTTAGTCTCTCTATTTGAGTTTGAAGTTGTTTTAGATTGAAATAATTTCTTTTTAGCCGTTCTTTTATGTTTTATAACATCTATTTTATAATTTTTCAAACATTATTAAAAGAAAAATTAAAAAGCTGAGGCATAAAAGTCTCTGTATACGAAAAAATTACAGTAAGATGTATAAGGACGACATAACCTAAAAATGTAAAACATTTACCACTTCACTAAAATTAACATATCACCTATATTTAAATGGTTTATGACTAAGCAGATAGTTAATACATTTTCAAATGCATATTTTTTCTTAAAAAAGATCTCAAACTATATTCGCGTAAAAACGAAACTAATTGAATTTGAATTTGATAAAGTTGTTTTGAGTCAATTCCTCATAGTCGCTATTCAATATTTTCTTTCAGAAATTATCTTCTTTTTGTTAAAAACATAATTATACTTATATTGAAACATCAGTATACGTTCTTTGTTAAATAAGACGATTTTTATATGAATGTTAATAATTATAATAAAAGCTAAGGCATAAAAGTCTTTCAAGGACGACATAAACTAGAAATGTGAAACTTTTACCACCTGTAGAATTCATTATAATCAACAGATCACCTAAATTCAGATAGTTTACGACGAAGCTGTTAATATATATTTTAATTAATCTTTGTTTTAAAAAAAGGTCTCAAAGTATGTATACTGTTAATAATAAGATAATTATTTTGAAAAATTGTAAAAGTATAACCTAATTGAAATCACATTTAGACAAATAATAAAATAATTCTCAAATTAAATGTGATAATAACCCCAGTAAAGTATGTTTTGTTTATTTATGAGGTTGAAATGAAGCAATAAATGTGAAAAATTACAACCTTAATTCACTTTTGTTTATATCCAGCAGCCATCTTGTAGGAAGATTCAAACCAATATAATATCGAAATAAATGTACCACGTAATTTATTTTAAAAACTTCACAAATCTACAAACAGACCAGTAATCACCAATGCACTATTAATAAAAAATTATATACTTTCGTGTCATGTTTGCCAGCTTGATGTCTATTAATATTGGCAGACCCATCTAGAGCTCTTAATTTGAAATAAAAAAATAACTTGACCTTGATGGCTCGTAGGTGATTTATGTTATAAATGTTGCCAAATCTCAAAAAATCCTCGATTGAAAAAGTAGTTTCTTAACATGAATAATGGCTAGGACCCATACAAAAATTATTAGATCTCAATGTAAAAATTCTAATCCTATAATCAGACTATCTTAATTATACTATTATAGCGAAATGGTAAATAGCCGAAATTTGTGATGACCAGTTTCACTAAGATATCGATCTGGTTGTTATAAGAAGCTACTCAACTATTTATGCTACAATCCCGACATATTTCTAGCGTCTTGACATAGTTTCATCATGGAATATTTTCAAGAGAATTCCAACTATCTTTGGCCTCGTTTTAGATACACGATAGCCAAGACAAAATAGGAAACGGATTATGAATACACAGTGTTGCCAAATCAATCAAATTATTTTAAATAATACACTACAGACATTTTTAAAATATATAGAATAACATAAACACATATAAAGTTCACGAAATTGATTAATTTACAATCAGAAAAAAGGAAAATATTTAAAGATGGAATATTAACTTACAACGTGTGTATGGCTACCATCGCCATCTCTCGGCCTTAAGCCCAACTGGTTGTAATGGTGTAGCCCCGAAAGACCCCCGTAGGGATCCGTGAGGTACTCTAAGTGCTGTTGTGGCGGTGGACTAGGTGCGTGATGAAATGGTGGTGGAAAATAAGGGGGTTGGAAATCCGGTTGCGGTAATTGATGCTGCATGGCTGCCGCTGCCGAATGGTGAAGGCCTGAGGCGGCTCGGTGGTGGGCGGCTGAACCCCCCGCGGAATAGCCGCCACCAGGCGAGCCGCCGCTGAGTGTCAGGGAACCATGCCCGGTAGCTGTAAGCCGGTCCTGCAAAAAATAATAAATAATTTATAATAATAAATGTCATTGAATCATCTAAAATGAATAATATAGTAGAAAATCGAAAGAAGCTGGACTAAAAATGGCGTCGTCACAATTTACAAGCTTTTTTGACATTTTTTAGTGATCAAAATGATGATAAGTACCATTTAAAATAACTTAAAATATTTGTACCATTAGTAAATGTAATTGAATTATCTAAATGAATAAAAAAGTAGAAGAAAACTAAAATGAAATTGGAGTAAAAATGGCGACGCAACAATGTATAATCTACTAGTGAAATAATTATTATTCATATCGACGATGAGAGTGAATGGGAGGTAGGTATGTTCTTATTGCTGATACTCCTCCTATACGAAACATTTTCAACAAATAAAAATAACATCCTTCATGAATAATTTATTTTAATAGCCTCTGTATCAAAGGTATTCGTCAATTTTTTTTAATCGTAATGTTATCCGCATACAGGACCGAACTCCTACACGTTTAAATGAAATGTCTCAATATATTATATTGAAATAAGTATTTAACACGAAACGCGTATTTTTCCGCACTCTTTATCATCTGGTATCTCAGAAATTGATGAGAATCGAGAAAACTTGTATTTGAATCCAGTTCGTAAAATCAATTTACTTCACTTATTTGATTCACTCTGTAAACGTATGAATCATGAACGAGATTAATTTCTATTTTTACAACTTATAGAATCATTGATTGTAATAAATGATTCTGAGGTTATTTGATTTTGAAACCAGTAAATATAAACGAATATTTTACTATTAAAAACATTTAGAGGATAATCGAATAGGATTTAGTTTGTGTAGATATTTATAAATTCTTCGTTTAAGAACGGCGTTAATCGGCCAATCTCGTACTTTCTTCTATACAAATTTGTTTCCTGATTAGGGAGGAGCATTTTAAAAGCCCGAATCACACCACTAAAAATTCCTACAGAAGTTACTAGATTTGAAACGACGATATAAATTTAATATTAGTGATAATTAATAGTAAGTTTATTTTCACGTATAATAAGAACTGTTTTTATTTACTTTTAAAACACTTATAATTATGAGTACAAAACCGATCTTAAAAAGTGTTATGTAAAAACGGATGTGATATATTTAATCAGGAATCTTCAGAACTACCAACTTAACTTCAAATCACTTCTTGTTCAACAATTCATACGAATTGGTTACAATTAACAAAAAATGTCGAGTGTGTTTTTATTAATACTAATAATTCTACAATATGTTAACAAAACAATTTTCCATTTTCTTTTTTACATTTTAATAAGTGTAAATGTAAACAACGGAATGACAGTAGATACAAAATTAAACGCGCAGGTTCAGTAACCTTGAACTAAACGGAAATCAAATTTTTACTGCTCCCTGCTAATTCTTTCAAAAACAACGAAATTACCTTCTCAATATACTTTCCAACGAATTGATCTGTTTATCTATATATTACATATTTATCAGGCAGTAGGGAACGGGGCGAAGTTGCCAAAAGAGGGAGAATTCTAAGGATAGTTTCCTTGCAAGATTTTAGATAAAGGCATTCCTTCAGTTGCCTTTAGACGTAATACATTTCAGTATGTTACGTATATTTAAGCGTAGAAAAAGTGACAAGTTACATCATATTATATATTTGGGTTATGGAAAAGGTGAGTATTTTCTTATTATAAATTGTGATAATATTTAAAACCAAATTTTTTTTTATAATTTGTTGTACTAAATTTGTAGTATGTGTATAGTGGAAAACCTGAATTATTTACATTGTTATTAAGTCATATGTTCGGTTATTGGAATCGAATGTTGCCAAATTTATAACTTTGTCGCTTTTAGTACCACACATACCGAGTTTTTATGTAAATCGTTTTATTTTTTTTAATAAAATAATATGGATGCTGTTTTCACTTAATGTTAATTATTTTCTATGGTTTTGGACCCACGTGTTAAATAATTTATTATACAACGAAATAATTATTATGTAGTATATATATATATATATATATATATATATATATATATATATATTACGTTTTAATCTTTTGATTAAAAACCAATCTACGTAATTCATAATTTCATTACGTAATTGTATATGGGATTCTAACAAAAAGTTATTTATTAAAAAAAAATTGTTTCGTAACGATCCAAGTCGAGATGGAAGTTGTTTAAAAAAAAAAAATAATTAACGATAGAATTAAAAAAAATGCCACCATTAATGTGTTAGTTTAAAGAAATCTCATCACAATCAAAATTACTTGTTTCGGCATCGCGTCTTCTACGTATAACTGTTGGCTTTTCGTTTCAAGACAATTATTTATATTGTTTACCAGAAAGGACACGAAGAGAACGAGATATGTAGAGGTGGGAATCTACATATTGTATTTGCGATAAATAATTTGCAATAATCTGATTTATAAATGAACAATTTATACTACGATTAATATTCATAACCTATTAGAAACCGATACAAAAATCGAGGTTATGTGACAGATAAAACAGAATATTTTTGGTCTTGGTGCCTCAAATGTGGTCTTGGTGCTTCAAATGTGGTCTTGGTCTTCCTGCCTCAAATGTGGTCTTGGTCTTGGTGCCTCAAATTTGGTCTTGGTCTTGATCTTGGTGCCTCAAATGTGGTCTTGGTCTTGGTACCTCAAATGTGGTCTTGGTCTTGATCTTGGTGCCTCAAATGTGGTCTTGATCTTGGTGCCTCAAATGTGGTCTTGGTCTTGGTGCCTCAAATGTGGTCTTGGTCTTGGTGCCTCAAATGTGGTCTTGGTGCCTGAAATGTGGTTTTGGTCTTGGTGCCTCAAATGTGGTCTTGATCTTGGTGCCTCAAATGTGGTCTTGGTGCTTCAAATGTGGTCTTGGTCTTCCTGCCTCAAATGTGGTCTTGGTCTTGGTGCCTCAAATTTGGTCTTGGTCTTGATCTTGGTGCCTCAAATGTGGTCTTGGTCTTGATCTTGGTGCCTCAAATGTGGTCTTGGTCTTGGTGCCTCAAATGTGGTCTTGGTGCCTGAAATGTGGTTTTGGTCTTGGTGCCTCAAATGTGGTCTTGATCTTGGTGCCTCAAATGTGGTCTTGGTGCTTCAAATGTGGTCTTGGTCTTCCTGCCTCAAATGTGGTCTTGGTCTTGGTGCCTCAAATTTGGTCTTGGTCTTGATCTTGGTGCCTCAAATGTGGTCTTGGTCTTGATCTTCCTGCCTCAAATGTGGTCTTGGTCGTGATTTTGGTGCCTCAAACGTGGTCTTGGTCTTGGTGCCTCAAAAGTGGTCTTGGTCTTGATCTTGGTGCCTCAAATGTGGTCTTGGTCTTGGTGCCTCAAATGTGGTCTTGGTCTTTCTGCTTCTAATGTGGTCTTGGTTTCGCTGCCTCAAATGTGATCTTGGTCTTGGTGCCTCAAATGTAGTCTTGGTCTTGGTGCCTGAAATGTGGTCTTGGTGCCTCAAAAGTGGTCTTGGTCTTAGTCTTGGTGCCTCAAATGTGGTCTTGGTTTTGATCTTCCTGCCTCAAATGTGGTCTTGGTGCCTCAAAAGTGGTCTTGGTCTTAGTCTTGGTGCCTCAAATGTGGTCTTGGTCTTAGTCTTCCTGTCTCAAATGTGGTCTTGATGCCTCATATGTGATCTTGGTCTTGGTCATATCAAGGAAAATAGAACGTACAAGTTTCTCATTTGGCCACCCAGATCTCCAGACCCAACTTGCTCGGATTTCCATAAATAAAAGATCTCGTTCACCCCAATAGACCGACGATAAGAGATGAAAAAATTCGACAGGCGTAAATTGAAGCCGCAGCTCTATCAACTAGTCTGCGACTGATTTCATGTACAGAAAAATATATCTACTTGTGGTTTTCTTTCGAAAATTTTAAAAATCGGCTAAGCAGAAGTATTCCGGTTCCCACTCTCCCCCTCGCCATTTATTTGATGACATTTGTGGAATATGGCCGACATCCGTTTTCAGTTGCTCACCCCGTACCTTTTTTCTGATAGCACCGCGTATTTGGAAAATTTTTTAGAGTATTATACGTCGAAATACTCCAGACTCTGAGCACCATATATCTTTCCTATTATTTTTTCTTTAAATCAAACGGTATCATTTAGAATGGCTACCATCAATTTGTACTCATTGTATTTAGTTGGCGTTTCCGATTAACAGTTCCATCTTAATAACAGAGATTCGTATAGTGAATCGAGCATGTGAGGCCCTGGGGGGGGCAATATCTGGGTGTGCACTTGCCTGACGGCATTCCAATCTGCTCGGGGCGACTTAGTAAACCTTCGCAGAGAGATAGAGAGAGAGAGAGAGAGAAAATATATACGAACGGACGGTCAGGTCGTCGTTATTAACTCGGTACTGTTATGTTTATGCTGTGATGTTCAAATCAAGATCCAATTTTACGAGGTTAAAATATTTTTGAAAAATTTATTTGTCTTTCATTTCGGTATATACTATGAAAATAAATACTAACTGATATCTAGTTTACTGTGAAAACCTAGACATTTGTTTTGTTTTCTTCGACCAGGTGTCTGTTTTATGTGATGTTACGATACTAATTAATATCACAGCGCTGCTGGCACAGTTAATTGAATCTTTGAAAACTGTTTAGTTTTTAGAAACTACTGTTATTTATAATATAATTAAATTAACCACCCTACTTTTTCTGTTTTTCTAATAGGAGCTTCTACAATGATATGATTATAAAAAATATCTTTTCGTGAAATATAATATAGGGCGTAATCTATATGTCAACATTTGTTCCTGTAAATAACGCTCGGTTAAATGAAGGAACTTGTCATATGTCATTGGTATAACCCAAAGAATTTTCTTGCTATTTCTGTAGTGTAAACTTTTTCTAATTATTCTTATCTTTTTTTAAATTAGTTCTAAATAATTTTTTTCAAAAATATAGTTGCAAATACCCACCCGATATATCTGTAAGTTTTCTATTTGTTTTTCCCGTATTAACACTCAACAAATCTGAAACGTCAAACATAAGCTAGTGATGAATTCTTTGAAAACTGTTTAGTGTTTAGAAACTACAGTTATTTATAATATAATCACATGAACTACCCTTTTTTTTTCTATTTTTCTAATAGGAGCTTCTACAATGATATGATTATAAAAAATATCTTTTTGTGAAATACAATATAGCGCATAATCTATATGTCAACATTTGTTCCTGTAAATAACGCTCGGTTAAATGAAGGAACTTGTCATATGTCATTGGTATAACCCAAAGAATTTTCAAGCTATTTCCGTAGTGTAAACTTTTTCTAATTATTCTTAACTTTTTTAAATTTGTTCTAAATAATTTTTTTCGAAAATGTAGCTAGAAAACCCACTCGATATATCTACAAGTTTTCTATTTGTTAATCTATGTCAACATTTGTTCCTGCAAATAACGCTCGGTTAAATGAAGGAACGTGTCATATGTCATTGTCAAACTATAAAGAATTATTGAATGAAATATGAAATTTAATAAAAACCAAGTAATTTCGTTTGTTATTTCAATCGATACAGTACGCGTTAACATCTAATCATTATTGTGGTGAGAAAATTCAATATGGATTGGCCACTATAATTACGTTCGCCCGGTAGCTAATTGAGAACCGCGTGGCTCGAGCTGGGGCTTCACCGCCGCCATCGGGGATGACCTAAGGCGATGCGTGAGGCGTGTGCCCCGTTTATTTTGCTACTTCTTATATACGGTTCAGCTCGCGCTGAACCGCCTCAGGTACTTATTGCTACTTTACTGGAAGCGTTGCTACCGCTTCTGGCTATTAAAGTATATCTTTTTAGTCCTTTTGGTCCATTACGCTATCTTTACATTTCGATGATTAGCGAGATCGATCTCAATAAACTTTCCGTATCAAATACGGGGATCATACGATATGTTTTATTTTTATTTAATTACAATATGTTTATTGACAAATACGGGGATCATACGATATGTTTTATTTTTATTTAATTACAATATGTTTATTGACAAATACGGGGGTCATACGATAAGTTTTACTTAATTAGAATATGTTTCTTAATAAATACGGGGATCATACGATAAGTTTTACTTAATTAGAATATGTTTCTTATTAAATACGGGGATCGTACGATAAGTTTTATTTAATTAGAATACGTAGTTTGGGATTAGTTATTTGCAACGTTGTCACGTTTATTAGTTTATCGAAAAACTGGTGTAATGAGGATTAATTAGTTCTTAGACGATTTAAATTTTATTTACATCACTTTCTATCGAGGAAAATAAATTCGTGTCAATAGAATTTATTACAAATACTGGTGTGAATTGAAATAGTCAATAAAACATTAATATATTGCTTGAAAGTCTCTTTTTCGGATTGTTTAAACGAATATATTAATATTGGTGACCGAAGAAAAAAGTTCCTAATGAAATTTTCAAACATTCGGTTTATTTTTAGACATAAATCGAATTTAAAACTATTTTACGATCGTCTTGAAGTCGTTTCGAAATGAATGAATTGAATACGGTCACGAAATAACGACGGTGAACAGGTAGATAAATACCTTTTGGTTTTTAATGCCGCCCCAGGTAAACTGGGGAACCCTCCCGCAGGGTATATACGATCCAGACGTTGCCACGAACAATATTCCGCGTGAAATACCAAATAAAATATTCGTATTAGACAGAAATGACACAAAATAAATATAATAATTAATATAATTAGATACAAATTCGAGAGAAATTACAAATAACACGAAATGAGAGGATGGATCTAGGAGAAACTAGTCTGCAGGCCGGATTGAGGTGGGGGTTTGGGGGAGCGGCTATAGCACCACGTCCAAGAGGGTCCCATCATTTGGAAAACCTTCTGTATTTTTTTTGTGTCGATATGACACGGCCTAATCAAAATTAACCACCCTACTTGCCGGATTTAGCCTTCTCTGATTATTTTCTGTTCTTGGAGTTGAAAAATTAGCTTGGTGGTTAAAGATTTTCCAAGATGTCGGCAGTTAATGGTTATTTCGAGGATTTTTACGATTCTTAATATAAAAAGGGTATAAAACGTATTGAACATCGCTGGGAAAATTGTTTGGAGCTAAAAGGAGATTACGTCGAAAAATAAATATATTTTTTTTCCAGAGATTTTTGTGTTTTCTTTGTCGGACCAGGTAGTTCTGGGATCATCCTCGTAATCATTGTTTTGCAAAAAAAAATAAAAATATCTCAAGAATTAATCATTTTTAGGTGGAGGAAATGCTTGATAAAAAAATATTTCGTACAAAAACATATTCGAACAAATATATAGTTATAATCCGGTCAATTTAGACATTCGAAGTTACATAAATTCCCATCAAGTTGAAAATCAGTAAAATTGTTTAAAAATACGATTAAACGTAGATTTTGAATGTTTTCCATCATTTCCGTGTATGGAAAACATTTTATTCAAGTTTAAAAGTAAAAAAAAATAGTTTTTCGCGATTTTCAGCGAAATGGTGAGTTTTATCATAAAAATACCTCAGACAAAACTTGTACATCATGAAATTATCTACAAAAAACGTATTAATACTTTTTTTCCTACGAAGCACCGTTTCTGAGATACAATGATTCAAAAAGTTGTAAGAGTTATAATCCGGTCAATTTAGACATTCGAAGTTACATAAATTCCCATCAAGTTGAAAATCAGTAAAATTGTTTAAAAATACGATTAAACGTAGATTTTGAATGTTTTCCATCATTTCCGTGTATGGAAAACATTTTATTCAAGTTTAAAAGTAAAAAAAAATAGTTTTTCGCGATTTTCAGCGAAATGGTGAGTTTTATCATAAAAATACCTCAGACAAAACTTGTACATCATGAAATTATCTACAAAAAACGTATTAATACTTTTTTTCCTACGAAGCACCGTTTCTGAGATACAATGATTCAAAAAGTTGTAAGAGTTATAATCCGGTCAATTTAGACATTCGAAGTTACATAAATTCCCATCAAGTTGAAAATCAGTAAAATTGTTTAAAAATACGATTAAACGTAGATTTTGAATGTTTTCCATCATTTCCGTGTATGGAAAACATTTTATTCAAGTTTAAAAGTAAAAAAAAATAGTTTTTCGCGATTTTCAGCGAAATGGTGAGTTTTATCATAAAAATACCTCAGACAAAACTTGTACATCATGAAATTATCTACAAAAAACGTATTAATACTTTTTTTCCTACGAAGCACCGTTTCTGAGATACAATGATTCAAAAAGTTGTAAGAGTTATAATCCGGTCAATTAGACATTCGAAGTTACATAAATTCCCATCAAGTTGAAAATCAGTAAAATGTTTAAAAATACGATTAAACGTAGATTTTGAATGTTTTCCATCATTCCGTGTATGGAAAACATTTTATTCAAGTTTAAAAGTAAAAAAAAATAGTTTTTCGCGATTTTCAGCGAAATGGTGAGTTTTATCATAAAAATACCTCAGACAAAACTTGTACATCATGAAATTATCTACAAAAAACGTATTAATACTTTTTTTCCTACGAAGCACCGTTTCTGAGATACAATGATTCAAAAAGTTGTAAGAGTTATAATCCGGTCAATTTAGACATTCGAAGTTACATACATTCCCATCAAGTTAAAAATCAGTAAAATTGTTTAAAAATACGATTAAACGTAAATTTTGAACGTTTTCCATCATTTCCGTGTATGGAAAACATTTTATTCAAGTTTAAAAGTAAAAAAAAAATAGTTTTTCGCGATTTTCAGCGAAATGGTGAGTTTTATCATAAAAATACCTCAGACAAATCTTGTAGATCATGAAATTATCTACAAAAAACGTATTAATACTTTTTTTCCTACGAAGCACCGTTTCTGAGATACAATGATTCAAAAAGTTGTAAGAGTTATAATCCGGTCAATTTAGACATTCGAAGTTACATAAATTCCCATCAAGTTGAAAATCAGTAAAATTGTTTAAAATACGATTAAACGTAGATTTTGAATGTTTTCCATCATTTTCGTGTATGGAAAACATTTTATTCAAGTTTAAAAGTAAAAAAAATAGTTTTTCGCGATTTTCAGCGAAATGGTGAGTTTTATCATAAAAATACCTCAGACAAAACTTGTACATCATGAAATTATCTACAAAAAACGTATTAATACTTTTTTTCCTACGAAGCACCGTTTCTGAGATACAATGATTCAAAAAGTTGTAAGAGTTATAATCCGGTCAATTTAGACATTCGAAGTTACATAAATTCCATCAAGTTGA
Organism: Diorhabda sublineata; assembly: GCF_026230105.1. Taxonomy (NCBI): domain Eukaryota; kingdom Metazoa; phylum Arthropoda; class Insecta; order Coleoptera; family Chrysomelidae; genus Diorhabda; species Diorhabda sublineata. Next base: position 796,485 of record NC_079480.1, read on the forward strand.
AAATCAGTAAAATTGTTTAAAAATACGATTAAACGTAGATTTTGAATGTTTTCCATCATTTCCGTGTATGGAAAACATTTTATTCAAGTTTAAAAGTAAAAAAAAATAGTTTTTCGCGATTTTCAGCGAAATGGTGAGTTTTATCATAAAAATACCTCAGACAAAACTTGTAGATCATGAAATTATCTACAAAAAACGTATTAATACTTTTTTTCCTACGAAGCACCGTTTCTGAGATACAATGATTCAAAATGTTGTAAGAGTTATAATCCGGTCAATTTAGACATTCGAAGTTACATAAATTCCCATCAAGTTGAAAATCAGTAAAATTGTTTAAAAATACGATTAAACGTAGATTTTGAATGTTTTCCATCATTTCCGTGTATGGAAAACATTTTATTCAAGTTTAAAAGTAAAAAAAATAGTTTTTCGCGATTTTCAGCGAAATGGTGATTTTTATCATAAAAATACCTCAGACAAAACTTGTAGATCATGAAATTATCTACAAAAAACGTATTAATACTTTTTTTCCTACGAAGCACCGTTTCTGAGATACAATGATTCAAAAAGTTGTAAGAGTTATAATCCGGTCAATTTAGACATTCGAAGTTACATAAATTCCATCAAGTTGAAAATCAGTAGAATTGTTTAAAAATACGATTAAACGTAGATTTTGAATGTTTTCCATCATTTCCGTGTATGGAAAACATTTTATTCAAGTTTAAAAGTAAAAAAAATAGTTTTTCGCGATTTTCAGCGAAATGGTGAGTTTTATCATAAAAATACCTCAGACAAAACTTGTACATCATGAAATTATCTACAAAAAACGTATTAATACTTTTTTTCCTACGAAGCACCGTTTCTGAGATACAATGATTCAAAAAGTTGTAAGAGTTATAATCCGGTCAATTTAGACATTCGAAGTTACATAAATTCCCATCAAGTTGAAAATCAGTAAAATTGTTTAAAAATACGATTAAACGTAGATTTTGAATGTTTTCCATCATTTTCGTGTATGGAAAACATTTTATTCAAGTTTAAAAGTAAAAAAAATAGTTTTTCGCGATTTTCAGCGAAATGGTGAGTTTTATCATAAAAATACCTCAGACAAAACTTGTACATCATGAAATTATCTACAAAAAACGTATTAATACTTTTTTTCCTACGAAGCACCGTTTCTGAGATACAATGATTCAAAAAGTTGTAAGAGTTATAATCCGGTCAATTTAGACATTCGAAGTTACATAAATTCCCATCAAGTTGAAAATCAGTAAAATTGTTTAAAAATACGATTAAACGTAGATTTTGAATGTTTTCCATCATTTCCGTGTATGGAAAACATTTTATTCAAGTTTAAAAGTAAAAAAAAATAGTTTTTCGCGATTTTCAGCGAAATGGTGAGTTTTATCATAAAAATACCTCAGACAAAACTTGTAGATCATGAAATTATCTACAAAAAACGTATTAATACTTTTTTTCCTACGAAGCACCGTTTCTGAGATACAATGATTCAAAAAGTTGTAAGAGTTATAATCCGGTCAATTTAGACATTCGAAGTTACATACATTCCCATCAAGTTAAAAATCAGTAAAATTGTTTAAAAATACGATTAAACGTAAATTTTGAACGTTTTCCATCATTTCCGTGTATGGAAAACATTTTATTCAAGTTTAAAAGTAAAAAAAAAATAGTTTTTCGCGATTTTCAGCGAAATGGTGAGTTTTATCATAAAAATACCTCAGACAAATCTTGTAGATCATGAAATTATCTACAAAAAACGTATTAATACTTTTTTTCCTACGAAGCACCGTTTCTGAGATACAATGATTCAAAAAGTTGTAAGAGTTATAATCCGGTCAATTTAGACATTCGAAGTTACATAAATTCCCATCAAGTTGAAAATCAGTAAAATTGTTTAAAAATACGATTAAACGTAGATTTTGAATGTTTTCCATCATTTCCGTGTATGGAAAACATTTTATTCAAGTTTAAAAGTAAAAAAAAATAGTTTGTCGCGATTTTCAGCGAAATGGTGAGTTTTATCATAAAAATACCTCAGACAAAACTTGTACATCATGAAATTATCTACAAAAAACATATGAATACTTTTTTCCTACGAAGCACCGTTTCTGAGATACAATGATTCAAAAAGTTGTAAGAGTTATAATCCGGTCAATTTAGACATTCGAAGTTACATAAATTCCCATCAAGTTGAAAATCAGTAAAATTGTTTAAAAATACGATTAAACGTAGATTTTGAATGTTTTCCATCATTTTCGTGTATGGAAAACATTTTATTCAAGTTTAAAAGTAAAAAAAATAGTTTTTCGCGATTTTCAGCGAAATGGTGGGTTTTATCATAAAAATACCTCAGACAAAACTTGTAGACCATAAAATTATCTACAAAAAATGTATTTATACTTTTTTTCCTACCAGCTACCGTTTCTGAGATATAATGATTCAAAAAGTTGTAAAAGTTATGTTTCAGAGTTACTTTTACAACTTTTTGAATCATTATATCTCAGAAACGGTAATTTGTAGGAAAAAAAGTATTAATACTTTTTTTGTAGATAATTTCACGATCTACAATTTTCCTCTAAAGTACTTTTATGATAAAACTCACCGTTTCGCTGAAAATCGCGAAAAACTAAATTTTTTGAGTTTTAAACTTGAATAAAATATTTTCCATACACGGAAATGATGAGGAACATTCAAATTTTGATTGATGGGGATTTATATAGTTCCACTCTTATTGTTAGGTCTAATTTGACCGGACTATCAATGTCAGAACCAAAACATCTCCATTAAAAGTTTCAATAGTCCAAGTAAAACAAATTCGACGATAGAGAATAAATCGGAAACCGAAGAAGAGAGTCGAAAAGAGAAGTAATCGAAGAAGGAGAAAAAATAAATGACTCGAAAACAAAATCCCCGTCTCCAAATATCCAAATCCCACGTTTTTCTCGTAAATAATAAAAATTTTCGACACGATTCGATCGAGAAAATCCCTTCTAAAATGTAGTTTACAAATAATCGATTTTCTTCGCGTCTCCCTCATTAAAATTTTCGGAATTTAAAGAATGTACGTAAAAGAAAATTATCACTTCCTGTTGTTTTAGAAAATATCTCGCCATCCAACCTGATTATCCACTAAGAGCGTGTATACATCGAACCCCCAACTTGTGTACAACAAATCTAATCAAAATAATCATGATCGTCGTTAATATTTAATTAAATAATATCCATCTTTACTTGCCTCTTCATCGCCGTTCTCTTGATGATCACCGTCCATAAGCACAAAATCGACATCGTTATTATTATTTTTACTAGTTATATCCGGCGATCTTCTCGCTTCGTTTACCGCGATCCTGTTTCTTTTCCTTCTGGAATTCAACAAATCAACCGTTAGCTGGTCACTAGCCAGGGAATCGGGCGAATCTGGATGACTGTCCATATTTAACAGAGACACATTTTTCGTATTCGAAAGAGAAGAAGAACGACTCGGATTGATGGCAAGAAAGCTCGAGGCAAACTGACTATTGCGGTGCCCGCGAGCTAATGACCACTAGAGGGGGAGAGGTACACCGGTACCAGGACCGGACTCGCTCGATTATCATGGTCAAGGTAGTACCGGAACGCGGAGGTCACCTACCAGAGATGAAGATGTCGGTGAAGTTTTTAATTCGGTTTCGATTCTTATCGATCGTAGGTATCTTTTATAATTTGGCGGGCGCGCGCGTTATTTTTAAATTGTTTCGGTTAAAAAAAATTGTCGCACATTTCAATCTAACGGTACAAGATCCGGTCTAAACGATGGATGTGGATTATTTACCGGAAATTGGCCCAAAGTTCCGAAAAATCGATTTTTCGCCCATAACCGGCACTTGGGGGGGGCTCTTTTTGGGCTTAAAACGAAAATTAGTTCATTGTCTGATGATTTTTTTAACAAAATTAATATTTTTCGCGAAAACGGGGCCTCGAAAATCCCCAATTTTAACAATGTCACTTTCTTTTCGAATTCGAGGACTAGGAGTTTGAAAATACACTGATTTCGATGTTTTGAAGTGTAAAGACCGATTGTAGATGGCGCCACCGCGTTCCTCCTGTTCGCGAAATTATAACGGCCTTCGGCGAGGGCCCCGGGGTGAAAATGTAATTATTTCCTTCGGGAATAATCACTTGGAGTGATGACATGAGAATGTGGCGGGAAAATTGGTCAAAAAAATTTCAAAAATCTGCTTTTCGTCAATAACTGTCGAAATATTCCAGGAAAGAGAACTTTAAGCGGGATTTTCAATATTAAAAACGAATTTTTCGGAAAAATAATCAGTATTTCGTGATAGCTATGGATTTCTTCTTTCGATTGAATTTTGAATCATGAAAAAATATCAATTTTTACACGAGTTATCGAACAATTTGTCCGTCCGCTTCTACGCCAACGCGCGGATACCAAATACCGGGATGCGTTTTGGGTTTGTTATCTCGAAAAAGATCAAATTTTCGAAAAAATAGTCAGTATGTCGTCATAGCTACGGATTTCCTGTTTCGATTGAATTTTGAATCATGAAAAAATATCAATTTTTACACGAGTTATCGAACAATTTGTCCGTCCGCTTCTACGACAACGCGCGGATACCAAATACCGGGATGCGTTTTGGGTTTGTTATCTCGAAAAAGATCAAATTTTCGAAAAAATAGTCAGTATGTCGTGATAGCTACGGATTTCCTCTTTCGATTGAATTTTGAATCATGAAAAAATATCAATTTTTACACGAGTTATCGAACAATTTGTCCGTCCGCTTCTACGCCAACGCGCGGATACCAAATACCGGGATGCGTTTTGGGTTTGTTATCTCGAAAAAGATCAAATTTTCGAAAAAATAGTCAGTATGTCGTCATAGCTACGGATTTCCTGTTTCGATTGAATTTTGAATCATGAAAAAATATCAATTTTTACACGAGTTATCGAACAATTTGTCCGTCCGCTTCTACGACAACGCGCGGATACCAAATACCGGGATGCGTTTTGGGTTTGTTATCTCGAAAAAGATCAAATTTTCGAAAAAATAGTCAGTATGTCGTGATAGCTACGGATTTCCTCTTTCGATTGAATTTTGAATCATGAAAAAATATCAATTTTTACACGAGTTATCGAACAATTTGTCCGTCCGCTTCTACGACAACGCGCGGATACCAAATACCGGGATGCGTTTTGGGTTTGTTATCTCGAAAAAGATCAAATTTTCGAAAAAATAGTCAGTATGTCGTGATAGCTACGGATTTCCTCTTTCGATTGAATTTTGAATCATGAAAAAATATCAATTTTTACACGAGTTATCGAACAATTTGTCCGTCCGCTTCTACGACAACGCGCGGATACCAAATACCGGGATGCGTTTTGGGTTTGTTATCTCGAAAAAGATCAAATTTTCGAAAAAATAGTCAGTATGTCGTGATAGCTACGGATTTCCTCTTTCGATTGAATTTTGAATCATGAAAAAATATCAATTTTTACACGAGTTATCGAACAATTTGTCCGTCCGCTTCTACGACAACGCGCGGATACCAAATACCGGGATGCGTTTTGGGTTTGTTATCTCGAAAAAGATCAAATTTTCGAAAAAATAGTCAGTATGTCGTGATAGCTACGGATTTCCTCTTTCGATTGAATTTTGAATCATGAAAAAATATCAATTTTTACACGAGTTATCGAACAATTTGTCCGTCCGCTTCTACGACAACGCGCGGATACCAAATACCGGGATGCGTTTTGGGTTTGTTATCTCGAAAAAGATCAAATTTTCGAGAAAAGTTGTCACAACAATTTTTGTAGATAACGAATTGACCTTGATTTTAAGCCCAAAAAAAACTCCCTAACTGCCATATTTCGCCGAATTTGGACGACCTTAGTACGAGGATTGCTACTTAATTAACTTTCTACGTGGATTTTCGATTTTTGCCGATCGAGCACCGTCTCAAACCACCGCGTTACGCTGGATATCCGGATTCAATCGCGACCGCACTTCGGTACATTATGAATTCGGTTAAGGTCGTCCAAAATCGGCTATTGTGCCAAAAAACATCGTAATCGCTGAAAAAAAAAGCTCCGGTTCATTAGAGCAACGTAGAACGGTCAATTCTGAATGGTATACCAGCTATTGTTTGTCGGAATTATTAAAAAAACCCAGGGAAACAAATAGCAGAGTGAATCCGGATATTCAGCGTAACGCGGTGGTTCGAGACGGTGCTCGATGCAACCCTCGTAGTTTAATCACGTTTCTAATATATTTTTTTGTTATTTTGAATGTATATTTTCGATAGAATCCGATATTTTCAAGATAGTCGACGTCGAAGTCCATACCTGCCAGGTACCTCGCCTTTTTCTGTCCTGTCCGTTAGGAGACCTGTTCGTTTCGTTTCTAAAATTCTGTACCTCATTACATAATCTTTCTCTCTTCTCTACTCTTCGCTTTGATTGAATTTAAATACAAAAACGATCCAAGATGACTACGGCTGTTCTTAAACGAGTACCGGTGATGGACGTACTCGAGATGTATACGGTAATTGGTTGTAGTTTTTTAGACCAAGCAATTTCACCAAATTTGAAGAAAGTTTTTTTTTTTAATGAAGCTGACTCAGGTTATCGCTTAAAAATTTTAAACTGTCTCTTACGGATTTAATTTATTTGATACACTATACACTACACTTATAATAATTCACTTGTCACTATCACTATCAGTAATTTATTTATAGTCTATTTCAGAAAGGTGTAGAGTAATAAAATGGGGAATTCCGACCGGTTCGGCTCGATCATAGGTGTGGTATTATTTGTGATATTAAAATTTCAAGTGATCGCGTAATTTTCCGGCCTGAAGTGTCAATATCGAAATATTGTGTAGCTTAGGTAGTAGATTAGTGCCTCTGTCTAATTCCGACCCTAATTCATAAAATTCTTTTTCCTTTTTACGAATATCCTACCGGCACACTATTTTCAGTGTTTGTGAATAGATAACAATGGGCTAAAACCATATATTGATCCCAACCCGGGCGGTACTACCTGTAGTTGATAAAAAGAAACAAATTTTACAATAAAATCAATGCCAAACTATGACAGTGGCTTAAATATTCGTTGGGTCACTCTGTGATACCTTTGTATGTCTAATGAGGTTTTATTACTCTATACCTTTCTGAAATAAACTATAAATTCTTTGACGACTTTGCTAATTCGTTCTTTTCACTACGACTATTTATTTAAAACTAACTAACTGCGTTTACACAAATCATTTATATACCTAAATAAAATTCTAGATGGTTCTAGAACTGACAGAAACAAAATGAATTAGATTAGAAATTATTTAGAAGAAATACTGTAAATAAACGGCCTGATATAATGAAAAGTAGTTGAAAAGTACTGCGAAATTATGTAGAAGAAATACTGTAAATAAACGGCCTGATATAATGAAGAGTAGATGAAAGTCGCTACGAAATTATTTAGAAGAAATACTGTAAATAAACGGCCTGATATAATAAAAAGTAGGTGAAAGGTGCTGCGAAATAATGTAGAAGAAATACTGTAAATAAACGGCCTGATATAATAAAAAGTAGATGAAAAGTATTGAGAAATTATTTAGAAGAAATACTGTAAATAAACGGCCTGATATAATAAAAAGTAGTTGAAAAGTACTGCGAAATAATGTAGAAGAAATACTGTAAATAAACGGCCTGATATAATAAAAAGTAGTTGAAAAGTACTGCGAAATAATGTAGAAGAAATACTGTAAATAAACGGCCTGATATAATAAAAAGTAGTTGAAAAGTACTGCGAAATAATGTAGAAGAAATACTGTAAATAAACGGCCTGATATAATAAAAAGTAGTTGAAAAGTACTGCGAAATAATGTAGAAGAAATACTGTAAATAAACGGCCTGATATAATAAAAAGTAGTTGAAAAGTACTGCGAAATTACGTAGAAGAAATACTGTAAATAAACGGCCTGATATAATAAAAAGTAGTTGAAAAGTACTGCGAAATAATGTAGAAGAAATACTGTAAATAAACGGCCTGATATAATAAAAAGTAGTTGAAAAGTACTGCGAAATAATGTAGAAGAAATACTGTAAATAAACGGCCTGATATAATAAAAAGTAGTTATAAAGTACTGCGAAATTATTTAGAAGAAATACTGTAAATAAACGGCCTGATATAATGAAAAGTAGATGAAAAGTACTGCGAAATTATTTAGAAGAAATACTGTAAATAAACGGCCTGGTATAATGAAGAGTAGATGAAAGTCGCTACGAAATTATTTAGAAGTAATACTGTAAATAAACGGCCTGATATAATGAAAAGTATTGAGAAATTATTTAGAAGAAATACTGTAAATAAACGGCCTGATATAATAAAAAGTAGTTGAAAAGTACTGCGAAATTATTTAGAAGAAGTACTGTAAATAAACGGCCTGGTATAATGAAAAGTAGATGAAAAGCACTGCGAAATTATTTAGAAGAAATACTGTAAATAAACGGCCTGATATAATGAAAAGTAGATGAAAGTCGCTGCGAAATTATTTAGAAGAAATACTGTAAATAAACGGCCTGATATAATAAAAAGTAGTTGAAAAGTACTGCGAAATTATGTAGAAGAAATACTGTAAATAAACGGCCTGATATAATGAAAAGTAGATGAAAGTCGCTGCGAAATTATTTAGAAGAAATACTGTAAATAAACGGCCTGATATAATGAAAACTAGTTGAAAAGCACTGCGAAATTATTTAGAAGAAATACTATAAATAAACCGCCGGCTATAATAAAAAAAAGTTCTAGAAGAGAACATCAAAGGCGCGTCCACCATTTATAAAAAGGAACCACGCGAATTCGCCGAAGTTTAAAATTCCATCGCAGCTGTACAGGGCCGCCCAAAAGACCCATTTCGCGAACTTTTTCCAAAAAAACTATATTTTCTCAATTTAATAAGGATAATGGTGATTATTTCTTGTCGGTAGGAACATTATTAGCAAAATTACGAAGTTTGGGAGTCTGAGGGAGGCACCGCGCGAATGCGGCCATCTAGAAAGTACTTAAACAAACAAACTGACCCAAATTTTTGACAAAAATATATTCATTTTTCCACGAAATCTTCTTTTAGCTCCATACACTTTTCCCAGCGATATCTGGGAACAGAAAATGATTGCAGGGTGCCAAATCTAGCGAATAGGGTACATTGGAAATGAATTAATACTCTAATTAATTAATTTTGGCCATTACAATACTCGACGAGATAGTCAATGAAAATTATCCCACGGGAATCCCATAAAACCGACGCCTCGACCTTGCCTGCCGATGGAACAGTCTTCGGAGCCGGTTCTCCCTTTTCAGTCCATTGTTTTCTTTGTTCTTTTGCCTCGGCACGTGCAGTTTCAACAATTTTTCTTCTTTTTCGCGACTATTTTGTACGAAAACTTTTTTTTAAATTATTGCCTGGACTATTTACGTACAAGTAATTTTGTTTTCGGTTCCTTTTTCAATCCTGCGGTTTCAAGTTTGTTTATCAAGTGTTCTGCTCGATTCTATACAGTATAGTATAACGAGATTTTTTTTCAAATAACTTCCTAACGATTCGTTTCAGTTATTTTCTAATTCGTTTTGGTATTGCTCTCGTGTAAATAACAATTTTTTTTATCATCAACATCGAATTAACGATTTAATAGCAAAATTATTTATATTCGATTTAATTTTGACCTTAGAGTACGTTTCTCAACGTTTTATTTAGATATTTTTACAATTTATGATATTTTTTTTTCAGAATGTTTCTTTATGGCGAACGATCTAAACATCCAAATATCTCCTAAACCATAAATTCTATCGAGTTTAACAAAGAGTAACGTTTTGTTGGAAATCGATTGAAAAATTCATTTTTGGTATCTTTGGATTGTACAGGTTGTCCTTGTAAAAGTTACCGATGGTTAACCATTGGGTATGAGCCGTCCCCGCACTTCAGATAGTACTATAGAATTATTTATTTCGTCAAACACGCTAAATACACGTACATAATCATCCATTAAAAAATGATAATGTTCGAATGTATAATTTCGAAAATATACTTGAATTTTGCAACTTTAGATGCCTATAATTCAAAAACGAAGGGTCGTATGAGAAAAGTGACAGTAGAAAATACCGAATTTCCTATTTCAAACGATACCTTACCTACCATAATTGCCCGACTAAATCACCTGGATTGTCACCTCAAAATTTGAAGTTTAAAGTCATTATCACGAATAACGTCATCGATAATCATAAAAAGAAAATACAAATGTCTTGATCTCGCGTATATCGATGATCTACAATTCGATTTTGGACGTTTACAATTCCCGGTACGTCTGGCCTTTGCGTTAACTATAAATAAATCGCAAGGCCAGTCGTCGGAAGTTTGCGGAATGAACTTGGAGTTAAAATTTTTCATTTATCGATTGAGGTAGGTCGAAGTTTGTCGGGTCGGGTGGTATATACGAGGTCTGGCTAATAAATAACGAGACCGCGTGCCTAGAGGACGCCCTAGTGCGTCGGGTATCTAAATATCTTGTCTGTGCACGTTGCAAAACGCGTTTTCGTCACTATTGTAGTATTTGTGCGGTAGAAGTTTGAAAAAAACTCTTTGGAGATCTTTGGGGACAATTATCTATCCGGTTCGCGTGTTTTTGACTGGAGCGAGTGAGGACCGATAGAGCGAATCAAAATTCAAGGCAATGTTTATCGTTTTTTTCGACATTAACGGTATTTTGGTGACCGAATGGGTTCCAAAAAGACAGACAGTCAATCAGACTTACTATTTGTCAGTTTTGGCGACGTGTTCGTCAAAAACGGTCCGATTTTGCACCACCACAACGCACCAGTCCATAACGCGCTATCTGCGAAGCAGTTTTTGGCGTACTCCATCCGCCGCATTCACCGGATTTGGCACCGTGCGACTTTTTTTTTATCCGAAGATAAAACCTGCTTTGAAACGTACCCGATTCGAGTCGATGGAAGCGGTAAAGCGGAGCTTCTCCAAAGAAGACTTCCAGCACTGTTTCGATCGATGAAAAAAACGTTTTTTGGCGAGGGGAAGGGAATAAATTGAAGGGGAACATTCGATTTTAAAATAACAACCATTCTTCGTAACCAGTGTCGTTATTTAATAGCCACACCTCGTATATATATATATATATATATATATATATATATATATATATATATATAAATATCTTTTTTTGGTATCAACAATTTTTCATCGTTCGGAATTTCCTAGATCGTAATTTTTCTATCGTTTTCTTAAATTTATTTCGATAATATAAATCTTTTTATCGATTCTACAATTAATTATTAAATAAATAATATTCATTTTGGTTTTATAAAACTTTCGACTGGTTATTACGATTGACATTCAAAATATGTCAAGTGGGCGCGGTTTGTTGTATCGAAGACAACGTTTTCTTCTTCTCTACGCCGGTCAACAACCGGCCAAATCGCCGCGGCCCACTCGATCATCGTTTGGCTTCTTCTTTACTTTGGTGGCTTCTTCACAGACCGCGCTCGCTATCTTCTGATGACCCACATCTTCATCTCCCGGAGATATTTTTTTGCGCTTTACCTAACAGTGTGTACCGAATCCTAATAACAGTACCGTACTGGGGGTATTTATATTTATTTCGTTATTAAATCGATTAGATGCTCTTTAAACCTAACATTAACGGATTTCCTAGTTTGCCCAACATAAATCCTGACCTAATCTTACGAGGGGCTTTACCAAGAACGATTTCGTACATTCGCCGCGCCGCCCTCGTATAAAACAAGTGATAAATTTGCTAGATGTACTAAAAGTAATTTCGAAATGATATTTCGAAAAATTTATCTCGCCTCGACTTCTTTTTTGAAAGGAATATGTGAAAACGTCCTGGAAAGGACGATACACACACTCATCCAGGATATTGAAATATCTATAAGAACGTCCAGATAAGGGGTTGAATGCGAACAAGTCGAAGGGAGCTTCTATCGGAGATTTATTGATCGCCTTAAGGGTAATTTAGAACTGGGACTCTCAAAAAAAAAAAAAATCGTGGAGATTAGGGCACCGAAAGGAAATGATTTCGACATAGAAATATCGATTACGTAATATACGGTGCTTCTAAAACGAATTCCAACCGAACAAATCTTTATAATTCGCAAATAATTGCGGATATGTTGATTTTATGATGAAATTCGTCCATTGCGCACGTAAATTACCGGCGATAAACTCCTTGGACGCTTTTTAACTCCAAAACATCCTCAAACCATCGACTTATGTCAAAATTTTGACTCATAACCTCACAAATTTCTATCCCGTCGTCGGTGCGGTTAATTTTATGTTATTCAGTCTATTACAACCTCTCAACTTTATTTTGATGCCTCCAAACATATTGGAAATTGGAAAAGGATGCTCAAACCATCGACTTATGTCAAAATTTTGACTCATAACCTCACAAATTTCTATCCCGTCGTCGGTGCGGTTAATTTTATGTTATTCAGTCTATTACAACCTCTCAACTTTATTTTGATGCCTCCAAACATATTGGAAATTGGAAAAGGATGCTCAAACCATCGACTTATGTCAAAATTTTGACTCATAACCTCACAAATTTCTATCCCGTCGTCGGTGCGGTTAATTTTATGTTATTCCGTCCATTACAACCTCTCAACTTTATTTTGATGCCTCCAAACATATTGGAAATTGGAAAAGGATGCTCAAACCATCGACTTATGTCAAAATTTTGACTCATAACCTCACAAATTTCTATCCCGTCGTCGGTGCGGTTAATTTTATGTTATTCCGTCCATTACAACCTCTCAACTTTATTTTGATGTCTCCAAACAAATTGGAAATTGGAAAAGGACGCTCAAACCACCGACTTATGTCAAAATTTTGACTCATAACCTCACAAATTTCTATCCCGTTGTCGGTGCGGTTAATTTTATGTTATTCCGTCCATTACAACCTCTCAACTTTATTTTGATGTCTCCAAACAAATTGGAAATTGGAAAAGGACGCTCAAACCACCGACTTATGTCAAAATTTTGACTCATAACCTCACAAATTTCTATCCCGTTGTCGGTGCGGTTAATTTTATGTTATTCCGTCCATTACAACCTCTCAACTTTATTTTGATGTCTCCAAACAAATTGGAAATTGGAAAAGGACGCTCAAACCACCGACTTATGTCAAAATTTTGACTCATAACCTCACAAATTTCTATCCCGTTGTCGGTGCGGTTAATTTTATGTTATTCCGTCCATTACAACCTCTCAACTTTATTTTAATACCTCCAAACATATTGGAAATTGGAAAAGGACGCTCAAACCATCGACTTATGTCAAAATTTTGACTCATAACCTCACAAATTTCTATCCCGTCGTCGGTGCGGTTAATTTTATGTTATTCAGTCTATTACAACCTCTCAACTTTATTTTGATGCCTCCAAACATATTGGAAATTGGAAAAGGATGCTCAAACCATCGACTTATGTCAAAATTTTGACTCATAACCTCACAAATTTCTATCCCGTCGTCGGTGCGGTTAATTTTATGTTATTCCGTCCATTACAACCTCTCAACTTTATTTTGATGTCTCCAAACATATTGGAAATTGGAAAAGGACGCTCAAACCATCGACTTATGTCAAAATTTTGACTCATAACCTCACAAATTTCTATCCCGTCGTCGGTGCGGTTAATTTTATGTTATTCAGTCTATTACAACCTCTCAACTTTATTTTGATGCCTCCAAACATATTGGAAATTGGAAAAGGATGCTCAAACCATCGACTTATGTCAAAATTTTGACTCATAACCTCACAAATTTCTATCCCGTTGTCGGTGCGGTTAATTTTATGTTATTCCGTCCATTACAACCTCTCAACTTTATTTTGATGTCTCCAAACAAATTGGAAATTGGAAAAGGACGCTCAAACCATCGACTTATGTCAAAATTTTGACTCATAACCTCACAAATTTCTATTCCGTTGTCGGTGCGGTTAATTTTATGTTATTCCGTCCATTACAACCTCTCAACTTTATTTTGATGTCTCCAAACAAATTGGAAATTGGAAAAGGACGCTCAAACCATCGACTTATGTCAAAATTTTGACTCATAACCTCACAAATTTCTATCCCGTTGTCGGTGCGGTTAATTTTATGTTATTCCGTCCATTACAACCTCTCAACTTTATTTTGATGTCTCCAAACAAATTGGAAATTGGAAAAGGACGCTCAAACCACCGACTTATGTCAAAATTTTGACTCATAACCTCACAAATTTCTATCCCGTTGTCGGTGCGGTTAATTTTATGTTATTCCGTCCATTACAACCTCTCAACTTTATTTTGATGTCTCCAAACAAATTGGAAATTGGAAAAGGACGCTCAAACCACCGACTTATGTCAAAATTTTGACTCATAACCTCACAAATTTCTATCCCGTTGTCGGTGCGGTTAATTTTATGTTATTCCGTCCATTACAACCTCTCAACTTTATTTTGATGCCTCCAAACATATTGGAAATTGGAAAAGGATGCTCAAACCATCGACTTATGTCAAAATTTTGACTCATAACCTCACAAATTTCTATCCCGATGTCCGTGCGGTTAATTTTATGTTATTCCGTCCATTACAACCACTCAACTTTATTTTGATGTCTCCAAACAAATTGGAAATTGGAAAAGGACGCTCAAACCATCGACTTATGTCAAAATTTTGACTCATAACCTCACAAATTTCTATCCCGTTGTCGGTGCGGTTAATTTTATGTTATTCCGTCCATTACAACCTCTCAACTTTATTTTGATGCCTCCAAACAAATTGGAAATTGGAAAAGGACGCTCAAACCATCGACTTATGTCAAAATTTTGACTTATCACCTCACAAATTTCTATCCCGTTGTCGGTGCGGTTAATTTTATGTTATTCCGTCCATTACAACCTCTCAACTTTATTTTGATGCCTCCAAACATATTGGAAATTGGAAAAATGTTGTACATAACTCGCCGATTATCCTCACACATATTTCGGTTATAAATACGATGGCCGTTCGGCTTTAATTCCCGCGCAAATTCAATATTTCGAACTTTCAAGGTCAGATCCACTAAACGGACAGCTGTCAAATTTGAGTTGCGTCAAAAAAAAGCAACGTTGCCAAACGAAAATTGTGAATCTCCGAATAATAAACAAATAATATAATTCGTAGAGAAATTATCGAATTTAATATCAAAATTATGACATGTGTGAAAGGCGTGAAAAGGTATTTATGGAGCCCGTTAGCTCCCCGGGGAGGTCCGACGAAGGGTGACGGCACGCCGCGGGTGATTTCCTCCGAGCACGCCAATTAGAAGACCCCTCGGGGGTAATTCAACACAATTCTTTATTTGACTAATAATTAAAAAAAAAGGCGCTAGGTGATGTCGGACATTGTTCGGTGCCGTAGCATTGTATTTCAATAGCGAACGGGTGGGGAATAAATAATAAGCACGTATACTGAGTTGATTATATATATATAATATTTAACAAAATCCATAGAATAAAAATAAAAAAATATATTTGGTTATTAACATATTTAACATTTCCATGCAAAGCCGGCTCTGTGTAATATATTGAAAAACGTTTTCTGTATGTACACGTACTCCATCTATCTAAAGGCGAGGAAATTGTGTCACTGCTAGCAGGTGACATTGAAAAGCGTTGCCACGAAAGATGTGATCTCGTAACGTTGCCTTCGGGCTAATCGTAAATTATCGAAATCTATGTACCTTATCTTTCTTTTACCGTCTATAAATCCATAAATTTGTCTTTATCCATAAACAATTGGAGATATATAATTCAATTAAACGGTGTAATTAATTATATACAGCATCAATAGCACTAGTGACATCTGTCCGTTAATAGCAAAACTATTGTGATTAATAAATGGAGTGAAGGTGGAATCCATAATTGATTCAATAAATATATCAAATTAATGACGGATTATGATGTTTGTTTGATAATATCTCTGTTCGCAGTTTAAAATTTGTACTAATTAAATATATATTCAGAATTTAAAGTCCCGTGTTCGTGGAGCACAGATTTCCAATAGTGCTGACGTCATACGCCGCCATTGCTAGCGTAGAACAGGGATTACTTTTCAAACAAAGTTTTAATTGCGTTGGCGATCGTATATATGTATAGTGAATTTTTTAATAGATTTTTCGAAAAAAATTATGCCCTCTGGCACAAAATTTTTGTTTTGAAAGTGAACTATAACCATATGACGGTCGTGACGTCACATTCTGGATGTCTATTCTGAATAGGTACGCCCTGGAACACGGGTGTGGATTTTTAACCTGGCGCATGTGCATTCATCCTTATTGCGATATTTACCACGAAATAACCTCTAAACTATGTGGTTTTGTAAATAATTGTATTTAAAAAACGTGGTAGTTGACTTTATAGTTACAAATATCAAGAATTAACCTTCGGGTAGTTAATTATATATATATATATTTTATCTTATAGTTAGTTTGGAACTCAAATTATAATTTTGTTTGTTCATCAATAGTTCGTTTTCATATAAGTAACACGATGTGCGAAACTATGCGGTTTGTTTAGAAATGTTTGTGTTTTAATGTCTCCTGTAAGTATTTTATATAAATAATTACTATTTATGATAATTTTCTTCGGAACGTCTCTTTATGTTGAATAACTTTTTGTTAAAAAATCGATTGAAAAATTCATTATTGCTAACTTTAGATTGTACAGGTTGTCCCCGTAAAAGTTACGGATTGTTTAAATCTGTCATCCATTTTCGTAGAAAGATTTTGTGTTTTCTTTTGCCTCGTACCCAACGTTTGATCATTTTCAAGGTCTTTCTATAAACTAGCGACCGTTTTGTGGGAAAAAATATTGGCCAATATAGACCACGTTTGCGTGTCTAAGCTTATTTATGTTAATTATCTAAATTTTCGGTTATGTAAAATGAGGTATGCTTTCCAGAATTCCGGTCGTGTATAATCAAACACAGTTGGGTAAACTATGAAGATTATTGGGTGTCTTTATGGATATAGGTGGTTTATAGAAACATGCGAACGCTAATTTTACGTGAAATCGGTTAGAAACGATACAAAATTCGACAAAAATAACAGCGGGAGATGGGAAAATGGATTTTTGATCGAAATTTTTGCATACACAGTCGAAATTCGGTAATTGACGTGTATTAAATATAGATATTTGACAGTTTCGTAGTAGTTTATATTGAATTGAAACTAAATTATGTAGATTCATTTTAAATCGAAGCTATAATTATAATAAAAACGCATGAATAGACACTTGGAGTTTCTTTTTTGAGTTGGTTATTACGTACTTCTATAAAATTGGCTAGGCCAAGTCAAAAAGTGTCATTTTAGGTGCGGTGAAAGCTTAAAAAAGAAGAATTTGTTAATTGCGTTACATTTTGTGGTGTATAGGGCGTATAATTAATGAAATACTTTAAATTACGAAAAAAATCGAATTTGTATTAATAAAAAAAGCGATAAAAAGATATTTCTAATGAAAAGAACGAAGAAAAAATGTTTTCTGATAAAGTGGATGATGACTAATACAGAAACACGCCACGTGAAAGCTTAAAAAAGAAGAATTTATTAATTGCTTGACATTTTTTGCTGTATAGGGCGTATAATGAACGAAATACTTTAAATTACGAAAAAAATCGAATTTGTATTAATAAAAAAAGCGATAAAAAGATATTTCTAATGAAAAGAACGAAGAAAAAATGTTTTCTGATAAACTGGATGATGACTAATACAGAAACACGCCACGTGAAAGCTTAAAAAAGAAGAATTTATTAATTGCTTGACATTTTTTGCTGTATAGGGCGTATAATGAACGAAATACTTTAAATTACGAAAAAAATCGAATTTGTATTAATAAAAAAAGCGATAAAAAGATATTTCTAATGAAAAGAACGAAGAAAAAATGTTTTCTGATAGATTAGATGATGACCAATACAGAAACACGCCACGTGAAAGCTTAAAAAAGAAGAATTTGTTAATTGCTTGAGATTTTTCGCTGTATAGGGCGTATAATGAACGAAATACTTTGAATTACGAAAAAAATCCAATTTGTATTAATAAAAAAAGCGATAAAAAGATATTTCTAATGAAAAAAACGAAGAAAAAATGTTTTCTGATAAAGTGGATGATGACTAATACAGAAACACGCCACGTGAAAGCTTAAAAAAGAAGAATTTGTTAATTGCTTGAGATTTTTCGCTGTATAGGGCGTATAATGAACGAAATACTTTGAATTACGAAAAAAATCGAATTTGTATTAATAAAAAAAGCGATAAAAAGATATTTCTAATGAAAAAAAACGAAGAAAAAATGTTTTCTGATAAAGTGGATGATGACTAATACAGAAACACGCCACGTGAAAGCTTAAAAAAGAAGAATTTATTAATTGCTTGACATTTTTCGCTGTATAGGGCGTATAATGAACGAAATACTTTAAATTACGAAAAAAATCGAATTTGTATTAATAAAAAAAGCGATAAAAAGATATTTCTAATGAAAAAAACGAAGAAAAAATGTTGTCTGAGAGATTAGATGATGACCAATACAGAAACACGCCACGTGAAAGCTCAAAAAAGAAGAATTTGTTATTTGCTTCACTTTTTTCGCTGTATAGGGCGTATAATGATTGAAATATTTTAAATTACGAAAAAAACCGAATTTGTATTAATAAAAAAAGCGATAAAAAGATATTTTCAATGAAAAAAACGAATGTTTATGTTAATAGACACTTGGAGTTTCTTTTTTGAGTTGGTTATTACGTACTTCTATAAAATTGGCTAGACCAAGTCAAAAAGTGTCATTTAGGTGTCGAAATTTGAATAAAAAGATCCGCTAGGTTTTCCTTATTCAAAATTCAACCGTTAAAAATTTTTTGATTGACTTGTGCCGTCCGCGTTGCATTTAAAAAATACTCACTACAAGTAGACGTTTCTCCGAACGAATTCCGTCGATAAAACGATACCGATTTTAAGAAAAACCAAAATCTTCTACGTGCTCTTTGTTTCGAAGCCGAAACCTCGGTGAAGCTACGCTGTTTCCAGAGATTTAGCTCGCGCGACGCAGTTTAATATTCCGATGTATATGGTTTTGTTAATATCCAAACAGGATGTCCTCGATCCAAATAGAAAGAAGTGATATCGAGGTCTGGTTATTAAATAACAAGACTGCAGGTTACTAGAGGCCTACGGGGACAATTATCCATCTCGCGCGCTTGTTTTTGAGTGATTTACACACTTTAGTGACAGCACTGAAGATGACCAGCGTCCAAATCGACCTGTAACTGTTTCAACACTGACCAAAATCAACCAAATCGTGCGTGCAGATCGTCGAATCACCATCCGGATGTTTGCCGATGATATAAACGCCGATAAAGAAACGTTTTGAAAGATTTTACACGATGTATAACACATTTGACACTGACCTAAAGCTTCTCCGTCAACGGGTCCGCTCAGAAAGGGACCCGATTCGCGTCGATGGAAGAGGTGAAGCAAAAAGCGGTTTCCGTCAATTCTAGACAGTCGTCCGGCCAGTAATTGGTAGTTTTGTGTAGAGGAATGTTCCTCAAAACGAAGCTTCCGAATCTGTATATATATACAGCAAGCAGCCAACTTAAACTTGTGACAGAAATGTGTCGTGCTCCGAAAATCGGCTGTAGTTTATTAACCAATTGTCGTGGAGTTTCGAGTGAGGGATTAAAAGTTGTCTCTTACTGTGCGGAATAAAATGGCGCTGCTTTTTTTCGGAAATATTCAGTCTTCTTTGCACGAATGGACTATAAACAAATTTTACTATTAAAATTCTGTCTTCCGAGTGTTATAAAACTGTTCCGAATGCTTGAAAATGTACGTACGAAGGGTCGTTTTGAAGGGAAAAGTATTTTCTTTGGAATGGATCCTCAAAAGTCCCAATTGAATTTGCACAGATCGAAATACGACCGATCGAAAGAAAAATCAGCGCATTTTTCCATGTTTTTTTTTTAAATTACTTTACCTATAACTTTGGTTCTAACGAATATTTTTTCAAAATTCAAAAACGGAAATATTCGTTAGAGGATTTGCAACAAAAAACTGACCAAAGTGCCGGCCCCGCAACCCCCAAAAGCTTTTTCCCTCGGATTTTTTGAGGGGTGCAAATTATTTAAGTATTTTCATGGTAAATTCATGCGATTTTTATATAAATTTAATCGTTTTGTAGTGATGTTTCGAAGTGCGCAGAAAAAGAAAAAAAAAAACAATTTGCAAATACATCGTGGACTATAAAAATTTTTGTGTTATCTATTGTCCAAAAAATTTTTTATTGTTTTTACGAGGCCACCGTGCACCGCTCCAATTATCGTGGCGTGTATAAGATACTAACAAAAAAAAAGAGGAATGAGCTCGACGATCGTTAAAAAATTTCAGAAATATTTGTGAGGGCGACGCCCAAAACCTCCTCTATACAGGGTGTATCGCACAAAAACGTTTTCACGAACTAATTCATCCGATTCGATTCGATTGAATGTTGAGACCCACAGTTAAGGTTGTTTCTTCAATTTTGGTATTTATACATTCAGTTTAACATTTTGGGGTTTCGTTCTTTCTTTGACCTGCGCACAAACACTCTTAGACTCAAAAACCCGAATTTTTGACTCCATAAAACTCTTTCGTGCGTTCTTTGTGTGATAAAAAGTTATTTCTAATGAAAAAAACGAAGAAAAAATGTTTTCTGATAAAGTGGATGATGACTAATACAAAAACACGCCACGTTAAAGCTCAAAAAAGAAGAATTTGTTATTTGCTTCACTTTTTTCGCTGTATAGGGCGTATAATGAACGAAATACTTTAAATTACGAAAAAAATCGAATTTGTATTAATAAAAAAAGCGATAAAAAGATATTTCTAATGAAAAAAATGAAGAAAAAATTTTTTCTGATAGATTAGATGACGACCAATACAGAAACACGCCACGTGAAAGCTCAAAAAAGAAGAATTTGTTATTTGCTTGACATTTTGTGCCCTATAGGGCGTATAATGAACGAAATACTTTGAATTACGAAAAAAATCGAATTTGTATTAATAAAAAAAAGCGATAAAAAGATATTTCTAATGAAAAAAACGAAGAAAAAATGTTTTCTGATTGATTAGATGACGACCAATACAGAAACACGCCACGTTAAAGCTTAAAAAAAGAAGAATTTGTTAATTGCTTGACATTTTGTGCCCTATAGGGCGCATAATGAACGAAATACTTTAAATTACGAAAAAAAATCGAATTTGTATTAATAAAAAAAGCGATAAAAAGATATTTCTAATGAAAAAAACGAAGAAAAAATGTTTTCTGATTGATTAGATGACGACCAATACAGAAACACGCCACGTTAAAGCTTAAAAAAAGAAGAATTTGTTAATTGCTTGACATTTTGTGCCCTATAGGGCGCATAATGAACGAAATACTTTAAATTACGAAAAAAATCGAATTTGTATTAATAAAAAAAGCGATAAAAAGATATTTCTAATGAAAAAAATGAAGAAAAAATTTTTTCTGATAGATTAGATGACGACCAATACAGAAACACGCCACGTGAAAGCTCAAAAAAGAAGAATTTGTTATTTGCTTGACATTTTGTGCCCTATAGGGCGTATAATGAACGAAATACTTTGAATTACGAAAAAAATCGAATTTGTATTAATAAAAAAAGCGATAAAAAGATATTTCTAATGAAAAAAACGAAGAAAAAATGTTTTCTGATAAAGTGGATGATGACCAATACAGAAACACGCCACGTGAAAGCTTAAAAAAGAAGAATTTGTTAATTGCTTGACATTTTGTGCCCTATAGGGCGTATAATGAACGAAATACTTTGAATTACGAAAAAAAAGGAATTTGTATTAATAAAAAAAGCGATAAAAAGATATTTCTAATGAAAAAAAACGAAGAAAAAATGTTTTCTGATTGATTAGATGACGACCAATACAGAAACACGCCACGTTAAAGCTTAAAAAAAGAAGAATTTGTTAATTGCTTGACATTTTGTGCCCTATAGGGCGCATAATGAACGAAATACTTTAAATTACGAAAAAAATCGAATTTGTATTAATAAAAAAAGCGATAAAAAGATATTTCTAATGAAAAAAAACGAAGAAAAAATGTTTTCTGATTGATTAGATGACGACCAATACAGAAACACGCCACGTTAAAGCTTAAAAAAAGAAGAATTTGTTAATTGCTTGACATTTTGTGCCCTATAGGGCGCATAATGAACGAAATACTTTAAATTACGAAAAAAATCGAATTTGTATTAATAAAAAAAGCGATAAAAAGATATTTCTAATGAAAAAAATGAAGAAAAAATTTTTTCTGATAGATTAGATGACGACCAATACAGAAACACGCCACGTGAAAGCTCAAAAAAGAAGAATTTGTTATTTGCTTGACATTTTGTGCCCTATAGGGCGTATAATGAACGAAATACTTTGAATTACGAAAAAAATCGAATTTGTATTAATAAAAAAAGCGATAAAAAGATATTTCTAATGAAAAAAACGAAGAAAAAATGTTTTCTGATAAAGTGGATGATGACCAATACAGAAACACGCCACGTGAAAGCTTAAAAAAGAAGAATTTGTTAATTGCTTGACATTTTGTGCCCTATAGGGCGTATAATGAACGAAATACTTTGAATTACGAAAAAAACCGAATTTGTATTAATAAAAAAAGCGATAAAAAGATATTTCTAATGAAAAAAACGAAGAAAAAATGTTTTCTGATAAAGTGGATGATGACTAATACAGAAACACGCCACGTTAAAGCTCAAAAAAGAAGAATTTGTTATTTGCTTAACTTTTTTCGCTGTATAGGGCGTATAATGATTGAAATATTTTAAATTTCGAAAAAAACCGAATTTGTATTAATAAAAAAAGCGATAAAAAGATATTTCTAATGAAAAAAACGAAGAAAAAATTTTTTCTGATAAAGTGGATGATGACTAATACAGAAACACGCCACGTGAAAGCTTAAAAAAGAAGAATTTGTTAATTGCTCGACATTTTTCGCTGTATAATGAATAAATAAAATGTGATAATATTAAAATCGCCATTCGAAACAAATATTTAAAAATAATATACGTTTTTAGTAGCGCCGCCTTGTATATAAACAGGTGCTCTTTCTAAATTTGTTGGGCATTTGAGAGACCAGGTATCGTCAGTAATATATGCAGATTAAGGTGTAGTTGTTGAGTTATAAAAGGTAATTACAGTTTCGAGATTTTGTTCTTTTAGCCGCGAGAATGAACATAATAAGAAATACCCGAGGAATGATCTTTTTGTGTGACGTTTCGCGTTATACCAACTGTGTAGGTATCGCCGATCTGTCATAATAGCGTTATATACTGGGAAATCGAAACGAATAAATTAATTCGACTCCAAATAGCCGTTAAACACCTTCCGCGTCTTCAATTCTCACAATATAGTTCTTTCGATGTGTCAAAATGACGTGTCCACCTTCTGCGCTGTCAATTTGTCACAATTAGATCGGTAGATTCCCACATTTGGTGAAGTAGCGACCCCAGAACACTACCCTGAGGAACGTCTGTCCTACATTATTCTCTACGTCACTTTTTCGGACGCCTAGGACTTTTAGGAACTGTTCTACGTCGTCCTGGTAAGAAAATTTGCATCCTCGACTTGCCTGCATCCGTTAGACGTGACCGAATGACCTCGACCTCCACCACCGCGCTGGAATATCCATGCAGATCCTAAATCTCAGGGTTCCGTAGCAGCTTTTGTTTAACTTCGAGCGATCTTCGAAGTCCTGGTCGCGGAAAAGCTTGTCGTCGTCACTTAACCTCCTCTTCATAGCAACTAGGCGCTTCCCTACTAGCCCGCGGTTTGTAGGAAGGTCTAACGCCATCTGTTTACCGATTTGTCACAATTAGATAATAGATTTCTACATTTTGATGTGGTAATTGTCAATAAATCTCACCAAACGACGCCACTGCTTATCGCAGACTGTCTGGCGGCAATATTTCGAGGAAATTTCGTACATACGCGTTCCGTCGGCTTCGGAACAATTATACGACGAACAGATACAAAATTAGGATTTTAAATTTGTCGCAGAGTGGAGTAGATTGTTTGTTATTCATCGAAGGTCAAATTCTAGCCGATCAATTTCGTTTTTAGTTTGTTATACAAAAACTATCCGACGTATATGTTAATTTAATATACGTACGAGTTATAAAACTCTTGTAATTAACAGATGGCGCAACAAAAAATATAGTTTTAATAATATAGCTATGGATGTACGTCGAAAAGGAACTAAAGACTTGAACAAAAACGGCCGTTACGAAGTTATTGCCGCTTTTTAGCTATAGCTAGATAATTAACCTACTCAAGTTTATTATTAAATTATGATGGTTACTACTAGTATCTCAAAATTAACGGTTTTAAAATGAAATTCTTCATATGAGGCGGTCGTGGGACGTTTTTCTCCTTTTGTAGACGATTCAAAATTTCCTCATTCATTCGATGACCCCCATCTTTCAACCCAATTAATCAGTCGTCTTCGGAATGTCTCCGCATCCTGTTTTTGTCCGACTGACGATCATAGTCTTGCGGTTTTCTCACTTAACCGAGTCGGAACTTAATATTACGAGGTCTCGTAATATCGAGAATTTACTTGGAGAAGCTCCGCTTTACCGCTTCCATCGACTCGAATCTAGTCCCTTTCTGAGCGGACCCGTTGACGCAGAAGCTTTAGGTCAGTGTCAAATGTGTTATACATCGTGTAATCATCACCGGCAATCACCCGGACGGTGATTCGACGATCTGCACGCACGATCTGGTTGATTTTGGTCAGTGTTGAAACAGTTACAGGACGATTTGGACGCTGGTCATCTTCAGAGATCTCTAGGTCTTCATTAAAGCGCTTCTAGTACCGTGTACCGTGACTTATATAGGTCTGGCTATTAAATTATTCTCTAATCGAATTTACTTGGAGAAGCTCCGCTTTACCGCTTCCATCGACTCGAATCGGGTCCCTTTCTGAGCGGACCCGTTGACGGAGAAGCTTTAGGTCAGTGTCAAATGTGTTATACATCGTGTAAAATCTTTCTAATCGTTTCTTTATCGACGTTTATATCACCGGCAATCACCCGGACGGTGATTCGACGATCTGCACGCACGATTTGGTTGATTTTGGTCAGTGTTGAAACAGTTACAGGGCGATTTGGACGCTGGTCCTCTTCAGAGGTCTCTAGGACTTCATTAAAGCGCTTCTAGTATCGTGTACCGTGATTTATACAGGTCTGGCTATTAAATTATTCTCTAATCGAATTTACTTGGAGAAGCTCCGCTTTACCGCTTCCATCGACTCGAATCTAGTCCCTTTCTGAGCGGACCCGTTGACGCAGAAGCTTTAGGTCAGTGTCAAATGTGTTATACATCGTGTAATCATCACCGGCAATCACCCGGACGGTGATTCGACGATCTGCACGCACGATCTGGTTGATTTTGGTCAGTGTTGAAAAAGTTACAGGACGATTTGGACGCTGGTCATCTTCAGAGGTCTCTAGGACTTCATTAAAGCGCTTCTAGTACCGTGTACTTCTTGAATACCAGTTTTTTCGTGATTTATACATCAAAAACTAATAAAAATTTGGAAAATAAGGAAGTTATATAGGGCGGCGAAATGTTTCGTGTCGCTTTTTTCGGTTCGACTTGACGGGGGCCCTGTGGGGCGCGCCCCCATACGGAACGACAACTGTAAAGAATATGAAATTTAAAAATTTCTTTTTACTAATCGACA
Organism: Diorhabda sublineata; assembly: GCF_026230105.1. Lineage (NCBI taxonomy): Eukaryota > Metazoa > Arthropoda > Insecta > Coleoptera > Chrysomelidae > Diorhabda > Diorhabda sublineata. The sequence continues at coordinate 822,366 of NC_079480.1, forward strand.
AAAGCTTGTTGAACTACCAATCAACAAAAAAAAAACATCTGCTTTTTAATAAATGTATTCGTTTATCTCCCCGAGGGACATAAAATACCGCCATGTTGTTTTTTCCAGTGACGGATCCAGTAACGATTGTAAAATTTTAATATTGAAATCGTCAATTGTTTATTAATGTATTTACTAGTTCAACGCATGATATTTTTAAGATTTTGTTTGTAATTTAGATCCGAAACGTACTTTTCATAAATTACTTGTAGGGAGGCTTCTCAATTCGTAAAACCTCGACTCTAAATGGCCAAAAAGGTTAAGCATCATCTGTTGTATTCGAACATTTGATCTTAACCAATGTTTGGAACCATCAGACTTGAACTGCAGGGCTTAGCTTGTGCCTTGGCAAACCAATTACAGCCCGAGCCTGTTTGAAATGTTGGTAACTTAGCTACGGCCATGTTTAAGGTCTGGTTTAGGCGTTGTTATCATCCCAGAGTCCCACCAAGTCTGCACCAATAACGGCTCCGAAGCTAGGGCCAGAGTTGTACATACTTGGCCCAAATCTGTACCTAAACTTGGCCCTTGTTGAAATCCTGTATGGGAACTCAATATTTACGTAGATTCCTCACAGGAATTCCAAAATACTCTGGACATCATTTTTAGAAATGGTTCACGAATATACAAGGCTCCATTTTGTAATGGGTTTGTACACGACAGTACAAAATGGCGTCCGCGACGAATTCCCTACGCGTTCGCGGCGTGCTCGCCTCGATTTGAAGACGCTCGTAATCCACTAGTGTAATAAGGCCCTTACGGCTGTAAAAACCATCGTCGATATGAAATAACTGAATTTTCTTGATTAAAATACAATATTTTGAACGAAAAATATCGTGTAAGTGTTTTGAGCTTTATAAAGTTTTGAATATCTCTAAATACAAATAAAAATTTTGTATCAAGATTGCGTATTCTATTTAGAAATGATCGCCGAAGCAAATTGAATCAAAATGATGTAATAAAACCTCATTTTATTCACGTTCTTAACATTTAAAAACACAGTTCTCTCAAATAATATCTATTTACTTAGTCACTAACTTTTTTAAGGATAATTTTAGTACTGTTGGTAGACATGCAATGATCGCATCATGTATATTTGGTATCGCGTGTTCAAATGGAATGTTTTAATTGTTTAACGCACGAAATTTACGCAAAAAAAACCCAGGAAACATCAAAATAATGAACTCGTTACAATTATATGGTTAATAACGATGGTTAAACGTAAAATAGGACTTATAATTAAGACTAACCGAAGAAAAATGTGAGTTCGATCAAATTCTAACCTACAAAACTTGTATTTGATTGTTTAACGCACGAAATTTGCGCAAAAAAACCCAGGAAACATCAAAATAATGAACTCGTTACAATTATATGGTTAATAACGATGGTTAAACGTAAAATAGGACTTATAATTAAGAATAACCGAAGAAAAATGTGAGTTCGATCAAATTCTAACCTACAAAACTTGTATTTGATTGTTTAACGCACGAAATTTGCGCAAAAAAACCCAGGAAACATCAAAATAATGAACTCGTTACAATTATATGGTTAATAACGATGGTTAAACGTAAAATAGGACTTATAATTAAGACTAACCGAAGAAAAATGTGAGTTCGATCAAATTCTAACCTACAAAACTTGTATTTGATTGTTTAACGCACGAAATTTGCGCAAAAAAAACCCAGGAAACATCAAAATAATGAACTCGTTACAATTATATGGTTAATAACGATGGTTAAACGTAAAATAGGACTTATAATTAAGACTAACCGAAGAAAAATGTGAGTTCGATCAAATTCTAACCTACAAAACTTGTATTTGATTGTTTAACGCACGAAATTTGCGCAAAAAAACCCAGGAAACATCAAAATAATGAACTCGTTACAATTATATGGTTAATAACGATGGTTAAACGTAAAATAGGACTTATAATTAAGACTAACCGAAGAAAAATGTGAGTTCGATCAAATTCTAACCTACAAAACTTGTATTTGATTGTTTAACTCACGAAATTTGCGCAAAAAACTCAGGAAACATCAAAATAATGAACTCGTTACAATTATATGGTTAATAACGATGGTTAAACGTAAAATAGGACTTATAATTAAGAATAACCGAAGAAAAATGTGAGTTCGATCAAATTCTAACCTACAAAACTTGTATTTGATTGTTTAACGCACGAAATTTGCGCAAAAAACCCAGGAAACATCAAAATAATGAACTCGTTACAATTATATGGTTAATAACGATGGTTAAACGTAAAATAGGACTTATAATTAAGAATAACCGAAGAAAAATGTGAGTTCGATCAAATTCTAACCTACAAAACTTGTATTTGATTGTTTAACTCACGAAATTTGCGCAAAAAACTCAGGAAACATCAAAATAATGAACTCGTTACAATTATATGGTTAATAACGATGGTTAAACGTAAAATAGGACTTATAATTAAGAATAACCGAAGAAAAATGTGAGTTCGATCAAATTCTAACCTACAAAACTTGTATTTGATTGTTTAACGCACGAAATTTGCGCAAAAAAAAACCCAGGAAACATCAAAATAATGAACTCGTTACAATTATATGGTTAATAACGATGGTTAAACGTAAAATAGGACTTATAATTAAGAATAACCGAAGAAAAATGTGAGTTCGATCAAATTCTAACCTACAAAACTTGTATTTGATTGTTTAACGCACGAAATTTACGCAAAAAAACCAAGGAAACATTAAAATAATGAACTCGTTACAATTATATGGTTAATAACGATGGTTAAACGTAAAATAGGACTTATAATTAAGAATAACCGAAGAAAAATGTGAGTTCGATCAAATTCTAACCTACAAAACTTGTATTTGATTGTTTAACTCACGAAATTTGCGCAAAAAAACCCAGGAAACATCAAAATAATGAACTCGTTACAATTATATGGTTAATAACGATGGTTAAACGTAAAATAGGACTTATAATTAAGAATAACCGAAGAAAAATGTGAGTTCGATCAAATTCTAACCTACAAAACTTGTATTTAATTGTTTAACGCACGAAATTTGCGCAAAAAACTCAGGAAACATCAAAATAATGAACTCGTTACAATTATATGGTTAATAACGATGGTTAAACGTAAAATAGGACTTATAATTAAGAATAACCGAAGAAAAATGTGAGTTCGATCAAATTCTAACCTACAAAACTTGTATTTGATTGTTTAACGCACGAAATTTACGCAAAAAAACCAAGGAAACATCAAAATAATGAACTCGTTACAACGATATGGTTAATAACGATGGTTAAACGTAAAATAGGACTTATAATTAAGAATAACCCAAGAAAAATGTGAGTTCGATCAAATTCTAACCTACAAAACTTGTATTTGATTGTTTAACTCACGAAATTTGCGCAAAAAAACCCAGGAAACATCAAAATAATGAACTCGTTACAATTATATGGTTAATAACGATGGTTAAACGTAAAATAGGACTTATAATTAAGAATAACCGAAGAAAAATGTACGAATTCTAACCTACAAAACTTCTTCGAATAGCCAGTAGTCACTGTCGCCAGATCTGGACTATACGGTGGATGTATTTCGTTCAATTTAACCATCGACTTGCAAATCGGTGTATTTTCTGTCACTTTTTTCTGACAAAACGAAATGTCCTTAAATTTTACGCATATTATTTCGAAAGTTGGTACTTCGTAAACGTCATACGAATTTAACAATTTGCAGCGCCATCTGTGTGTCAGTCAAATTATTGATGATCCAGATCAGCGGTTTTCTAGCGCGAACGATATGGATTTCAATTTATCGGAAAAAAGACCGAAATACGGCCAAAAAACGATTTAAATTGATAAAATTCTTCTCGAAGATAAGCCCATCAGACTTAAAAGATTGAAACTCGATCGGTTTAAGGCGTTGGTAATTAGATCATCAACTTCTTTAGTGCCTTTTACTACGAATCTCTGATACAATCAATAGCGAATGATTAATTGAGTTGTTGTATCGTTTTAATGCAAAAATCAAGAAAAAAACGGCCTCGTATGCCGAAGAAAAAACCACTTCGTCAATACAATTAACCGATGGTTAAATTGAACGAAATACAGTTCGAATAGCTCCCTAATCCACCGTATAGTCCAGATTTGGACTCTAGTGACTAGTGGGTAATCGTTGATATCACAAAAAGTAAGAAATTCATCTCAAATGAGACAAAAGACAACTACGACATCGAGAAGTTATAGAAACGTTTTAATGATTATTGTTTATTTTTTTGTTAGTCAAACGACTTACTCATATAATATTTTAATCAATTTTATTCGAAAAATTTAAGACTGGGTTTCTAAACTTACCGAATAACCAAAAATTCGGTGTCTCCACCTTCTGATAACCCAAATTTCCAAAATAAATCGACTTATTTGACAGTTCAACTGTCAATTGAATAGTTCAGTTGGAACTTAACCTAAAATATTATACGCCAGAAGTGATTTATACTAATATTTTGATTAGTTCGTTTCTGGAAATGCTTTTGAAGATTTATTTGATGAAGAATTGATTGAGAAAATACAGAAAATTACCAACAGCTTCAACATTAACCTCAACAAAACACGTGAAAAAATATATTTTAGCACAAATCTTTGTCACAAACCGTCAATAATAGAAAGTTTTCTATAGACACCTTTCATAATAAAACTTACCTCATATTGTTGATAATTAGCCAACGAAGAATTGGAATTGATGTAAAAACGTGACATCATTCCATATTCCAGAAAGTTAGTTCGTAAAAAACCCAATAAAATTGAACACAACACTCACAAGAATTAAAAACACATCAGTCTCTATACGAATATTATTATCACAGATTTCCTATTAAAAAAAAAAAAAAAAAAAAGAATAAATACCTAACCTCGTAAACAAAACCGGAAATTCACCTCAACAAAAATCGATTTACTTCGATTATTTATAAAAATACTACGACGGAGGATGATTGTTTGAATCTTGTACAATACAATCGCGATATGTTGGATTGAGGCGTTCTGTTAGAGGCACTGCGTGTGTGGAGATATGTTGTCGAGTCGTTTGGCTAGCAGCCGTGCTGCCGGGGGTAAGGCCAACGGCCATTGGCTACAGCGATAAGATACTCGCTTTGTGATTGGCTTACCGAGTTACGCGCCCGAGGGGACTGCGATTATAAACCTTCAATTTCATCTTTTGATTTACTTCTCTGGTCTTGCCGGTGCTGTGGGTGTATGCTGCTAGTAGAGAGAATATCTCTCTGTGTCCGTGTGGTTATGCACGAAGCAATAAGAAGAAGGGAGGAAGAGAGATAAACATTGGCGGAATATCGGGTAGGGGATATTGTAATACTCGACAAAAATAAAAAGAATTTACCGAATACACCGAAAATCGTATCGACCGCTTATCTAAACGATTGTTTTTGTTATTTTTAATTTGATAAATTTATAACTGACAGCCGCCGTATATGTCATATGTCAAATTATAATCAGTAGCGGCTCGCGAAAATATTTTTATGGGACTATTCGCTTTTCGAAAAAACTTCTTAGTTTTAATGTTTTTTGTTTATTTTATAATTTTTTAAAGACAGATGAAAATGTGACGTTTCGAATTTGAAACATATCGAATAAGGAGTTTTTTCAACTTTCCCAGATGTCTACGATACACGTAAAACAAATTTATAACTGACAGTCGCCGTATATGTCATATGTCAAATTACAATCAGTAGCGGCTCGCGAAAATATTTTTATGGGACTATTCGCTTTTCGAACAAACTTTTTTGTTTATTTTATAATTTCCTTCCAATTTGGCAACAATAGCGGCTTTCTGAATGTCATTTAACTGAGGAGGTTCAATTAATTGATGAATTATCTGTCACCAGCGGTGGATTTAGCTGCAGGGAGAAGACGAGTTTTGGTAATATTTGATCAAAGTTGCTGATCTTTATGAATAAAAAAGTTTTTCATACAAGAAAATTTCGAAGAATAGGATTAAGCGCGAAGAATAAAAATACTGGAGGAATTGAAAAAAGGAGATTTGATGAAACAGCTGATGAATTTTCATTTATTATAGATTTGAGTGAGTTGTTACTATCGGTTCTATTGGAGATACAGACTCAGTAACTTTCGAAGTTACCTTTTGGCTGAAACTTGACACAATGATAGTTTAGAGCTAGCTAATTAAAAGTCTCTATAGGCACGAAATCCCAAAACCCCCTAATCTCGTCAAAGCTATCCCTCAAGGTACCCCGGAAAGGGAGGAAATTGATTTTTGCCAATTTTTTTGAAACTTGGGACAAAATGTAACCTCAAAGCTTCCTCAACGCTGTTTAAACTACTCAGAGCAAGCTGATTAAAAGTCTCGATGGACAGGCAACCACAAAGCTCCCTCAACGCTGTTTGAACTACTCCAAAAGTGCCTGAACGTACCCTGGGATGAAGAAAATTGGTTTTGACCAGTTTTTCTGCAGCTTGGTACCAAACTGCTAGTTCAGAGCAAGCTGATTAAAAGTCTCGATGGACAGGCAACCCCGAAGCTCCCTCAACGCTGTTTGAACTACTCCAAAAGTGCCTGAAAGTACCCTGGGATGAAGAAAATTGGTTATGACCAGTTTTTCTGCAGCTTGGTACCAAACTGCTAGTTCAGAGCAAGCTGATTAAAAGTCTCGATGGACAGGCAACCCCGAAGCTCCCTCAACGACGTTTAAACTACTCCAAAAGTGCCTGAAAGTACCCTGGGATGAAGAAAATTGGTTTTGACCAGTTTTTCTGCAGCTTGGTACCAAACTGCTAGTTCAGAGCAAGCTGATTAAAAGTCTCGATGGACAGGCAACCCCGAAGCTCCCTCAACGCTGTTTGAACTACTCCAAAAGTGCCTGAAAGTACCCTGGGATGAAGAAAATTGGTTTTGACCAGTTTTTCTGCAGCTTGGTACCAAACTGCTAGTTCAGAGCAAGCTGATTAAAAGTCTCGATGGACAGGCAACCCCGAAGCTCCCTCAACGCTGTTTGAACTACTCCAAAAGTGCCTGAAAGTACCCTGGGATGAAGAAAATTGGTTTTGACCAGTTTTTCTGCAGCTTGGTACCAAACTGCTAGTTCAGAGCAAGCTGATTAAAAGTCTCGATGGACAGGCAACCCCAAAGCTTCCTCAACGCTGTTTGAACTACTCCAAAAGTGCCTGAAAGTACCCTGGGATGAAGAAAATTGGTTTTGACCAGTTTTTCTGCAGCTTGGTACCAAACTGCTAGTTCAGAGCAAGCTGATTGAAAGTCTCGATGGACAGGCAACCACAAAGTTCCCTCAACGCTGTTTGAACTATTCCAAAAGTGCCTGAACGTACCCTGGGATGAAGAAAATTGGTTTTGACCAGTTTTTCTGCAGCTTGGTACCAAACTGCTAGTTCAGAGCAAGCTGATTAAAAGTCTCGATGGACAACCAACCCCGAAGCTCCCTCAACGCTGTTTGAACTACTCCAAAAGTGCCTGAAAGTACCCTGGGATGAAGAAAATTGGTTTTGACTAGTTTTTCTGCAGCTTGGTACCAAACTGCTAGTTCAGAGCAAGCTGATTAAAAGTCTCGATGGACAGGCAACCCCGAAGCTCCCTCAACGCTGTTTGAACTACTCCAAAAGTGCCTGAAAGTACCCTGGGATGAAGAAAATTGGTTTTGACTAGTTTTTCTGCAGCTTGGTACCAAACTGCTAGTTCAGAGCAAGCTGATTAAAAGTCTCGATGGACAGGCAACCCCGAAGCTTCCTCAACGCTGTTTGAACTACTCCAAAAGTGCCTGAACGTACCCTGGGATGAAGAAAATTGGTTTTGACCAGTTTTTCTGCAGCTTGGTACCAAACTGCTAGTTCAGAGCAAGCTGATTAAAAGTCTCGATGGACAACCAACCCCGAAGCTCCCTCAACGCTGTTTGAACTACTCCAAAAGTGCCTGAACGTACCCTGGGATGAAGAAAATTGGTTTTGACCAGTTTTTCTGCAGCTTGGTACCAAACTGCTAGTTCAGAGCAAGCTGATTAAAAGTCTCGATGGACAACCAACCCCGAAGCTCCCTCAACGCTGTTTGAACTACTCCAAAAGTGCCTGAACGTACCCTGGGATGAAGAAAATTGGTTTTGACCAGTTTTTCTGCAGCTTGGTACCAAACTGCTAGTTCAGAGCAAGCTGATTAAAAGTCTCGATGGACAACCAACCCCGAAGCTCCCTCAACGCTGTTTGAACTACTCCAAAAGTGCCTGAAAGTACCCTGGGATGAAGAAAATTGGTTTTGACTAGTTTTTCTGCAGCTTGGTACCAAACTGCTAGTTCAGAGCAAGCTAATTAAAAGTCTCGATGGACAGGCAACCCCAAAGCTTCCTCAACGCTGTTTGAACTACTCCAAAAGTGCCTGAAAGTACCCTGGGATGAAGAAAATTGGTTTTGACCAGTTTTTCTGCAGCTTGGTACCAAACTGCTAGTTCAGAGCAAGCTGATTAAAAGTCTCGATGGACAGGCAACCCCAAAGCTTCCTCAACGCTGTTTGAACTACTCCAAAAGTGCCTGAAAGTACCCTGGGATGAAGAAAATTGGTTTTGACCAGTTTTTCTGCAGCTTGGTACCAAACTGCTAGTTCAGAGCAAGCTGATTGAAAGTCTCGATGAACAGCCAACCACAAAGCTCGCTCAATGACGTTTAAACTACTCCAAAAGTAACTGAAAGTACCCTGGGATAAAGGGAATTGGTTTTGGCCAACTCGAAACCCCAATACCTTAACTATTCAAGGGTACTATAAAAGGAGGGGAATTAGAGGGGAGTTTCAGGAACACTGGACGAGACCTTCCCCCTCATGGTACCCTTGGACCCTTCAGGAGTAATTTTGTTGGGGCTTTGGGTTCCGTGCCTATTGAGAATATTCAAAAGGATTCCGTATTCCTCTGTATACACCAGCGATAAATTGTGCACGTTTTATAATCATAAAGTTGAATTTTTTCCAATAACAAATGTAATTTAAATAATAGTAAACTGAGGTATCGAATACCAGAGGTCTGACTGTACGTACGCCACTGTCTGCCACTGACAACGACAGTGACATAAAGTCTTCTTTCTACATTTTTCTTTCTTCTTTTATAGTATGCTCAACTGGTTATTTTTGAGGTTAGACTTCATCTACAGCCTACGAAAACAATATTTCAACAGAATTATCTCTTCTAGAAACTAACATCTTCTAAATTCAGTGACAAACCCGGCACTGCCACGAGGCGTGATTTCTATAAAGGGTAGGGGGAAATCGATGGTTTCGAATCTCGTTCTGAATATATCTATATCATGCACACATTAAATATCTTCACCGTAAACGGTCACATAAATTAATTACTTACGATGCCGAATGCACAAATACAGTTCGTATAGAAACTGTTGATCAGATTGTAAAATTGCGAGTATCTACGATTCGAATGGTTATTGAAATATCGTTTCCTTTTTTATCGATAATAACTATGTAGGTATCTGTCAGTGGCGGCGCCACAATAACCCGTCTACTAAAATAATCAAATAATTAGTTTTTTTCAACGATCTCTAACGCTATTATCAGTTAGATATCGTTAAAAATAATATACGAGGTGTAATAAAAAAACATAAAAACATTGTAATAGCGTGAAATTTTTTCCAAATATCGCATTCGGTTTGGTAATCCACGAAAATCCATTATCTGTTCTTTCATCGTATCTACTTATCACGCACACCTCGTATTCTCAACATTGACTATACAGGGTGATTGTTTAATGTAATAAAATTCGATTCCTTTTTTGTTCTTCGTGATATCGATTTGGAAATTACAGGGATTATAGTTGTTATTAGTCTTTACATTACAAAATTATTTACAATATTACAGGGTGTTCCAGAATGGAAAAACTTATAACCGATTTTCCATAAAAAACGTAATAAGTTCAATACCCAGTATAATACAAGAGAAATTCAAAAATGAAGATTTGTAGCGGTCGAAATAGTATTAAAAATTCCGGAAAATTATTTATTTTAATTTATAATCATCGAATTTGATACAGGGTGAATCAAAATACTATTACATCATTTTCTAGGTTTTTTTTAATGAATCACCTTGTATTTTATGTATCGAATAGTACTACCAACGTGCGAAAAGTGTTATAATCGATCACTCAGTACAATTAACCCCAAAGGATCGATCTCGAAGGATATTTATAATATTTAAGTCGATGTCCTGGGACCTGTCCTGTTGGCGCATACTTCAGGCCGTATCGTTAGCGATGATCTTCAGAATGTTCAGTCCTCAAGAAGTTTGAGTCCAGGCTAACCGAGCACTCGACCACGTGTATAATTAGTTATGGTAATGTCCGTTGGGCGGCGAGGGCGAAGCCCTAATGAAGGGGCCCGATCACGAGAAAGTCTCAATCGCCTCCGGCTAAAACAGCACACGCACGCGATATGCGCCGTCTATTTCTTCTTCTTCTTTTCTTTTTTCTTAATCGTATTTTTTCGGACAATTTGTCGTACCTTTCGAAAGTTTCGAAAATTATAATTTTTTTCTCGACGGTTGATTTATCGTTTACCCTTCGTAAAAACTACCACCTGCTCATTATAATCCTTTCGATTTTCTATAAACCCTTACAATAGAAAAAAAAACGTGGTACTACTTTTTTTTTGATATTATTTACTTTGAGGTACTATTATTGAATGTGATACACAGACTGTTCAAATAATTCGTTCCACTTCTGAGAATATATAAAAAAAAACGAGATACAGTTTGTGTTTGTGTGGTTTGTGTTCGCGTAAAACATTAAAATATACGAGGGCGAGTCATAAATTAACTTGTACGATCGAAGTTCTTTCCGACGTAGTTAAATCTTCCGCCAGAGATTTATACTGCTCAAAATAAGGTTTTTGTTAGTTTTAATTTTGCAATACCTAAATAAAGGTCATGATGACCTTTTCTTAGTAAGCCCATCATCAATACTGACCTTTTAGGATTTAAGATAGATCCAAAATGAACCTTAGAGGATTTTATGTTATATCGAACTATTTTTGGTGCAAATAAAATCATATTTCTTCCATAGTGAAGTTCCTACGTACGAAAACGGTTCCAGAAGTACCGGGCCTGATCTATAGATGGCGGTAGTCGCTTGGAAAATCCCACTGTATTAGAAAGTACACTCGATATGAAATAAATCGTTTGAATCTACATCAGAATCATGATAAATCTGGTTGTTGGTACAAATAAAATCATATTTCTTCCATAGTGAAGTTCCTACGTACGAAAACGGTTCCAGAAGTACCGGGCCTGATCTACAGATGGCGGTAGTCGCTTGGAAAATCCCACTGTATTAGAAAGTACACTCAATATGAAATAAATCGTTTGAATCTACATCAGAATCATGATAAATCTGGTTGTTGGTACAAATAAAATCATATTTCTTCCATAGTGAAGTTCCTACGTACGAAAACGGTTCCAGAAGTACCGGGCCTGATCTATAGATGGCGGTAGTCGCTTGGAAAATCCCACTGTATTAGAAAGTACACTCGATATGAAATAAATCGTTTGAATCTACATCAGAATCATGATAAATCTGGTTGTTGGTACAAATAAAATCATATTTCTTCCATAGTGAAGTTCCTACGTACGAAAACGGTTCCAGAAGTACCGGGCCTGATCTACAGATGGCGGTAGTCGCTTGGAAAATCCCACTGTATTAGAAAGTACACTCGATATGAAATAAATCGTTTGAATCTACATCAGAATCATGATAAATCTGGTTGTTGGTACAAATAAAATCATATTTCTTCCATAGTGAAGTTCCTACGTACGAAAACGGTTCCAGAAGTACCGGGCCTGATCTACAGATGGCGGTAGTCGCTTGGAAAATCCCACTGTATTAGAAAGTACACTCGATATGAAATAAATCGTTTGAATCTACATCAGAATCATGATAAATCTGGTTGTTGGTACAAATAAAATCATATTTCTTCCATAGTGAAGTTCCTACGTACGAAAACGGTTCCAGAAGTACCGGGCCTGATCTACAGATGGCGGTAGTCGCTTGGAAAATCCCACTGTATTAGAAAGTACACTCGATATGAAATAAATCGTTTGAATCTACATCAGAATCATGATAAATCTGGTTGTTGGTACAAATAAAATCATATTTCTTCCATAGTGAAGTTCCTACGTACGAAAACGGTTCCAGAAGTACCGCGCCTGGTCTAGAGATGGCGGTAGTCGCTTGGAAAATCCCACTGTATTAGAAAGTACACTCGATATGAAATAAATCGTTTGAATCTACATCAGAATCATGATAAATCTGGTTGTTGGTACAAATAAAATCATATTTCTTCCATAGTGAAGTTCCTACGTACGAAAACGGTTCCAGAAGTACCGCGCCTGGTCTAGAGATGGCGGTAGTCGCTTGAAAAATCCCACTGTATTAGAAAGTACACTCGATATGAAATAAATCGTTTGAATCTACATCAGAATCATGATAAATCTGGTTGTTGGTACAAATAAAATCATATTTCTTCCATAGTGAAGTTCCTACGTACGAAAATGGTTCCAGAAGTACCTGGTCTGACCTAGAGATGGCGGTAGTTGCTTGGAATATCCCACTGTATTAGAAAGTACACTCGATATGAAATAAATCGTTTGAATCTACATCAGAATCATGATAAATCTGGTTGTTGGTACAAATAAAATCATATTTCTTCCATAGTGAAGTTCCTACGTACGAAAACGGTTCCAGAAGTACCGCGCCTGGTCTAGAGATGGCGGTAGTCGCTTGGAAAATCCCACTGTATTAGAAAGTACACTCGATATGAAATAAATCGTTTGAATCTACATCAGAATCATAATAAATCTGGTTGTTGGTACAAATAAAATCATATTTCTTCCATAGTGAAGTTCCTACGTACGAAAACGGTTCCAGAAGTACCGGGCCTGATCTACAGATGGCGGTAGTCGCTTGGAAAATCCCACTGTATTAGAAAGTACACTCGATATGAAATAAATCGTTTGAATCTACATCAGAATCATGATAAATCTGGTTGTTGGTACAAATAAAATCATATTTCTTCCATAGTGAAGTTCCTACGTACGAAAACGGTTCCAGAAGTACCGGGCCTGGTCTAGAGATGGCGGTAGTCGCTTGGAATATCCCACTGTATTAGAAAGTACACTCGATATGAAATAAATCGTTTGAATCTACATCAGAATCATGATAAATCTGGTTGTTGGTACAAATAAAATCATATTTCTTCCATAGTGAAGTTCCTACGTACGAAAACGGTTCCAGAAGTACCGCGCCTGGTCTAGAGATGGCGGTAGTCGCTTGGAAAATCCCACTGTATTAGAAAGTACACTCGATATGAAATAAATCGTTTGAATCTACATCAGAATCATAATAAATCTGGTTGTTGGTACAAATAAAATCATATTTCTTCCATAGTGAAGTTCCTACGTACGAAAACGGTTCCAGAAGTACCGCGCCTGGTCTAGAGATGGCGGTAGTCGCTTGGAAAATCCCACTGTATTAGAAAGTACACTCGATATGAAATAAATCGTTTGAATCTACATCAGAATCATGATAAATCTGGTTGTTGGTACAAATAAAATCATATTTCTTCCATAGTGAAGTTCCTACGTACGAAAACGGTTCCAGAAGTACCGCGCCTGGTCTAGAGATGGCGATAGTCGCTTGGAAAATCCCACTGTATTAGAAAGTACACTCGATATGAAATAAATCGTTTGAATCTACATCAGAATCATAATAAATCTGGTTGTTGGTACAAATAAAATCATATTTCTTCCATAGTGAAGTTCCTACGTACGAAAACGGTTCCAGAAGTACCGGGCCTGATCTACAGATGGCGGTAGTCGCTTGGAAAATCCCACTGTATTAGAAAGTACACTCGATATGAAATAAATCGTTTGAATCTACATCAGAATCATGATAAATCTGGTTGTTGGTACAAATAAAATCATATTTCTTCCAAAGTGAAGTTCCTACGTACGAAAACGGTTCCAGAAGTACCGGGCCTGATCTATAGATGGCGATAGTCGCTTGGAAAATCCCACTGTATTAGAAAGTACACTCAATATGAAATAACTCGTTTGAATCTACATCAGAATCATGATAAATCTGGTTGTTGGTACAAATAAAATCATATTTCTTCCAAAGTGAAGTTCCTACGTACGAAAACGGTTCCAGAAGTACCGGGCCTGATCTATAGATGGCGATAGTCGCTTGGAAAATCCCACTGTATTAGAAAGTACACTCAATATGAAATAAATCGTTTGCGAAGGGATATTTATGTAAAAGGGAAAGTAAATAAAATGGTTTTTCGATTATTTCATCGCGTTTTACCCATAAGGGCACCAGCAGATCAAAATATATGTTTCCATCGATGACATGATTAAACTGTGAAAAGGGATGTTTGATATACGCGAAGCATAGTCCACGTACTCTGAAAATATCAGGTAAATAAACCAAATTATAAATATATATAAAAAAAATGTGAGTCAAATAGAGATTTTTCGGAATATAATAAAATTTCACGGGGATCGTTATGGTGAATGTTAGAAAAAAAATTCCGATACGGGAACAAGTGCAGGTACAAAAGACTTTTCAAAAGTTCTTAATCCCTTTTATCGATTGAATGGGATCGATCGTGTTTTGATAGTAGAGGGTGGATTGTTCGCATGGACGAATCGGATACCGAAACGAAGAAAATTTTGACAATTGTGGGAAATATCTATTTTTTTTTTATTACAAATATTCTTTTACCGCCGTTTTTGATCCCCAAGAAGGTTTCTTGTACATCTTGGAACATCTTGTTCTTGATATTGACTGATTATTTGAAATGAGTTTACGAGGGGTACACCGAAATTTTGTTTAAAAACAAAATTCGAGAACTGAATTTTGTCACAGTTTCCGACAGTTTTCGGACGCTTTTTTCGTAAAAATCTCTCGGCTTGTCGCTTGGCAACAAATCGGGACTATAAGGGGATGTTCCTAAGTTTCCTAAAGCGCGTTTACTCTCTGAAATACAGGGTGTACCACGATGAGTTAAAACTATGTGTATATCGTAAAATACTTATAGTAAAATTTGGATTTTCCGATATCTGGACAACGGTAAGGATTAGATATTGGAAAGTATACATGAATTTACCTCATTCTTACCCCCAAATGTATTAAAATCGAAAAAACCGGGTGGTTCTATTTAAAAAAATAAAGAAATTTGATATTTATGAAGTTAAAGTTTAAACACTTTTTGTACACACCCTGTATAGAATGAAAAATTTTTCAACGTAGATTCAAATACGTCTGACCTTGCTTAAATTAATCGAATAAAAAACATTTTCATATATTTGAGGGTATCCTCGTAAAAAGATAATTTATGAGGATCTGCAACGGTTAAAAAAAATCAATAAATAAAAAACTATGCATTTTTCGAAAAAAGTTTTTACTTAAATTTTACGCAGATTTCAAAAATGTATTAATACACAGAGTGTTCTATTCAAAATAACAAAATTATAGTCAACTTCCGGTAGAACCGGAAGTCGGCCATCTTTAAAAATATTTTAGTTGAAAAGATCGTATCCGAAAACCCAAACGTATAAATTTTCATGATTTTACTATAAGTATTTTGCCATATACAGATAGTTTTAACTCGTCGTGGGACATTTGACACTTGACACTTGACATTTGACACTTGACATTTGACATTTGACACTTGACACTTGACACTTGACATTTGACATTTGACATTTGACACTTGACATTTGACATTTGACACTTGACATTTGACACTTGACACTTGACATTTGACACTTGACATTTGACATATGACACTTGACATTTGACACTTAACATTTGACATTTGACATTTGACACTTGCCATTTGACACTTTTTCCTTTATCTGTGTCCACACAAAAATTTATTTGATGTACGTTTTTGATTCATTGATCCATGTTTCGTCTAAATAATAAAATGTATTCCTTTTTTGGTTTTTGATTTATTTTATAAGTTTCTGGACATTTTATAGACTTATTTTTTATTTTTATTAGTAGAAACTTCAGACAACTACATAACCTATCTTAGAGACTCGCTAGTTTATACAGGAAGCAATGAAATGTGTAAATAAAATAATTTTTTCATATTTGCCATTTAGTTCCGGTGATTTCTATTATAAAGTGAATAAAATTTCATTCGTAACCATCCCTAAGTCCACTCTATTAACACGTTTGCCTTAAGGGAATGAAAACCGCCAGAGCAAAATTGATTTGAGTACGTATCTACCCTTAAGTTTTGACGAAGGGGTGAATTCTAATAGAGTTTCTCCCTACGTGTATTCCACATTAAATAACCGTATATTAATTTGGCAAAGGATAAATAATATTTTTGTTAATTTGTAATTGTGAGA
Organism: Diorhabda sublineata; assembly: GCF_026230105.1. Taxonomy (NCBI): domain Eukaryota; kingdom Metazoa; phylum Arthropoda; class Insecta; order Coleoptera; family Chrysomelidae; genus Diorhabda; species Diorhabda sublineata. The sequence goes on from NC_079480.1 coordinate 838,846, forward strand.
CAAAGAAAACTTTCCTTCAGCGAATTACTGCTAAAATAACGAGAATTGCCAACTTTCGTCATGTATAGGCTCCACAAGAGGATTAAACAGACCTCGAAGTACCAAATTATATATAAATCGATATTTAAACTGACATCTGACAACTGAAATCTGACAACTGACATCTGACATCTGACAACTGACAACTGACATCTGACAACTGACATTGTTGTACTAGGTAGTTAATTCCGATACACAGAGTCAATTACCAACGAAAGACGATCTATGGAAACATAGAAAATGTGACAGATCAGATAGACGTGGAAAAAGATTGGGAACGAACGAAATAGAAACCAAATAAATGATAAGCAAAGAGAGAAAAAGGAAAAAGCTTTCAATGCACCAAATTACACATCCGTAATTTCAATGGCCGAAATTCGCGAATTAAAAAGTCCGAATTGCTATTTCATACACCCTATTCGCCAGATTTATCCTCCTCGGACTATTTTCTGTCCCCAGATTTGAAAAAAATGCCTCGACGGTCAAAGATTTTCCAGAAATGAAGAGGTGACGACGGCAGAGCTTGACCATTGGAGATAACGTTAAAAAATATATTTTTTTCCAAAATTTTTGTATTTCCTGTGACCATCCGCTTAATACAAGGTCAGTAAATCATAGAAACGACGGCAGAATTAAAATGCGACGTTGCCACGTCGTACAGAAAATCTTGTTGTCTCTTGTTTTTTTTTATTGTCGTATTTTTAGATGTTAATAACATTTTCTGACATATTTATGACGGTTTATAGTCAAATTCGTAAAGAACTGATCATAATATGGAACTTTTAACTTAATCGAGTAAACTATAAGGCTGTTCTCTCTCTTTAGAGTCGTTTTTGCTAGCAGATCACTTAGAGATGTGGTAGCTAAATAAAACATAAGTTTCCGGATACTTAAACGGTTGTGTCGGATCGAATTTCGCTAGCAAATCGTTTCCTGTTGCTCGAGTATGATGTAATATATGAAATTGAAAATATTTCGGGTTTGTTTTTTTCAGAAAACTCACCCGAACTATACAAAGTTTGTAACTGGAACCATTTCGAATTTATAATGAGTCCAACGACTGGAATTTTTCGGTCGGATCTATGAATAAATATTTAAAATTCAAAATTTTATGATTTTGTTCGAGATAAACGTCTCTCAACGTTGTAATTAAGAAATTTCAAACAGTACAAAATTATAGGTATTGTTTCTATAAACGCGTCTGGGTCTACGACACACACTCTAAATATTTATAATCGAACGAATTTTTATTATTTTATATTCTCTAATCCAGTCGATTTCTTATTGACTGCAGCGTCGATGTCGGTCGATACTTCTTCTTCTTCTTCTTCTTCCTCCCTCCCGCCTTCCATTCTTCTTCTGTTCTTCTTGCCCCGTGGCTAACTTCGTGGTACCGAACAAAAACTGTATTGATCAATCGAAGTCGGCCGTGGAATATACCGGATTGAGCTACGGTAAAAAGCCGGTAAAACGTTCTTGTGATCAAGTACTTTTTCGTAGGCGTACGTCTCGAATTGCCCAAGGATAAAACATGGCTTCTTGAGTAGTCAACATGGCCGTCTTGGCATTGTCTTCTTGGTCTCGTTCCAATGCGACCATAAGCAACCACAAGTTCAATATACCCGGCTGACATTTTCTTTAAGGGCAGGTACGGATTCTACTTAATTTTTTCTATTCGTTGAGGAAATTGATACGACTAATTACGTCTTTCCACGAAATTGACGGGGAATAATCGTACGAAAACAAAAAAAAACCTTTAATTTTCAAAGTATAGCCGTTCGACTTATGTAGAATAATCTAGATATGAAAAAAAGTTGTTTACAATCAACGTCAAGGTCTATATACCGAATTTCGAAACTATAAATACAAAAATAAAGTTAATAACCTCAAATTAAATTCAAGTACGAAAGCGAGGACGCTTCAACTTGTGACGTCATATGTACAACCTAACCTAACTTAACCTAAGCTTGTCCGAAGCGATCGTAAGCCGTTTCTTATTAGAATTAATAGAAATAAGCTTTATAAGGCAATCGCATTGGAAATATCGAAGGCTTTTGACAGGGTTTGGTATGTTAACTTTCTAGATAAATTAAGATAGTGTGGTTCGTCGTCCTATGTTTAAAATTACCGCTGGTGTTACCCAAGGATGCATTTGGTCTTTTTTTACTTTTACTTTTTACTGTATTCGAGTACTGCCTACAGTATTTACAATCAGACAGGATGTTTTTAAAGTAGTTAAACTTAACCTAACCAAAAATGATGAAAAAAACTCATCCTGTACGTACATTTGTTAAAATTTTCTGCTTATAACAGTATGAACATTAATTACAGCATCATATAAAATCATTTCCAACCATACAGGATGTCCCTAAAGCTGTTAAAACCCAACCTAACCTAATCAAAAATGATGAAAAAACTCGAAGTATTTGTTCAATATTTAGTTCACCCTGTACGTACATTCACAGAATTTTCTGCTTTTAATAGTTTGAAAATCAATCACAGCAACAACTAAAATCATTTCCAACCATACAGGATGTCCCTAAAGTTGTTAAAACCCAACCTTACCTAATCAAAAATGATGAAAAATCTCGAAGTATTTGTTCAATATATAGATCACCCTGTACGTATATTCGTCAGAATTTTCTGCTTCTAATAGCATGAAAATCAATCACAGCAACAACTAAAATCATTTCCAACCATACAGGATGTCCCTAAAGTTGTTAAAACCCAACCTAACCTAATCAAAAATGATGAAAAATCTCGAAGTATTTGTTCAATATTTAGTTCACCCTGTACGTACATTTGTCAGAATTTTCTGCTTATAATAGTATTAACATCAATTACAGCATCATCTAAAATCATTTCCAACCATACAGGATGTCCCTAAAGTTGTTAAAACCCAACCTTACCTAATCAAAAATGATGAAAAATCTCGAAGTATTTGTTCAATATTTAGTTCACCCTGTACGTACATTCGTCAAAATTTTCTGCTTTGAATAGTTTGAAAATCAATCACAGCATCATCTAAAATCATTTCCAACCATACAGGATGTCCCTAAAGCTGTTAAAACCCAACCTAACCTAATCAAAAGTGATGAAAAATCTCGAAGTATTTGTTCAATATATAGATCACCCTGTACGTATATTTGTCAGAATTTTCTGCTTCTAATAGCATGAAAATCAATCACAGCAACAACTAAAATCATTTCCAACCATACAGGATGTCCCTAAAGTTGTTAAAACCCAACCTAACCTAATCAAAAATGATGAAAAATCTCGAAGTATTTGTTCAATATATAGATCACCCTGTACGTACATTTGTCAGAATTTTCTGCTTATAATAGTATTAACATCAATTACAGCATCATCTAAAATCATTTCCAACCATACAGGATGTCCCTAAAGTTGTTAAAACCCAACCTAACCTAATCAAAAATGATGAAAAATCTCGAAGTATTTGTTCAATATATAGATCACCCTGTACGTACATTTGTCAGAATTTTCTGCTTATAATAGTATTAACATCAATTACAGCATCATCTAAAATCATTTCCAACCATACAGGATGTCCCTAAAGTTGTTAAGACCCAACCTAACCTAATCAAAAATGATGAAAAATCTCGAAGTATTTGTTCAATATTTAGTTCACCCTGTACGTACATTCACAGAATTTTCTGCTTTTAATAGTTTGAAAATCAATCACATCATCATCTAAAATCATTTCCAACCATACAGGATGTCCCTAAAGTTGTTAAAACCCAACCTAACCTAATCAAAAATGATGAAAAATCTCGAAGTATTTGTTCAATATATAGATCACCCTGTACGTACATTTGTCAGAATTTTCTGCTTATAATAGTATTAACATCAATTACAGCATCATCTAAAATCATTTCCAACCATACAGGATGTCCCTAAAGTTGTTAAAACCCAACCTAACCTAATCAAAAATGATGAAAAATCTCGAAGTATTTGTTCAATATTTAGTTCACCCTGTACGTACATTCGTCAAAATTTTCTGCTTTTAATAGTTTGAAAATCAATCACAGCATCATCTAAAATCATTTCCAACCATACAGGATGTCCCTAAAGTTGTTAAAACCCAACCTTACCTAATCAAAAATGATGAAAAATCTCGAAGTATTTGTTCAATATATAGATCACCCTGTACGTACATTTGTCAGAATTTTCTGCTTCTAATAGTATGAAAATCAATCACAGCAACAACTAAAATCATTTCCAACCATACAGGATGTCCCTAAAGTTGTTAAAACCCAACCTAACCTAATCAAAAATGATGAAAAATCTCGAAGTATTTGTTCAATATTTAGTTCACCCTGTACGTACATTTGTCAGAATTTTCTGCTTATAATAGTATTAACATCAATTACAGCATCATCTAAAATCATTTCCAACCATACAGGATGTCCCTAAAGTTGTTAAAACCCAACCTTACCTAATCAAAAATGATGAAAAATCTCGAAGTATTTGTTCAATATTTAGTTCACCCTGTACGTACATTCGTCAAAATTTTCTGCTTTGAATAGTTTGAAAATCAATCACAGCATCATCTAAAATCATTTCCAACCATACAGGATGTCCCTAAAGCTGTTAAAACCCAACCTAACCTAATCAAAAGTGATGAAAAATCTCGAAGTATTTGTTCAATATATAGATCACCCTGTACGTACATTCGTCAAAATTTTCTGCTTTGAATAGTTTGAAAATCAATCACAGCATCATCTAAAATCATTTCCAACCATACAGGATGTCCCTAAAGCTGTTAAAACCCAACCTAACCTAATCAAAAGTGATGAAAAATCTCGAAGTATTTGTTCAATATATAGATCACCCTGTACGTATATTTGTCAGAATTTTCTGCTTCTAATAGCATGAAAATCAATCACAGCAACAACTAAAATCATTTCCAACCATACAGGATGTCCCTAAAGTTGTTAAAACCCAACCTAACCTAATCAAAAGTGATGAAAAATCTCGAAGTATTTGTTCAATATATAGATCACCCTGTACGTATATTTGTCAGAATTTTCTGCTTCTAATAGCATGAAAATCAATCACAGCAACAACTAAAATCATTTCCAACCATACAGGATGTCCCTAAAGTTGTTAAAACCCAACCTAACCTAATCAAAAATGATGAAAAATCTCGAAGTATTTGTTCAATATATAGATCACCCTGTACGTACATTTGTCAGAATTTTCTGCTTATAATAGTATTAACATCAATTACAGCATCATCTAAAATCATTTCCAACCATACAGGATGTCCCTAAAGTTGTTAAAACCCAACCTAACCTAATCAAAAATGATGAAAAATCTCGAAGTATTTGTTCAATATATAGATCACCCTGTACGTACATTTGTCAGAATTTTCTGCTTATAATAGTATTAACATCAATTACAGCATCATCTAAAATCATTTCCAACCATACAGGATGTCCCTAAAGTTGTTAAGACCCAACCTAACCTAATCAAAAATGATGAAAAATCTCGAAGTATTTGTTCAATATTTAGTTCACCCTGTACGTACATTCACAGAATTTTCTGCTTTTAATAGTTTGAAAATCAATCACATCATCATCTAAAATCATTTCCAACCATACAGGATGTCCCTAAAGTTGTTAAAACCCAACCTAACCTAATCAAAAATGATGAAAAATCTCGAAGTATTTGTTCAATATATAGATCACCCTGTACGTACATTTGTCAGAATTTTCTGCTTATAATAGTATTAACATCAATTACAGCATCATCTAAAATCATTTCCAACCATACAGGATGTCCCTAAAGTTGTTAAAACCCAACCTAACCTAATCAAAAATGATGAAAAATCTCGAAGTATTTGTTCAATATTTAGTTCACCCTGTACGTACATTCGTCAAAATTTTCTGCTTTTAATAGTTTGAAAATCAATCACAGCATCATCTAAAATCATTTCCAACCATACAGGATGTCCCTAAAGTTGTTAAAACCCAACCTTACCTAATCAAAAATGATGAAAAATCTCGAAGTATTTGTTCAATATATAGATCACCCTGTACGTACATTTGTCAGAATTTTCTGCTTCTAATAGTATGAAAATCAATCACAGCAACAACTAAAATCATTTCCAACCATACAGGATGTCCCTAAAGTTGTTAAAACCCAACCTAACCTAATCAAAAATGATGAAAAATCTCGAAGTATTTGTTCAATATTTAGTTCACCCTGTACGTACATTCGTCAAAATTTTCTGCTTTTAATAGTTTGAAAATCAATCACAGCATCATCTAAAATCATTTCCAACCATACAGGATGTCCCTAAAGTTGTTAAAACCCAACCTAACCTAATCAAAAGTGATGAAAAATCTCGAAGTATTTGTTCAATATATAGATCACCCTGTACGTATATTCGTCAGAATTTTCTGCTTCTAATAGCATGAAAATCAATCACAGCAACAACTAAAATCATTTCCAACCATACAGGATGTCCCTAAAGTTGTTAAAACCCAACCTAACCTAATCAAAAGTGATGAAAAATCTCGAAGTATTTGTTCAATATATAGATCACCCTGTACGTACATTCGTCAAAATTTTCTGCTTTGAATAGTTTGAAAATCAATCACAGCATCATCTAAAATCATTTCCAACCATACAGGATGTCCCTAAAGCTGTTAAAACCCAACCTAACCTAAACAAAAATGATGAAAAAATCTCGAAGTATTTGTTCAATATATAGATCACCCTGTACGTAAATCTGTCAAAATTGTCGAAGCATTTTTTTCACACCGATTGGTATAACTCCAAAACACGTGATTTGAACTTATTAACCGCTTCTACAGGTGTAAAAAAACGTTGATCTCGCAATTTATTTTTGACCAAGATAAATGTTTCAATTTCAAGTTTGACAACACGTTCTGAGTACGTTCACAATTAAAAATGTCAAATGTCAATGTCAGATATGACATATTCACATCAGCGTTGCCATATGTCATTTCAAATTATTCTAAGTCGGTTTTAATCTTCATTTTAATTTTTAATTTCAAAAAATAATTCGATACCCGCAATTAATCTTCAAAAAACAAGATGGACGCGATTACTTTTGATAGATTAAATTCGTTTAATTAATTCAACCAGTTGAAACTAATCTTCTAAATCAAACTAAGACGTGCATTTTGTCATTACGTTAATCAAAATGGTGGCAAGCATTTTCTCGATATATTTCTATCTACGTGGGACTCTGGACCTCGAATTTAATTTTTTGAAAATATCCTCCATCAATACGACGATGCTGAAACTATTTTGGAGTGGGCTGGAAGCGATTTGATTGAGTTGAACGCTGCAAAAAACTGACACTGCAGTTGAGGAGTAGAATTTGAATATTCGTAATTAACATTGATAAAATATTTCCAATTAGAATAATCGGACGTTTTTCCTATATTTTCCATCGTTGGGTATAAATTTAAAAAAAAATAAAAAAGAATAATAATAATCGTTCGAACGAAAATGCCCTTTTAATTCAGGTTTACAGACACTCCGACGAAATAAGCCAAAAGATTTACGACGATAGTGTCAGATGGTACGGCGTTACGTTGTTTTTTAAGTGCCTTACTCTTTGATAGATGTCTGTTTCGAGATATAATCAGGTGTTTTATGTTTGGATTCTTTTGGTCGTATATTATTACAAAGAAAATGCTATTTATTATACGTCATAAATCATACTTTCATTTGTTTCAAAACCGGCACGATCGTTTGCTCTTGTTTTTGTTTATGGGAGATTTCTTCGAATTATTAGAATTACAATGTCACTAGAATCAATTTGGCGGTTTGACGAATATAACTGGATATTTCAAAATTTGTTTCCGCCATATTCCTCGTGTCACATGTCAAAATTTTAAATAAATTGACATTTGATAAGTGACAGTTCGTGGTTAAACGTTCTGCGATATTTTTAAACAAGTTTACCTGGTAAATTATCGAATTTCCTTCGATTTAATCGATTTCTATGATAATTTTGTGATTCATTCAGTTATTCATCGATCTAGATGCATTTCGTAAAGTTGATTCTTTGTATTAAATGAAGTTCTTTCAATTCGTGCACTCTGTTAATCAATCATATCAAATTTTATGGTATTCCGTAGCAGCGGTTATTTCGTAATTGTACGAGGACGGTTTGACGAATAGCTGAATATTTAAACATTTATTTCCGCCATATTCCTCGTGTCACATGTCAAAATTTTAAATAAATTGACATTTGATAAGTGACAGTTCGAGGTGAAACGTTCTGCGATGTTTTTAAACAAGTTTACCTCGTAAATTATCGAATTTCCTTCGATTTAATCGATTTCTATGATAATTTTGTGATTCATTCAGTTATTCATCGATCTAGATGCATTTCGTAATGTTGATTCTTTGTATTAAATGAAGTTCTTTCAATTCGTGCACTCTGTTAATCAATCAGCTCTTTTTTTTTGGTATTCCGTAGCGGTGGCTATTTCGTAGTTGTACAAGGTCGGTTTGACGAATAACTGGATATTTAAAAATTTATTTCCGCCATATTCCCCGTGTCACATGTCAAATTTTTCAATAAATTGACATTTGATAAGTGACAGTTCGTGGTTAAACGTTCTGCGATGTTTTTAAACAAATTTACCTCGTAAATTATCGAATTTCCTTCAAAAAAGTTATTTTTTGTGTTTTGCTGTAAAAATTTTTGAAATTTTCGATTGATAATAAATGCGTTTACATGTGTTGAGTGCGCCTCATAAATTTTAAGTCATTGGGTCAAGCCGTTTTTGAGATACGATGCAGGAAAGTTCGAAAAACACAGTTTTGAGAAAAAAAAGCTTCAAGTCGATTTTAAACTATGAAAATCTCAATTCACCCTCAATCGGCGATGCCTTATCCATTACATATTCCCTCCTCTTCTTTTTCCTTTCTGTTTAAACAATAGACCCGGACCCCAACAGCCAATTCAGCACTCCGACCAGCTCTTTCTTCCGCCTGCTGTATCTTTAAAACGACTTCAAAATTTTCAAAAATCACTTTACCACCATATTCTAGACATGTTAAGAACGAAATTTATGAAAAAAAAATCGTTTTTTTGAGCCCATAATGTCTGAAATCGTCTGGTTCGATTACGAGCACTCGTTTCGAAAAAAATCTCAACAGTTTCATCCGTTTGATTCGGATCAAAGTATGCGAGACGAAAACCCGTTACCCCCGGAGGGTTTTCAAATAAAAATATTTGAAGGCGCCCGTGGCGGACACCAACCACCAAAAGGCCAAAAGTTGAACTTTCGCTCTCCGATTAAACGCTAACGTATCATTATTTTTAGTTATGACTTTGTTTAAAATATATGTTTAAGGGATTCCAAATTTTGTGGGAGTTGTATACTTTGTGCTCGTGCACGAAACTAGAGTCGCCAAACACGGGCGGCTCGTTAAATAAATAATCCGATTTCCGATTAAATTGCGATAAATCCGACGAAAAAATTCCAAATTTCTAGCGCTAAAAGGTTTAATTTCGGTATTAAATACGAGGAAAACACTTTTCCAATCTATATCGCCCGAAAATATTCAACCACGAAGTCTGGAAACAGAAAATAATCCAAGAGAACTAAATCTGGCGAATGCGCTTCCCAAAATACCTACTCCATGTCCTTGCTCGCAGATGGAGCTGTCTTTGATCGGAAACGGTTCTCCCTTTTCAGTCCATTGTTTTGATTGTCTCGTCCATGGTTATGAAGCTGCACGGCTTTCCCTACTGTGGATTTCTGGAGTCGTCACCTCATTTGGTCGACCAATACGTTGCTTGTCTTCGGATGTCGAATCCCCTCTATTAAATCTGCTACCCGTTATATTAGAAGCAACCACACCCAGACCAGAATGTAGTTCAGGTTGGTTAAGCCCTTTTCAAATAAAAATTCGACCAATTTTTCACTGAAAACGTTCACTATCGATGGCTGACAAACAACGCGGAGTCTCCAAACTTTGATCCAAATCGGTTCCATCCAAATAACCTTCTAATTGATTATTGAGTGTTTTCAGCTATTCGGAGCGAGGTATGTCAATTGGTATCCTGTTTTTCGATAATTTAGTCTCTTTGGATGGCTTCTTGTTGAGCGTCGAGGAGTTTGAAGAAACTGGATAAATCAAAAAAGCGTCAAAAATCTTCTAGAACTATAGTGAAGGTAAACAGTGTTGAACAGTCTGTTCCAGACGATCCTGATTTTTTTAATGGGGATTGTGATGTTTTTCGATTGCTCCAAAGATACCTAGATCATCGTATTTTACTTTTTTTTTTCTTTTTTTCCACTACACAGCAATAAGAGAACGTCTATAAGCCACGTATCTAGTCGAAAATAATTTTTTTCTTGAGTTTTTCTCTAACAAATGTAATTGCAGAAAGGGTTCGTGATATTGTGAAAGAAAATCGTGGAAAAGGGTACGTTGGACTACACTCTGTTAATCAAACATATCAAATTTTATGGTATTCCGTAGCAGCGGTTATTTCGTAGTTTTACAAGGTCGGTTTGACGAATAACTGAATATTTAAACATTTATTTCCGCCATATTCCTCGTGTCACATGTCAAATTTTTTAATAAATTGACATTTGATAAGTGATAGTTCGTGGTTAAACGATTTAATCGATTTCTATGATAATTTTGTGATTCATTCAGTTATTCATCGATCTAGATGCATTTCGTAATGTTGATTCTTTGTATTAAATGAATTTCTTTCAATTCGTGCACTCTGTTAATCAATCATATCAAATTTTATGGTATTCCGTAGCAGCGGTTATTTCGTAGTTGTACAAGTTCGGTTTGACGAATAACTGAATATTTAAAAATTTATTTCCGCCATATTCCTCGTGTCACATGTCAAATTTTTTAATAAATTGACGTTTGATAAGTGATAGTTCGTGGTTAAACGTTCTGCGATGTTTTTAAACAAATTTACCTCGTAAATTATCGAATTTCCTTCGATTTAATGGATTTCTATGATAATTTTGTGATTCATTCAGTTATTCATCGATCTAGATGCATTTCGTAATGTTGATTCTTTGTATTAAATGAATTTCTTTCAATTCGTGCACTCTGTTAATCAATCAGCTCTTTTTTTTTTGGTATTCAGTAGCAGCGGTTATTTCGTAGTTGTACAAGGTCGGTTTGACGAATAACTGAATATTTAAAAATTTATTTCCGCCATATTCCTCTTGTCACATGTCAAATTTTTCAATAAATTGACATTTGATAAGTGACAGTTCGATGTGAAACGTTCTGCGATGTTTTTAAATAAATTTACCTCGTAAATTATCGAATTTCCATTGAAAAAGTCTTTTTTTTGTGTTTTGCTATAAAAATTTTTGAAATTTTCGATTGATAATAAATGCGTTTACATGTGTTGAGTGCGCCTCGTAAATTTTAAGTCATTCAGTCAAGCCGTTTTTGAGAGACGATGCAGGAAAGTTCGAAAAACACAGTTTTGAGAAAAAAAAAAGGTTTCAAATCGATATTAAACTATGAAAATCTCAATTCACCCTCAATCGGCGATGCCTTATCCATTATGTATTCCTTCCTCTTCTTTTTCCTTTCTGTTTAAACCCAACTAAGAGTTCCCTAAATCGGAGATTTTAGTTTTTAAATGAAATTTTTACAAATTTATATCGCGATTAGATTTTTATTTGGCTGCGACGCTGGCCGATGTTCCACCTATCATTAAGGAGATTTCATAGAATCGCTGGAATTTTTCGGATATTTTTCTCACACGGCGTGTTATATTTTCTTGTTTTTTCTTTTTTATATTTATTTCTCCACGCCACGTCGGCGTACCTACACACGGCAACGAGGCGGAGGACACGAAATATGTAATTTCGAATATTTTTTAAAATAATATAGATTTCGAAATTAACGATATCCGATTCCAAAAATAGGTAATATGTAGTTTTTAGGAATCGAAATATCTATTTGATATACAGGGTGTCCCACGATGATTTCAAAGATGGCCGGTAGAACCTGAATTCGACCGTAACTTTGTTATTTTAAATACAACACCCTGTATATTAATACATTTTTGAAATCTACGTGAAATTTTAGTATACTTTTGTCTAAAACTTTTTTTCGAAAAAGGCATTCTTTTGAGTTATTAATTTTTTTGTAAAAAAATTTCGTCAGTTGCAGACCCTTATAAATTATTTTTTTACGAGAATACCCTTAAAGATACGAAAATTGTTTTTGTTCGTTTGTTTTAAGTAAGGTCAGATGTATTAGAATCTATGTCGAAAAATTTTTTATTTTATACAGGGTGTGTATAAAAAGTGTTCAAAGTTTAACTTCATAAATATCAAATTTCCTAATTTTTTTTAATAGAACCACCCGATTTTTTCTATTTTAATGCATTCGGGGATGAAAAATAAGGCAAATTCCGATTTTCTTTAATTACAACGTTGCCATTCTACAACTGTAGATACCATAAATTTATAAAATGTTATTTTTCAAACGAAAATCCCTTTTTCAACTACTTTCACTTTAACCCTGTATATTTCTTATAAATAAGAAACTGAACGAATCCAATATGAACAATCGATAAATCACACGTTCTGTGAATCGATTCATGTCAACAAAAAATCGATATCTCAATCGGTTTCGATAATATAGAACTTTTTATACAAAGATGTCAAAATTTTTTAAATTTGTGGATTTTTCAACAGAATTGTTGAAAAAACACTTTTATGGCAAAAGTATTTGAAAAACCATGGTATATTTTGTATTTTTGTCCAAAATAATCGATAATCACACGTTCTGTGAATCGATTCGTGTCAAAAATAAATCGATATCTCAAATAACTTCGAATATATAGAACTTTTTATACAAGGATGTCAAATTTTTTTTGAATTTGTGGATTTTTCAACAGAATTGTTGAAAAAACACTTTTATGGCAAAAGTATTTGAAAAACCATGGTATATTTTGTATTTTTGTCCAAAATAATCGATAATCACACGTTCTGTGAATCGATTCGTGTCAAAAATAAATCGATATCTCAAATAACTTCGAATATATAGAACTTTTTATACAAGGATGTCAAATTTTTTTTGAATTTGTGGATTTTTCAACAGAATTGTTGAAAAAACACTTTTATGGCAAAAGTATTTGAAAAACCATGGTATATTTTGTATTTTTGTCCAAAATAATCGATAATCACACGTTCTGTGAATCGATTCGTGTCAAAAATAAATCGATATCTCAATCGGTTTCGATAATATAGAACTTTTTATACAAACATGTCAAAATTTTTTTGAATTTGTGGACTTTTCAACAGAATTGTTGAAAAAACACTTTTATGGCAAAAGTATTTGAAAAACCATGGTATATTTTGTATTTTTGTCCAAAATAATCGATAATCATACGTTCTGTGAATCGATTCATGTCAAAAAGAAATCGATATCTCAATCGGTTTCGATAATATAGAACTTTTTATACAAACATTTCAAAATTTTTTTGAATTTGTGGACTTTTCAACAGAATTGTTGAAAAAACACTTTTATGGCAAAAGTATTTGAAAAACCATGGTATATTTTGTATTTTTGTCCAAAATAATCGATAATCATACGTTCTGTGAATCGATTCATGTCAAAAATAAATCGATATCTCAATCGGTTTCGATAATATAGAACTTTTTATACAAACATGTCAAAATTTTTTTGAATTTGTGGACTTTTCAACAGAATTGTTGAAAAAACACTTTTATGGCAAAAGTATTTGAAAAACCATGGTATATTTTGTATTTTTGTCCAAAATAATCGATAATCACACGTTCTATGAATCGATTCATGTCAAAAAGAAATCGATATCTCAATCGGTTTCGATAATATAGAACTTTTTATACAAACATGTCAAAATTTTTTAAATTTGTGGACTTTTCAACAGAATTGTTGAAAAAACACTTTTATGGCAAAAGTATTTGAAAAACCATGGTATATTTTGTATTTTTGTCCAAAATAATCGATAATCACACGTTCTATGAATCGATTCATGTCAAAAAGATATCGACATCTCAAATAGCTTCGATATATAAAATTTTTTATGCAAGCATGTCAAATTTCAGTATTTTTCGAAATCGACGAGAAACCATGGATTCTTATATATGAAATTCGTGCTTTATTCATAAGACACCCTCAATATTCCGCATTAAATCGCTTGGGGTGAGTGCGACGAACAAATCATTACATCAGTACCTCAAAAATAATCTTTGCACAGCTCCGAGGAACGTTTGGAATCGTTCTTATCAATTTTCTGACCTCCCGCAACTTCAAAACTTACAAAAAGGGACTAAACTACAATCATAAACACGGCGGACGAATTAACATTCCAAATAAACCGCGTCGAATATTTTATAAAAGTTTTTCGAAGGGAAAACCTTCAAAAACGAATGTTTTTCATGTCAAATAAATCCGGGCGACACTACAAACCCTTCGAATCGATCTCTAGTCAATAACGTCGTTTTATTTTCGAGGCAACGGCATAAAATTTAAAATATCAACGCCAATTGAAATATCAGCCGGCCGCGGCGTTAAAAACTAATCGTCTTCACCTGTTAAAGCGTTAAAAAACGGTGAAACGGTTCTTTGTAGTTTTGACTTTACCTGAGGCCGTACGGCGATCTTACGGACCCGTAAATTTCGATATAGACAAACCATTACGAAAACAAAAAGGTCAAACGATGATGCTTGGTCTGACCACCCTCACTTTGGCGGACTCCGTCCAATTCCATATAATTTGGAACGTTTGACCTGTGATTAGGCGGTCAGATCTTCAGATTTCGAACTTGAGCTCCAATTTTAGGCCAGTCGTTCACGTGTTGTAAACCCCTTAATCGAATACAAAGCTTTCTAAAAACTTTATCCCTCCATATGCAAAAAACTGCATTTTAGTACGTATTTTGGTGTCTAAAGGTTCATACTTTTATCGAGGCTAAAAATATGAGATGGTAGAACGTTGTAGTTATATTGGTTTTACCTAAAAAGTGTTTGGAATACAATAATTCGATTATTAGAACGTTAAGACGGTTATTTGAATTTCCCGCGTCAATTAAAGGTGGAAGGTTTTATTATGAAAGTTATTCGATGGAAACAAAGTTATTTATAAAAAAAAAATAGTGTAAAAAGTGATTTCAAAGTTACTTTAAGAATATTATATAAAATATCGAAAAAAAAAATGGATCAAAACTCGAAAGGAAGTTTGTGTTGATTTCGTTAATGGTTTTTCATAATTCGGACCGGATTTTTGATTTTTTTCCGAATCTCCAAGGACT
Organism: Diorhabda sublineata; assembly: GCF_026230105.1. Lineage (NCBI taxonomy): Eukaryota > Metazoa > Arthropoda > Insecta > Coleoptera > Chrysomelidae > Diorhabda > Diorhabda sublineata. Next base: position 854,199 of record NC_079480.1, read on the forward strand.
GTCTTAATTTCTAGCGGCGCCGATGCCGCTAAACGTCTATTTATTAAGGTAATCACAGGGTGTGCGTTGATATCTGCTCCGAGTCGTCGGAAAAGAAGAAGAGAAAACAAGTGAGTGCGGCGTGCTCGCTATGGGCGGATCGAGAAGGCGGACTTGGGGGGAAACGCCCATACGTCACGATGGTACTAGTACATACTATATATTTAACTTTTAAGGATATTTTCGGTACTACCAATAAAGCGACTATAAAATATAATAACGGTTCCGAAAATTCAAGCTGAGATCCTTAAGGAAACAAGAAAGGACTATTGTGGCATATATCCATCAGATATTTCGATTTTTTTCTGTTATTTCAGGGAAAATTAAGTTTAACGATCCTTCAGAATAATTTTTGACATAGTTTAATTCGAATACGTCGTCTTAACGCTTGTGGATGCTCTTAGTTACAAAATATTTCATTCCGGTACTTAATTGAAGAAAAAACTGCAAGTATAGGGTATTGTTTAATGCTGATGAAAAGTTCGTTTCCGTTAAAACCGTCCTAACGAATATTTGGTTATTTCTACACATGTTTGAAGTGAATTTTTGAATCGTTAATTCACTCGATTACACGTTTCATCTCCCAATAAGATTTTCAAGTTTTAAAAGTTTAATTTTCAAATCAACGATTACGACGAATGGAAGATGGTGAAATAACAGAAGAAATACAATTTAGAGTGTCCAAAGTGACAAAACGAGATCAAATCAAATAAAAATCGAGAATATTTTGAAAAAAATAAATCCGTATCCATTTATAATTATTTATTTTTATTGGTATACCTCAAAACTTATGTAGTAACCCTGGTAGTTTGTTCATTAAGCATCGAGGGATTTCTTAGACAGAATAAACGTCATTTAAAAGCTTCTAACCACACGAAAAAATATAAAAAGTACGAAAATTTCATCAAAAGAATTTAGTATATTACTATTGATGATACCGAAAATAATAAGACAGATACTACGAGGGGTTGTCGGTAAAATGCAGTTACCACCTCGAAATATTTATAAACCAGTCTTACTAACTTTGATCTTAACCTTATTTAATCAAAGGGGCAGGTAGAATGATTGTTTCAGTGGTAAGTCCTCTCGTTTGTTGTGTGAAGTTACCTCGAAGTTTGCTTACCAGAAGGAAACGTGTCTGGTCGAAATTTCATCCTCCTAGAATGACGTACCATGATTTTCTCTTTATGATCTTTCCTTATGAAGCACCCGATACTCATATTCCGTTCGAGTACCCAGTCCTCAACGCTTCTGATTATCCTGTAGGTCCATCGTCCTCCGGTTTCGTTGTTTTATCACAGAGTTTCTTCCCTTCATCAATAACATTTTGGAAATGTCGAAATGACTAAATAAGAATTAAGTAAGGACCTTTGTAACATACATTCATCAAATAATTCGATTTTTTTCGCGGAATTCTGGTTATTTTAGGTATGGTAGTTTCATTGATAGAAGTTTATTTGACGTCTTTACTCAGAACAACTCCAGTTTTCTATTTGGCAAAAGAATGAATCTTTTAAATAATTTTGGAAACATCGAGTTCCTATTTTATGTAAGGATAGATTATAGAAGATCTAAACAACGGCTCTGAATTTACTGAGACATTCCCTTTTAGTAATGTCGATTTAGAATTATCTAAATTCATATAAACACCAACTAGTTTGACGTTCGATGCTGGTCCTTTCGAGTGGATTAAAAGAAACTCTGGTCCACTAAAGGAATACCTTCAAGGATGGTTCTGGTAAAGAAAACGCAACAAAAGGGCGCAATTCAAACTTGAATTTACGAGTTTTGGCCATCGGAATGTGAGCTGTGGCATTGTCTTGAGGACACAAAACTTTCCTTTCAGCTCAATGCGACCTTTTTTGCTTGATTTATTCCCTAAAATGTCCCATAATCCTCGCCGTTGATAGTTTATCCTTTTTCAAGATAATCAACTGAAATTATCCCGCGCGCATCCCGAAAAACCGACGCCATGATCCAGTGGTAACATATATCTGTTTGGAGAAGGTACTAGTTGATTCTGTAATATATTTGGGGCTTGTTGTAGACAATTCTTTCATCTGAAATATTGATTTAGAACATCAATTCCTTTGGAGAAGTCAGATCCTCTGGAATCAACTACCAAAGCTCTTTCTCCAGCAGTACAACCTTCAGAAGTTCAAGGTCAATATCCACATGCGTCTCCAGATGGCAGGCGCCACTCGAGTGTAATGGAGGACAAAAAAATGAGAAGTTCTGAGTCGTTTGCAACATTTTCAAAGAACTGGGCAACAAATCGTGCTTACATATTAAGTTTTAACAGATCTAGAGCAGTTTTCGAGATCTACTCGACGAGTAGACGTTGCTCTTGAGCACCTGCAGACGTCCAGAGCATCAATTTCTTTGGAGAAGTCCAATCCTCTGGAACCAGATACCAAGGTTCAAGTTTACTTGAACATAGCCACCGTAAAATTGTGATTAAAGACTTTTCGACTAAATAAAATTAAACGGTTTGTTCCCAAATATCTTTTCCTACAACTAGAGCTCGCGTGGACGTGGAATCCGCGCGAATCCACGTCAAGTAAGTGAAAAACGACGTAAAACAATTAAGTAATTTCGTAGTATTTTAATTTGTGGGGCGCTAGGCGTGAACAGGTAGCAATCAAATGCTGATTAAAGTTAAGTAACAGAGGGCTACCGGTTAATTAGGGGTTCACTAGAGGGCGTAACTACATCAGCAATCACTCCGCCGCACTCTCCATCCATATGGGACCTTCCTCTTTCTTTTCCTCACGTATTAGTTGTACGCTGGTAATTATTAGATTTTGGGCGGTTTTCGGGTTGCAATCTTAAATTGCTTTTATCAATTTCGTCAGTTCGGACAGTGGCGCGCCAGTCAATATAATAAAGTGATGACGGTGCAGTTCATCATTTTCTAATCTCGGACATCCTGTTAATATAATGACCGTCATTTTGTTGCACTTGACTGTATTCAGCGTTTGTTGTGGTCGTCGAGTAAATAAAGTTTTTTTGAAAAAGTGAATCTTTACTTTTGAAATTTAACTGGCGCAGCGAATAGGATTGTTATAAAGAGACAATTACATTATTATCATGGAAACGAAATTTCGTCTTAAAAACTATCAGTTTCATTAACGATTTTAGGTGTTTCACATCAAAAATTCATTTTCAAACATCCAGGTAAAACTTTTGATCGATCTTTGCTGCTTAGTTTTGATTGAGTTTAATCATAAGTTTAGTCATGGACAGAATTGAACTTCTGCAAGGAAATTGTTGTTCTGGACGTCTGCAGGTGAAATCGGTGCTCAAGAGCATCGTCTGCTCGTCGAGTAGATCTCGAAAACTGCTCTAGATCTATTAAAACTTAATATGGAAGCACGTTTTGTTGCCCAGTTCTTTGAAAATGATGCAAACGACTCAGAACTTCTCATTTTTTTGTCCTCCATTACACTCGAGAGGCGCCTGCCATCTGGAGACGCCTGCGGATATTGACCTTGAACTTCTGAAGGTTGTACTGCTGGAGAAAGAGCTTTGGTAGTTGATTCCAGAGGATCTGACTTCTCCAAAGGAATTGATGTTCTAAATCAATATTTCAGATGAAGGAATTATCTACAACAAGCCCCAAATATGTTACAGAATCAACTAGTACCTTCTCCAAACAGATATATGTTACCACTGGATCATGGCGTCGGTTTTTCGGGATGCGCGCGGGATAATTTCAGTTGATTATCTTGAAAAAGGATAAACTATCAACGGCGAGGATTATGGGACATTTTAGGGAATAAATCAAGCAAAAAAGGTCGCATTGAGCTGAAAGGAAAGTTTTGTGTCCTCAAGACAATGCCACAGCTCACATTCCGATGGCCAAAACTCGTAAATTCAAGTTTGAATTGCGCCCTTTTGTTGCGTTTTCTTTACCAGAACCATCCTTGAAGGTATTCCTTTAGTGGACCAGAGTTTCTTTTAATCCACTCGAAAGGACCAGCATCGAACGTCAAACTAGTTGGTGTTTATATGAATTTAGATAATTCTAAATCGACATTACTAAAAGGGAATGTCTCAGTAAATTCAGAGCCGTTGTTTAGATCTTCTATAATCTATCCTTACATAAAATAGGAACTCGATGTTTCCAAAATTATTTAAAAGATTCATTCTTTTGCCAAATAGAAAACTGGAGTTGTTCTGAGTAAAGACGTCAAATAAACTTCTATCAATGAAACTACCATACCTAAAATAACCAGAATTCCGCGAAAAAAATCGAATTATTTGATGAATGTATGTTACAAAGGTCCTTACTTAATTCTTATTTAGTCATTTCGACATTTCCAAAATGTTATTGATGAAGGGAAGAAACTCTGTGATAAAACAACGAAACCGGAGGACGATGGACCTACAGGATAATCAGAAGCGTTGAGGACTGGGTACTCGAACGGAATATGAGTATCGGGTGCTTCATAAGGAAAGATCATAAAGAGAAAATCATGGTACGTCATTCTAGGAGGATGAAATTTCGACCAGACACGTTTCCTTCTGGTAAGCAAACTTCGAGGTAACTTCACACAACAAACGAGAGGACTTACCACTGAAACAATCATTCTACCTGCCCCTTTGATTAAATAAGGTTAAGATCAAAGTTAGTAAGACTGGTTTATAAATATTTCGAGGTGGTAACTGCATTTTACCGACAACCCCTCGTAGTATCTGTCTTATTATTTTCGGTATCATCAATAGTAATATACTAAATTCTTTTGATGAAATTTTCGTACTTTTTATATTTTTTCGTGTGGTTAGAAGCTTTTAAATGACGTTTATTCTGTCTAAGAAATCCCTCGATGCTTAATGAACAAACTACCAGGGTTACTACATAAGTTTTGAGGTATACCAATAAAAATAAATAATTATAAATGGATACGGATTTATTTTTTTCAAAATATTCTCGATTTTTATTTGATTTGATCTCGTTTTGTCACTTTGGACACTCTAAATTGTATTTCTTCTGTTATTTCACCATCTTCCATTCGTCGTAATCGTTGATTTGAAAATTAAACTTTTAAAACTTGAAAATCTTATTGGGAGATGAAACGTGTAATCGAGTGAATTAACGATTCAAAAATTCACTTCAAACATGTGTAGAAATAACCAAATATTCGTTAGGACGGTTTTAACGGAAACGAACTTTTCATCAGCATTAAACAATACCCTATACTTGCAGTTTTTTCTTCAATTAAGTACCGGAATGAAATATTTTGTAACTAAGAGCATCCACAAGCGTTAAGACGACGTATTCGAATTAAACTATGTTAAAAATTATTCTGAAGGATCGTTAAACTTAATTTTCGAGTTCGTTACCTCGAATTTGATATGACGTGGCGTGTGTGTGTCTCGTTTTACCTATCATGAAAACATAAACAACTTTCAAGGATCTCGCGCCGTCCGATCGTATAATTTTTAACGAAGGACACGTGTCAGAAGCTTTTTTCAGCTTTTTAACGTCGAGACGGTACACGTGACTATTGATGGATACATTGGTTACTTTGTACGTATTACGTAGTTCGTTTATTAGTCGAGAGCACTTGAAATTTGAGCCGTTAATTTCGTTAATGGATATATCGGCAATTTCGACGTATGAGAAAATAGTTTTTTTCCATACATTTTCCAAAAGCTAATCCTTATGATTCAAAATAACCTTTTTTTGGAATATCCAGGTAATTATTTGCCATAAATATCTCTTGGGAATGACGAGATTTCCTTTGTATCTGCGTCATTGGTTAAATTTATACCTCCTTCAATTTCCTATGGAAACGCTTCACCATCTCGTTTTCTTGTGGACTGTAAATGGTACTGTGGAGATGTTTAGTGTCAGTTAAGTTATCAAAACCATTCTGGTTCCAGGCCAACGAGACAAGCCATCCATACAAGTCAAGCGAAATCTTTTTCCTCCTCACATATTGATATTGATGTGTACGTGCTAGATTCTTGCTGAAGGTGATGCAGAATCGCTTTTCGATGCATAAATTCGAAACACAAGCTTTTGCCGAAGTTGGTAAATCAATGTACACGTTCCTGGTAGGTGAATAATCTGCAGGATTCGATCTTTGATGAGAAATTATTGTATTTTCCGCTGAAACTTCCTATGAAAACACTTCACCATCCCGTTTCCTTATAGATGGTAAGCTTCAATGCCGATCAAGTTAGAGAAATACCTGGTTAGCGACAAAAAACGATTTAAACCCATCAAGCAGTATCTTGTCTCTTCTAGATTCATTATTCTCCCTGTTCTGTCATTTCTTGTCTATTTTGTCTCTTCTGGATTCATTATTCTCCCTGTTCTGTCATTTCTCGTCTATTTTTTCTCTTCTGGATTCATTATTCTCCCTGTTCTGTCATTTCTCGTCTATTTTGTCTCTTCTGGATTCATTATTCTCCCTGTTCTGTCATTTCTCGTCTATTTTGTCTCTTCTAGATTCATTATTCTCCCTGTTCTGTCATTTCTCGTCTATTTTGTCTCTTCTAGATTCATTATTCTCCCTGTTCTGTCATTTCTCGTCTATTTTGTCTCTTCTGGATTCATTATTCTCCCTGTTCTGTCATTTCTCGTCTATTTTGTCTCTTCTGGATTCATTATTCTCCCTGTTCTGTCATTTCTTGTCTATTTTGTCTCTTCTGGATTCATTATTCTCCCCGTTCTGTCATTTCTTGTCTATTTTGTCTCTTCTGGATTCATTATTCTCCCCGTTCTGTCATTTCTTGTCTATTTTGTCTCTTCTGGATTCATTATTCTCCCTGTTCTGTCATTTCTTGTCTATTTTGTCTCTTTTGGATTCATTATTCTCCCCGTTCTGTCATTTCTTGTCTATTTTGTCTCTTCTGGATTCATTATTCTCCCCGTTCTGTCATTTCTTGTCTATTTTGTCTCTTCTGGATTCATTATTCTCCCCGTTCTGTCATTTCTTGTCTATTTTGTCTCTTCTGGATTCATTATTCTCCCTGTTCTGTCATTTCTCGTCTATTTTTTCTCTTCTGGATTCATTATTCTCCCTGTTCTGTCATTTCTTGTCTATTTTGTCTCTTCTGGATTCATTATTCTCCCTGTTCTGTCATTTCTCGTCTATTTTTTCTCTTCTGGATTCATTATTCTCCCTGTTCTGTCATTTCTCGTCTATTTTGTCTCTTCTGGATTCATTATTCTCCCTGTTCTGTCATTTCTTGTCTATTTTGTCTCTTCTGGATTCATTATTCTCCCTGTTCTGTCATTTCTTGTCTATTTTGTCTCTTCTGGATTCATTATTCTCCCTGTTCTGTCATTTCTTGTCTATTTTGTCTCTTCTGGATTCATTATTCTCCCTGTTCTGTCATTTCTTGTCTATTTTTTCTCTTCTGGATTCATTATTCTCCCTGTTCTGTCATTTCTCGTCTATTTTTTCTCTTCTGGATTCATTATTCTCCCTGTTCTGTCATTTCTTGTCTATTTTGTCTCTTCTGGATTCATTATTCTCCCTGTTCTGTCATTTCTCGTCTATTTTTTCTCTTCTGGATTCATTATTCTCCCTGTTCTGTCATTTCTTGTCTATTTTGTCTCTTCTGGATTCATTATTCTCCCTGTTCTGTCATTTCTCGTCTATTTTGTCTCTTCTAGATTCATTATTCTCCCCGTTCTGTCATTTCTTGTCTATTTTGTCTCTTCTGGATTCATTATTCTCCTTGTTCTGTCATTTCTTGTCTATTTTGTCTCTTCTGGATTCATTATTCTCCCTGTTCTGTCATTTCTTGTCTATTTTGTCTCTTCTGGATTCATTATTCTCCTTGTTCTGTCATTTCTTGTCTATTTTATCTCTTCTGGATTCATTATTCTCCCTGTTCTGTCATTTCTTGTCTATTTTGTCTCTTCTGGATTCATTATTCTCCCTGTTCTGTCATTTCTCGTCTATTTCGTCTCTTCTGGATTAATTATTCTCCTTGTTCTGTCATTTCTCGTCTATTTTTTCTCTTCTGGATTCATTATTCTCCCTGTTCTGTCATTTCTTGTCTATTTTGTCTCTTCTGGATTCATTATTCTCCTTGTTCTGTCATTTCTTGTCTATTTTGTCTCTTCTGGATTCATTATTCTCCTTGTTCTGTCATTTCTTGTCTATTTTGTCTCTTCTGGATTCATTATTCTCCCTGTTCTGTCATTTCTTGTCTATTTTGTCTCTTTTGGATTCATTATTCTCCCCGTTCTGTCATTTCTTGTCTATTTTGTCTCTTCTGGATTCATTATTCTCCCCGTTCTGTCATTTCTTGTCTATTTTGTCTCTTCTGGATTCATTATTCTCCCCGTTCTGTCATTTCTTGTCTATTTTGTCTCTTCTGGATTCATTATTCTCCCTGTTCTGTCATTTCTCGTCTATTTTTTCTCTTCTGGATTCATTATTCTCCCTGTTCTGTCATTTCTTGTCTATTTTGTCTCTTCTGGATTCATTATTCTCCCTGTTCTGTCATTTCTCGTCTATTTTGTCTCTTCTGGATTCATTATTCTCCCTGTTCTGTCATTTCTTGTCTATTTTGTCTCTTCTGGATTCATTATTCTCCTTGTTCTGTCATTTCTTGTCTATTTTGTCTCTTCTGGATTCATTATTCTCCCCGTTCTGTCATTTCTCGTCTATTTTTTCTCTTCTGGATTCATTATTCTCCTTGTTCTGTCATTTCTCGTCTATTTCGTCTCTTCTAGATTCATTATTCTCCCATTTCTTTTATCCCATTGCTCTCGTCGATTGTTTAAATATTATTGATAATAAGCATTCGTTAAAACTCGTTTATTTCAAATAACAAAGTGAACGTTCAAAAAAATTTCATAAATATCAATTTGAACCATCAAACCCGATCATTTTCCAAGATGGAATTTATAGTGTGATTCACCCTTGGAAGTACGTACCCTTCAAGGTCGAAACCAACAGCAACACAGTTCTATCAATCATAGTAATTGGGTAATTGACCAATCCAACTAATTCTGCTCCACAAAAGTAACTAAAGAAAATTATCTTTCGACAGAGATGTATTGCCGATGATGTTCCGAGAATGGTTTTTTTTTTCTCCTCTTAGTGGGCTCAGGTATTTTCGTCTCTAATCATTGTTTACGACTAAAATTATCTCTTTGTATTAAATTCGGTGTCGTCCACGCGGCATTCAAGTTTAGTTTTCTACAAACTTCATTTTAAACCAAACAAATTATTGTAATATCCAATTAAAGGCCTTTTTTCCTTTTTTTAAACCTGCAGATACAATTTAGACACAAGCTGCTGTAGATGTCCACCAGGAAGTGACCAAAAAGGACTTTGAGTGCATTCCACCGACAGAAATCGGTGGACGACAGACTCTAGGTCTTCAATACTGAATAAAGAAGCGACCTGGTACCTGGATGGACCATGGATGAATGGGTTTGCCGAAGTAAGCGTTTGGGAAACCTGTTTTCCTCTTCACAACCAAAGTATTCGCTTTGATGGATCTTCTAAGACTACTATGGAAGCAATAACGTCCGAGGTGGTGTGCTAGGGCGCAAAAAAGTCCTATAGGAGCTGGAGCTCTTTCTTGGGGTAACCAACAGGGTACGGATTTGGATTGTATGAGGCGAAACAGTCCAGATTCTTTCACCAATCGAATTTTCTACTTAAACAGATGGAAAATTCGACTGGTTTTAACAGAAAAGTGTTTTTTAGGGGGGTAACGTACAGGGTAAATCACTACGAATTGAATCGATATGTATATGTGAATAGTTTTTGAAAATTTGCTTGCATGGGACGGAATGTTGTGGTTTTTATTAAATTTTCGGAATCTACGCGAAATTTCAATATAACTTTATATAAGGCATAGTATGTCTAAAGTCCACCATTTTTTAATTATTTCAAATTTTTGAAATTTTTTGACACACGCAACCCTTAACTAAAAACAATTATATTTCCAAGTTTAAGTGAGTCAGGTCTAATATTTTTGGGATTTGGACAAATAACACTTACAGCTTTCAAAATCTGTGAAAACATTGATAAAAATTTATATAGGGTGTTCTGAAAATGGTGCCGAATTTCGCCATCATAAAAACTTCGAAAACTTAATTTTTTCAAATGGCAACCCCCATTTTTCTCTTTACCATTGGATTCTTCGCTTTTGAATTAAGGGTACTATTTTGATAAATTCATATATCTCAAATTACCTGTTTTTGTAGAAACAGAAAACTGAAATTATTCTAGTTGAAACTTTCGGAAAACCCATAAGCCCCGGTATAATTTTCGTGGTGGATTTGACTATGCTATTTTATAAATCGACCCGAAATGAGTCGAAAATGAAGAATAAAATTTTTCGATATCTCGCTTCGTTTTCGAGATATCCATACTTGAAGTTGGAAACATTTATTTTTATTTAATATTTGTATATATCAGCCTAACCTAACCTAAATTAACCTAACCTAACCTAACTTAACCTAACCTAACCTTCTCGTGGTGCACTTTGAGTATAAAAAGTTCAAAAATCGTGGATTTTTTACAGCCAAAATTGTCTTCGCGTGAAGATTATTTTAGTTTTATTTTATTATTATTTTTTCTTATGGGGGGCTTCGCCCCAAAAGACACAGGCCACGAGGGACGGATGAGTTTCGAGAGGGGGGATTGGGGGCAGATAATTCGGAGCTGGTAGAATTGGGAACGAATTTTTTAGTCATTTTTCTTATTCAGTTGATTTTGTTATAAAAATCTGTTTTTTTCATTATAATTTTGAAATATCAGGGTAAATATTATAAAAATTAAATAAAAAATCTTTTGTTTATTGAATTACAAGATTCATATTGAATTTGAAGTTATAAAATATTCATTAAAAACGAAGTATTCAACGCCATCTGTTCGAATTTTGAACTAACGTTTGATTATAACTTTAAGTATCGATATCTCGAAAACGAAGCGAGATATCGAAAAACTTCATTCTTCATTTTCGATTTATTATAGCGTAATTAAGCTAAATCCAATATCAAATCGTGGAAATCGTACTTTCCTTGACCCATACAAGCAAATTTTCAGAACATTAGTCGCAGTACTACCCTGTACAATGTGACACAAAAAAATCTATTGTATTGGAATTATTAATACATCGTTGCACAGGCCTTCTAGGTCCATACCGTGGTAATAATTGTCTTCCATTATTTTCTATTTTTTTTATTTCCTGTCTTCGCCTTCTCGTTCTCTGGTGGTGTAAACAGTCTCCAGTCTCGTCGAAACGCGCGTCATAAAGTCTAATTATGAGTGTTGGTGTAGTAGTGATGTAAACAGTCTTCAGTCTCGTCGAAACCCACGTCAAACAGTGTAATCGTGACTTTTGTTATAGTAGTAGTGTAAACAGTCTTCAGTCTCGTCGAAACGTGTCTCAAACAATGTAATCGTGAGTTTTGTTATAGTTGTAGTGTAAACAGTCTTCAGTCTCGTCGAAACATGTCTCAAACAATGTAATCGTGAGTTTTGTTATAGTTGTAGTGTAAACAGTCTTCAGTCTCGTCGAAACGTGTCTCAAACAATGTAATCGTGAGTTTTGTTATAGTTGTAGTGTAAACAGTCTTCAGTCTCGTCGAAACGTGTCTCAAACAATGTAATCGTGAGTTTTGTTATAGTTGTAGTGTAAACAGTCTTCAGTCTCGTCGAAACGTGTCTCAAACAATGTAATCGTGAGTTTTGTTATAGTTGTAGTGTAAACAGTCTTCAGTCTCGTCGAAACGTGTCTCAAACAATGTAATCGTGAGTTTTGTTATAGTAGTAGTGTAAACAGTCTTCAGTCTCGTCGAAATCCGCATCAAACAGTGTAATCGTGACTTTTGTTATAGTTGTAGTGTAAATAGTCTTCAGTCTCGTCGAATCGCGTCTCAAACAATGTAATCGTGAGTTTTGTTATAGTTGTAGTGTAAACAGTCTTCAGTCTCGTCGAAACGTGTCTCAAACAATGTAATCGTGAGTTTTGTTATAGTTGTAGTGTAAACAGTCTTCAGTCTCGTCGAAACGTGTCTCAAACAATGTAATCGTGAGTTTTGTTATAGTTGTAGTGTAAACAGTCTTCAGTCTCGTCGAAACGTGTCTCAAACAATGTAATCGTGAGTTTCGTTATAGTTGTAGTGTAAACAGTCTTCAGTCTCGTCGAAACGCGTCTCAAACAATGTAATCGTGAGTTTTGTTATAGTAGTAGTGTAAACAGTCTTCAGTCTCGTCGAAATCCGCGTCAAACAGTGTAATCGTGACTTTTGTTATAGTAGTAGTGTAAACAGTCTTCAGTCTCGTCGAAATCCGCGTCAAACAGTGTAATCGTGACTTTTGTTATAGTAGTAGTGTAAATAGTCTTCAGTCTCGTCGAAACGTGTCTCAAACAATGTAATCGTGAGTTTTGTTATAGTTGTAGTGTAAACAGTCTTCAGTCTCGTCGAAACGTGTCTCAAACAATGTAATCGTGAGTTTTGTTATAGTTGTAGTGTAAACAGTCTTCAGTCTCGTCGAAACGTGTCTCAAACAATGTAATCGTGAGTTTTGTTATAGTTGTAGTGTAAACAGTCTTCAGTCTCGTCGAAACGCGTCTCAAACAATGTAATCGTGAGTTTTGTTATAGTTGTAGTGTAAACAGTCTTCAGTCTCGTCGAAACGTGTCTCAAACAATGTAATCGTGAGTTTTGTTATAGTTGTAGTGTAAACAGTCTTCAGTCTCGTCGAAACGTGTCTCAAACAATGTAATCGTGAGTTTTGTTATAGTTGTAGTGTAAACAGTCTTCAGTCTCGTCGAAACGTGTCTCAAACAATGTAATCGTGAGTTTTGTTATAGTAGTAGTGTAAACAGTCTTCAGTCTCGTCGAAATCCGCGTCAAACAGTGTAATCGTGACTTTTGTTATAGTTGTAGTGTAAATAGTCTTCAGTCTCGTCGAAACGCGTCTCAAACAATGTAATCGTGAGTTTTGTTATAGTTGTAGTGTAAACAGTCTTCAGTCTCGTCGAAACGTGTCTCAAACAATGTAATCGTGAGTTTTGTTATAGTTGTAGTGTAAACAGTCTTCAGTCTCGTCGAAACGTGTCTCAAACAATGTAATCGTGAGTTTTGTTATAGTAGTAGTGTAAACAGTCTTCAGTCTCGTCGAAATCCGCGTCAAACAGTGTAATCGTGACTTTTGTTATAGTAGTAGTGTAAACAGTCTTCAGTCTCGTCGAAATCCGCGTCAAACAGTGTAATCGTGACTTTTGTTATAGTTGTAGTGTAAATAGTCTTCAGTCTCGTCGAAACGCGTCTCAAACAATGTAATCGTGAGTTTTGTTATAGTAGTAGTGTAAACAGTCTTCAGTCTCGTCGAAATCCGCGTCAAACAGTGTAATCGTGACTTTTGTTATAGTTGTAGTGTAAATAGTCTTCAGTCTCGTCGAAACGTGTCTCAAACAATGTAATCGTGAGTTTTGTTATAGTAGTAGTGTAAACAGTCTTCAGTCTCGTCGAAATCCGCGTCAAACAGTGTAATCGTGAGTTTTGTTATAGTTGTAGTGTAAACAGTCTTCAGTCTCGTCGAAACGTGTCTCAAACAATGTAATCGTGAGTTTTGTTATAGTTGTAGTGTAAACAGTCTTCAGTCTCGTCGAAACGTGTCTCAAACAATGTAATCGTGAGTTTTGTTATAGTAGTAGTGTAAACAGTCTTCAGTCTCGTCGAAATCCGCGTCAAACAGTGTAATCGTGACTTTTGTTATAGTTGTAGTGTAAATAGTCTTCAGTCTCGTCGAAACGCGTCTCAAACAATGTAATCGTGAGTTTTGTTATAGTTGTAGTGTAAACAGTCTTCAGTCTCGTCGAAACGTGTCTCAAACAATGTAATCGTGAGTTTTGTTATAGTTGTAGTGTAAACAGTCTTCAGTCTCGTCGAAACGTGTCTCAAACAATGTAATCGTGAGTTTTGTTATAGTTGTAGTGTAAACAGTCTTCAGTCTCGTCGAAACGTGTCTCAAACAATGTAATCGTGAGTTTTGTTATAGTTGTAGTGTAAACAGTCTTCAGTCTCGTCGAAATGCGGGTCTGACAGTGTAATCGTGAGTGTTGGTATAGTGGTAGTGTAAATAGTGTGTTCAGTATGAATATCACCAACAGTTCCAGAAATTCCAAGCTATCTGATGTTTTTTGTGTTATAATTTTTGTCTGGGTGTTTTCAAATATGGTTTTCGTGAGCTCGATCAGTTTCATTGGTACTATGAGGTCTTTGATTGTGTCATACGCCTTTCGGAAGTCGATAAAATTGCAAATATCGTACCGCATTATCTGTGTTTGTTTAGGAGTGGAATTATAAAATTATAAAAAAAAAGTTCGTTGAATTTATAAGTTAGTATAAACTCGAGATGTAATAATCGGAAACGAAAATAATTAAATTACTTCTAACAAAAGCGAAGTTTTTGTTTTCCAAAGGTAATATCGAATATTTTTACGCTCCGGTGAGTTTTTTTACTCCAGTGCTTCTTTGTACTTTGTAAAACTTGTTTCTTTGAATTACAATCCCATTTTCCAATTCGAATTAGATAATTTTTGTTCTTAATAAATTATTTGATCAAACTACTACACGAAAATTTCGATTTAATTCAAAATACGAGGATTGCCATGTCAAATCTGACATTGACGTTTTTAATGATGAATGACAGCACGTTCTAGGTACGTTCGCCATTATGTCAAACTTCATGATGTCAATGTCAGATTTGACATATGACATATTCACATCAGCATTGCCGTATTTTAAAATTTAAGTAGCAACCCTCGTACGACACTAGAAATTCGTCTGTTGCAAAATTTTAAATGGTATACTCGATAAAATTGGTCCTGGCCGTAGTACGCCCGCGGCAGGGCTAATAGACCTTTTTTTTCAGATTTTTTTGATGTGTAAACATGGGCATGGGTATTATATGGCAGGGAACAGCGCAGATTTCCCTTTTAAAACCATGCCCTCGAGAGATGAGGGATGTTTTAGACTGTTTGGCGACTTGCAAATGAAGCTCGTACTGAATTTTTTGAAACGAAAAAAATTATTGTTGCTACTAAAATTACGTATTATTCACTTCCACTATATAAAAAACAGACTGTCGTCGTTTGTAAAATGACAGGAAATAAATTTGGGATTCACCAATACAATTCGTTTAAATAAAAACATTTATTGAATAATTGTATGAAAGGATTTTCGAAAACCACGTTTTTGAGGCGTTTGCGAAGGGAAAAATTCCCAGAAATGTTTTTCCACAGCAGTTTCTTAATCCTGAAGCCTTTCTACCTTTACAGGTGTATGGCATTTTGGATTTAATTGGTGGGATCCTTTTTCCACAGCAGTTTCTTAATCCTGAAGCCTTTCTACATTTCCAGGTGTATGGCATTTTGGATTTAATTGGTGGGATCCTTTTTCCACAGCAGTTTCTTAATCCTGAAGCCTTTCTACATTTCCAGGTGTATGGCATTTTGGATTTAATTGGTGGGATCCTTTTTCCACAGCAGTTTCTTAATCCTGAAGCCTTTCTACCTTTCCAGGTGTATGGCATTTTGGATTTAATTGGTGAGATCTTTTTTCCACAGCAGTTTCTTAATCCTGAAGCCTTTCTACCTTTCCAGGTGTATGGCATTTTGGATTTAATTGGTGGGATCCTTTTTCCACAGCAGTTTCTTAATCCTGAAGCCTTTCTACATTTCCAGGTGTATGGCATTTTGGATTTAATTGGTGGGATCCTTTTTCCACAGCAGTTTCTTAATCCTGAAGCCTTTCTACCTTTCCAGGTGTATGGCATTTTGGATTTAATTGGTGAGATCTTTTTTCCACAGCAGTTTCTTAATCCTGAAGCCTTTCTACCTTTCCAGGTGTATGGCATTTTGGATTTAATTGGTGGGATCCTTTTTCCACAGCAGTTTCTTAATCCTGAAGCCTTTCTACATTTCCAGGTGTATGGCATTTTGGATTTAATTGGTGGGATCCTTTTTCCACAGCAGTTTCTTAATCCTGAAGCCTTTCTACCTTTCCAGGTGTATGGCATTTTGGATTTAATTGGTGGGATCCTTTTTCCACAGCAGTTTCTTAATCCTGAAGCCTTTCTACATTTCCAGGTGTATGGCATTTTGGATTTAATTGGTGGGATCCTTTTTCCACAGCAGTTTCTTAATCCTGAAGCCTTTCTACCTTTCCAGGTGTATGGCATTTTGGATTTAATTGGTGGGATCCTTTTTCCACAGCAGTTTCTTAATCCTGAAGCCTTTCTACATTTCCAGGTGTATGGCATTTTGGATTTAATTGGTGGGATCCTTTTTCCACAGCAGTTTCTTAATCCTGAAGCCTTTCTACCTTTCCAGGTGTATGGCATTTTGGATTTAATTGGTGGGATCCTTTTTCCACAGCAGTTTCTTAATCCTGAAGCCTTTCTACCTTTCCAGGTGTATGGCATTTTGGATTTAATTGGTGGGATCCTTTTTCCACAGCAGTTTCTTAATCCTGAAGCCTTTCTACATTTCCAGGTGTATGGCATTTTGGATTTAATTGGTGGGATCCTTTTTCCACAGCAGTTTCTTAATCCT
This sequence comes from Diorhabda sublineata, assembly GCF_026230105.1. Taxonomy (NCBI): domain Eukaryota; kingdom Metazoa; phylum Arthropoda; class Insecta; order Coleoptera; family Chrysomelidae; genus Diorhabda; species Diorhabda sublineata. Next base: position 870,795 of record NC_079480.1, read on the forward strand.
GAAGCCTTTCTACCTTTCCAGGTGTATGGCATTTTGGATTTAATTGGTGGGATCCTTTTTCCACAGCAGTTTCTTAATCCTGAAGCCTTTCTACCTTTCCAGGTGTATGGCATTTTGGATTTAATTGGTGGGATCCTTTTTCCACAGCAGTTTCTTAATCCTGAAGCCTTTCTACATTTCCAGGTGTATGGCATTTTGGATTTAATTGGTGGGATCCTTTTTCCACAGCAGTTTCTTAATCCTGAAGCCTTTCTACCTTTCCAGGTGTATGGCATTTTGGATTTAATTGGTGGGATCCTTTTTCCACAGCAGTTTCTTAATCCTGAAGCCTTTCTACCTTTCCAGGTGTATGGCATTTTGGATTTAATTGGTGGGATCCTTTTTCCACAGCAGTTTCTTAATCCTGAAGCCTTTCTACCTTTCCAGGTGTATGGCATTTTGGATTTAATTGGTGGGATCCTTTTTCCACAGCAGTTTCTTAATCCTGAAGCCTTTCTACATTTCCAGGTGTATGGCATTTTGGATTTAATTGGTGGGATCCTTTTTCCACAGCAGTTTCTTAATCCTGAAGCCTTTCTACCTTTCCAGGTGTATGGCATTTTGGATTTAATTGGTGGGATCCTTTTTCCACAGCAGTTTCTTAATCCTGAAGCCTTTCTACCTTTCCAGGTGTATGGCATCTTGTCCTTTGTCTTTTCTCCTTGTTTTATCGTACTTTATTATTCACTCGTTTGAGCTTTTAATGATCATAAATGATTTGATGTAATTCGATTGATTGTAATATTTTTTTTTTCGTTGACGAGTCGCCTCTGCGCATTATCTTCGTACCCCAAAATTATTGTTGTGGTAGTTAGCGTGTAAGAATTCATTTCGAAAAAAATAATGTGAGGGTGTTTGGAGGTATTCGTGATTGTCCTTTAGGCGTGAGATCAATTGCTTCGTTCTCTGCGTGCGCCCCGAGGTCGTACTTTTCAATCTAGTCCGTACCAACATAACCAATGTCCACTTTTATTATTTACCGACAGTGTTGCCATTTTAACTTCAAGCACTAGACTTTTGAATGCAGACCAAATCATTGAAGTGTGCGTCGAGAATTTTGAATTTTGCAAATAACTCGGAATCTATGCCGAATTTTGAAAAAAGTGAGGGGATCAAAAATGTAGTACAAAAAATTTCCTACAAAAAAGGTCCCTTGTAATTTTGTTCTAATTTCAAAATTACTCTTACAAAAAGCGAATTCGTGTTACTGGATTTTTTCAAAAATGCAGCGAAATATATTTTTAAATTTTCATAATTTTGAATTTTGTAAATCACTCGGAATCTATGCCGAATTTCGAAAAAAGTGAAGGGATCAAAAATGTAGTACAAAAAATTTCCTACAAAAAAGGTCCCTTGTAATTTTGTCCTAATTTCAAAATTACTCCTACAAAAAGCGAATTCGTGTTATTGGATTTTTTCAAAAATGCAAGCGAAATATATTTTTAAATTTTCATAATTTTGAATTTTGCAAATAACTCGGAATCTATGCCGAATTTCGAAGAAAGTGAGGGGATCAAAAATGTAGTACAAAAAATTTCCTACAAAAAAGGTCCCTTGTAATTTTGTCCTAATTTCAAAATTACTCCTACAAAAAGCGAATTCGTGTTATTGGATTTTTTCAAAAATGCAAGCGAAATATATTTTTAAATTTTCATAATTTTGAATTTTGCAAATAACTCGGAATCTATGCCGAATTTCGAAGAAAGTGAGGGGATCAAAAATGTAGTACAAAAAATTTCCTACAAAAAAGGTCCCTTGTAATTTTGTCCTAATTTCAAAATTACTCCTACAAAAAGCGAATTCGTGTTATTGGATTTTTTCAAAAATGCAAGCGAAATATATTTTTAAATTTTCATAATTTTGAATTTTGCAAATAACTCGGAATCTATGCCGAATTTCGAAAAAAGTGAAGGGATCAAAAATGTAGTACAAAAAATTTCCTACAAAAAAGGTCCCTTGTAATTTTGTCCTAATTTCAAAATTACTCTTACAAAAAGCGAATTCGTGTTACTGGATTTTTTCAAAAATTCATTTTTTGCGGATAACTCAAATATTGAAATTTAGAGGTGAATTTCTGTAAAAATAAACGACGAGCCATATCAAAATTTCGCCCTCTAAGCGATATACTTTTGTTTGAATTTTCAAAATTTCGAATTCTGCAAATAACTCGGAATCTATGCCGAATTTGGGAAAAATTGAGTAGTACAAAAAATCTAACATTAGTAAAAGTAATTTTTTTCCTATCACAGAGTGAATTCAAAGGTAACATTGATCTTATTTTAAAGGTAATCGTCTAATTAATAACCCCAAGCAAGGATTAGCTCCTGGGTATAGCATAGTCCCAGACACATGTGTTTTAAGTACACCCAGGCAACCAGTAAAAACCAATCTCCTTGGTGTTGTTTTTTAAGAAAATTTCACAAGCCCGAATTTTTTTGCAGATGCAGTTGAAAAGTAGAGACCCTAAAGAGTAACAGGCATGTTCTTTCGTTTCAAAATATTGAGTTTTCGAGAAGATACAGCAGTTTCTACTTCAGCCGGGGACGTAATTTCCCTCAAACTCTACGCGGCGCGAAAATTTTTTAGTAAGATGCGACTCCGAAGTTTGAGCGCATTTTACAAAGAAATGACAGCTCTTAGAGAAAAATCACTGGAATCCTTTTTTGTAGAAAATTTCTCAAACTACATTTTTGATTCTCACACTTTTTTCGAAATTCGTCATAGATTTCGAGTTATTTGCAAAATAAACTGTAAAATTTCATTGGCGTTTTCCAAGAAAATTGTAGATGTCTCTATTTTTTTCCACATGCAGTTCAAAAGTAGAGACTCTAAAGAGTAAAACGCATTTTTTTTCCTTTCAAAATATTGAGTTTTCGAGAAGATACAGCAGTTTCTACTTCAGCCGGGGACGTAATTTCCCTCAAACTCTACGCGGCGCGAAAATTTTTTAGTAAGATGCGACTCCGAAGTTTGAGCGCATTTTACAAAGAAATGACAGCTCTTAGAGAAAAATCACTGGAATCCTTTTTTGTAGAAAATTTCTCAAACTACATTTTTGATTCTCACACTTTTTTCGAAATTCGTCATAGATTTCGAGTTATTTGCAAAATAAACTGTAAAATTTCATTGGCGTTTTCCAAGAAAATTGTAGATGTCTCTATTTTTTTCCACATGCAGTTCAAAAGTAGAGACTCTAAAGAGTAAAACGCATTTTTTTTCCTTTCAAAATATTGAGTTTTCGAGAAGATACAGCAGTTTCTACTTCAGCCGGGGACGTAATTTCCCTCAAACTCTACGCGGCGCGAAAATTTTTTAGTAAGATGCGACTCCGAAGTTTGAGCGCATTTTACAAAGAAATGACAGCTCTTAGAGAAAAATCACTGGAATCCTTTTTTGTAGAAAATTTCTCAAACTACATTTTTGATTCTCACACTTTTTTCGAAATTCGTCATAGATTTCGAGTTATTTGCAAAATAAACTGTAAAATTTCATTGGCGTTTTCCAAGAAAATTGTAGATGTCTCTATTTTTTTCCACATGCAGTTCAAAAGTAGAGACTCTAAAGAGTAAAACGCATTTTTTTTCCTTTCAAAATATTGAGTTTTCGAGAAGATACAGCAGTTTCTTTTTCAGCCGGGGACGTAATTTCCCTCAAACTCTACGCGGCGCGAAAACTTTTTACTAAAATGCGACTCCGAAGTTTGAGCGCATTTTACAAGGAAATGACAGCTCTTAGAAAAAAATCACTAGAAACCTTTTTTGTAGAAAATTTCTTAAACTACATTTTTGATTCTTACACTTTTTTCGAAATTCGTCATAGATTTCGAGTTATTTGCAAAATAAACTGTAAAATTTCATTGGCGTTTTCCAAGAAAATTGTAGATGTCTCTATTTTTTTCCAGATGCAGTTCAAAAGTAGAGACTCTAAAGAGTAAAACGCATTTTTTTTCCTTTCAAAATATTGAGTTTTCGAGAAGATACAGCAGTTTCTTTTTCAGCCGGGGACGTAATTTCCCTCAAACTCTACGCGGCGCGAAAACTTTTTACTAAAATGCGACTCCGAAGTTTGAGCGCATTTTACAAGGAAATGACAGCTCTTAGAAAAAAATCACTAGAAACCTTTTTTGTAGAAAATTTCTTAAACTACATTTTTGATTCTCACACTTTTTTCGAAATTCGTCATAGATTTCGAGTTATTTGCAAAATAAACTGTAAAATTTCATTGGCGTTTTCCAAGAAAATTGTAGATGTCTCTATTTTTTTCCAGATGCAGTTCAAAAGTAGAGACTCTAAAGAGTAAAACGCATTTTTTTTCCTTTCAAAATATTGAGTTTTCGAGAAGATACAGCAGTTTCTTTTTCAGCCGGGGACGTAATTTCCCTCAAACTCTACGCGGCGCGAAAATTTTTTACTAAGATGCGTCTCCGAAGTTTGAGCGCATTTTACAAAGAAATGACAGCTCTTAGAAAAAAATCACTGGAATCCTTTTTTGTAGAAAATTTCTTAAACTACATTTTTGATTCTTACACTTTTTTCGAAATTCGTCATAGATTTCGAGTTATTTGCAAAATAAACTGTAAAATTTCATTGGCGTTTTCCAAGAAAATTGTAGATGTCTCTATTTTTTTCCAGATGCAGTTCAAAAGTAGAGACTCTAAAGAGTAAAACGCATTTTTTTTCCTTTCAAAATATTGAGTTTTCGAGAAGATACAGCAGTTTCTTTTTCAGCCGGGGACGTAATTTCCCTCAAACTCTACGCGGCGCGAAAATTTTTTACTAAGATGCGTCTCCGAAGTTTGAGCGCATTTTACAAAGAAATGACAGCTCTTAGAAAAAAATCACTGGAATCCTTTTTTGTAGAAAATTTCTTAAACTACATTTTTGATTCTCACACTTTTTTCGAAATTCGTCATAGATTTCGAGTTATTTGCAAAATAAACTGTAAAATTTCATTGAAGTTTTGCCAAGAAAATTGTAGATGTCTCTATTTTTTTCCAGATGCAGTTCAAAAGTAGAGACTCTAAAGAGTAAAACGCATGTTCTTTCGTTTCAAAATATTGAGTTTTCGAGAAGATACAGCAATTTCTTCTACAGCCGGGGACGTAATTTCCTTCAGACTCTACGCGGCGCGAAAACTTTTTAGTAAAATGCGACTCCGAAGTTTGAGCGCATTTTACAAGGAAATGACAGCTCTTAGAGAAAAATCACTTGAAACCTTTTTTGTAGAAAATTTCTTAAACTACATTTTTGATTCTCACACTTTTTTCGAAATTCGTCATAGATTTCGAGTTATTTGCAAAATAAACTGTAAAATTTCATTGGAGTTTTTCCAAGAAAATTGTAGATGTCTCTATTTTTTTCCAGATGCAGTTCAAAAGTAGAGACTCTAACGAGTAAAACGCATGTTCTTTCGTTTCAAAATATTGAGTTTTCGAGAAGATACAGCAATTTCTTCTTCAGCCGGGGACGTAATTTCCTTCAGACTCTACGCGGCGCGAAAACTTTTTACTAAAATGCGACTCCGAAGTTTGAGCGAGTTTTACAAAGAAATGACAGCTCTTAGAAAAAAATCACCTGAAACCTTTTTTGTAGAAAATTTCTTAAACTACATTTTTGATTCTCACACTTTTTTCGAAATTCGTCATAGATTTCGAGTTATTTGCAAAATTCAAAATTATGAAAATTTAAACAAAAATATATCGCTTAGAGGCCAAAATTTTGGTGTTAACTAATTTTCGTGGGTCGGGAACTATGATTACTGGACTAGAATGTGAAAAAGTGAAAATAAAAATAAAAAATACATTCAAAAATATGGTAATTTCAAGAATTTCATAACAGAACTGACCCTATTATAGAACATATCGGTGTTTCTACTAATTGCGTGTGAAAACCCGAAGAAATCTGTTATTCTTTATTAGATTAACATAATGCGTGATAAGGTGCAATTTAAGAAGCATTAGTCCGTTAATTTTATGCCGCAGGTGGGGTCCACCCTACCAAAATTTGCGAAATTCCATTACCACGATTTCGTGAAGTACGATTTTTATGAGAATCAGAACTCGATTGTAGTAAATTACGTTTTTTTTTTTTCAAAATTCTTCGGAATTCGCCAATCGAACGTTATTCGTGGGACAAGAATTTCGATTCTAACAGACTAAATCTTTACAAACCGTTTATTACAATTTAATTATTTCCACTTTACTCTACGAAACATTTGTTACTAATCTTCGACCACAGAGCCGTTTCTTCAAGTCTAGGAAACAAAAAATAATCCGAGAGGGCTAAATCCGGCAAATTAGGTAGCTATTCATTCAATTTTGCGATTGCATTAACGCCGTTGATGGTTTTTTCCTTTTCAAAATAATCAACGAAAAATTTTCCCACGCGAATACCAAAAAACCGTCGCCATGACTTTGCGTGCCGATGGAACGGTCTTTGTCCTCTTTGGAACCGATTCCCCCTTTTCAATCCATTGTTTAGATGATTGTTTTTGTTTCAGGTTTGAAGTGGTGGCCCCGCGCTTGATGGAAACATCTCCACCCAGCCGTTTTTGTTCTATTACGAGCAAACGCGGCGTCCATCTTGCACACAGCTTTCTCAGGGTCAAATTTTCAATTCATATACGATGTACCGCGCTTTTTGAAATGTTTAGTTCAGCTTTTATACGCCCGATGTACTTTGTAATACAGTGGTTAATTTTTCGAGCAACTACCGCCGTCTCTAGTTCGGTCCAGGTACTTCTGGATCCATCCTCTTGGCTATTTCAGTTGAGAATATGCAGCTACACATAAACTTCATTGATTTTAAGTGAGTATTCGACACGGTTAGATAACAAAAGTCGTATGAAGAAAGATCCGAAAGAGAAATCCAAACGGACTTCAAGTTGGATAAATTTCCGAACATTATTGGATTGAAAATTCGATCAAAAAAGGCCTATTCGTGCCAGGAAAAAGAAAAAAAAAACTAGAAATACGTTAGTCAACGCCCTGGACCTAACCTAACCTAACCTAACCTAATCCATTGACGGAACATTGGATTATTTAATGATTATTTACATTTTTGAAAGTATTCCTTTTGATTTTAACTCAAAAAACCATACCACAAAAGATGTTTTAAACTCGCAATGTTTTATTTACCACTAATAGAATGAACTAGCAAAATGGCACGCACGAAATGAGCGCGATTTTCAACCTTGCGAAGTCGCGGGAATTTCAAAAATTTCGGCGTCACCTGTAGGATTTCATTGGCGTTTTTCCAAGGCGATTTTAGATTTTTGCAGATGCAGTTGAAAAATAGAGACTCTAAAGAGAAAAATGCATTTTCTTTCGTCCCGAAATGTTGAGGTTTCGAGGAGATACAGTAGTTTCTTTTTCAGCCGGGGACGTAATTTCCTTGTGGTGCGAAAACTTTTTAGTAAGATGCGTCTCCGAAGTTTTAGCGCATTTTACAAAGAAATGACAGCTCTTAGAAAAAAATCACTAGAAACCTTTTTTGTAGAAAATTTCTTAAACTACATTTTTGATTCTCACACTTTTTTCGAAATTCGTCATAGATTTCGAGTTATTTGCAAAATAAACTGTAAAATTTCATTGGAGTTTTCCAAGAAAATTGTAGATGTCTCTATTTTTTTCCAGATGCAGTTCAAAAGTAGAGACTCTAAAGAGTAAAACGCATTTTTTTTCCTTTCAAAATATTGAGTTTTCGAGAAGATACAGCAGTTTCTTTTTCAGCCGGGGACGTAATTTCCCTCAAACTCTACGCGGCGCGAAAATTTTTTACTAAGATGCGTCTCCGAAGTTTGAGCGCATTTTACAAAGAAATGACAGCTCTTAGAAAAAAATCACTGGAATCCTTTTTTGTAGAAAATTTCTTAAACTACATTTTTGATTCTCACACTTTTTTCGAAATTCGTCATAGATTTCGAGTTATTTGCAAAATAAACTGTAAAATTTCATTGAAGTTTTGCCAAGAAAATTGTAGATGTCTCTATTTTTTGCAGATGCAGTTCAAAAGTAGAGACTCTAACGAGTAAAACGCATTTTTTTTCGTTTCAAAATATTGAGTTTTCGAGAAGATACAGCAATTTCTTCTACAGCCGGGGACGTAATTTCCTTCAGACTCTACGCGGCGCGAAAACTTTTTACTAAAATGCGACTCCGAAGTTTGAGCGAGTTTTACAAAGAAATGACAGCTCTTAGAAAAAAATCACTAGAAACCTTTTTTGTAGAAAATTTCATAAACTACATTTTTGATTCTCACACTTTTTTCGAAATTCGTCATAGATTTCGAGTTATTTGCAAAATAAACTGTAAAATTTCATTGGAGTTTTCCAAGAAAATTGTAGATGTCTCTATTTTTTTCCAGATGCAGTTCAAAAGTAGAAACTCTAAAGAGTAAAACGCATTTTTTTTCGTTTCAAAATATTGAGTTTTCGAGGAGATACAGCAGTTTCTACTTCAGCCGGGGACGTAATTTCCTTCAAACTCTACGCGGCGCGAAAACTTTTTACTAAGATGCGTCTCCGAAGTTTGAGCGCATTTTACAAAGAAACGACAGCTCTTAGAAAAAAATCACTAGAAACCTTTTTTATAGAAAATTTCTTAAACTACATTTTTGATTCTCACACTTTTTTCGAAATTCGTCATAGATTTCGAGTTATTTGCAAAATAAACTGTAAAATTTCATTGAAGTTTTGCCAAGAAAATTGTAGATGTCTCTATTTTTTGCAGATGCAGTTCAAAAGTAGAGACTCTAACGAGTAAAACGCATTTTTTTTCGTTTCAAAATATTGAGTTTTCGAGAAGATACAGCAATTTCTTCTACAGCCGGGGACGTAATTTCCTTCAGACTCTACGCGGCGCGAAAACTTTTTACTAAAATGCGACTCCGAAGTTTGAGCGAGTTTTACAAAGAAATGACAGCTCTTAGAAAAAAATCACTAGAAACCTTTTTTGTAGAAAATTTCATAAACTACATTTTTGATTCTCACACTTTTTTCGAAATTCGTCATAGATTTCGAGTTATTTGCAAAATAAACTGTAAAATTTCATTGGAGTTTTCCAAGAAAATTGTAGATGTCTCTATTTTTTTCCAGATGCAGTTCAAAAGTAGAAACTCTAAAGAGTAAAACGCATTTTTTTTCGTTTCAAAATATTGAGTTTTCGAGGAGATACAGCAGTTTCTACTTCAGCCGGGGACGTAATTTCCTTCAAACTCTACGCGGCGCGAAAACTTTTTACTAAGATGCGTCTCCGAAGTTTGAGCGCATTTTACAAAGAAACGACAGCTCTTAGAAAAAAATCACTAGAAACCTTTTTTATAGAAAATTTCTTAAACTACATTTTTGATTCTCACACTTTTTTCGAAATTCGTCATAGATTTCGAGTTATTTGCAAAATAAACTGTAAAATTTCATTGAAGTTTTGCCAAGAAAATTGTAGATGTCTCTATTTTTTGCAGATGCAGTTCAAAAGTAGAGACTCTAACGAGTAAAACGCATTTTTTTTCGTTTCAAAATATTGAGTTTTCGAGAAGATACAGCAATTTCTTCTACAGCCGGGGACGTAATTTCCTTCAGACTCTACGCGGCGCGAAAACTTTTTACTAAAATGCGACTCCGAAGTTTGAGCGAGTTTTACAAAGAAATGACAGCTCTTAGAAAAAAATCACTAGAAACCTTTTTTGTAGAAAATTTCATAAACTACATTTTTGATTCTCACACTTTTTTCGAAATTCGTCATAGATTTCGAGTTATTTGCAAAATAAACTGTAAAATTTCATTGGAGTTTTCCAAGAAAATTGTAGATGTCTCTATTTTTTTCCAGATGCAGTTCAAAAGTAGAAACTCTAAAGAGTAAAACGCATTTTTTTTCGTTTCAAAATATTGAGTTTTCGAGGAGATACAGCAGTTTCTACTTCAGCCGGGGACGTAATTTCCTTCAAACTCTACGCGGCGCGAAAACTTTTTACTAAGATGCGACTCCGAAGTTTGAGCGCATTTTACAAAGAAATGACAGCTCTTAGAAAAAAATCACTAGAAACCTTTTTTGTAGAAAATTTCTTAAACTACATTTTTGATTCTCACACTTTTTTCGAAATTCGTCATAGATTTCGAGTTATTTGCAAAATAAACTGTAAAATTTCATTGGAGTTTTCCAAGAAAATTGTAGATGTCTCTATTTTTTTCCAGATGCAGTTCAAAAGTAGAAACTCTAAAGAGTAAAACGCATTTTTTTTCGTTTCAAAATATTGAGTTTTCGAGGAGATACAGCAGTTTCTACTTCAGCCGGGGACGTAATTTCCTTCAAACTCTACGCGGCGCGAAAACTTTTTACTAAGATGCGACTCCGAAGTTTGAGCGCATTTTACAAAGAAATGACAGCTCTTAGAAAAAAATCACTAGAAACCTTTTTTGTAGAAAATTTCTTAAACTACATTTTTGATTCTCACACTTTTTTCGAAATTCGTCATAGATTTCGAGTTATTTGCAAAATAAACTGTAAAATTTCATTGGAGTTTTCCAAGAAAATTGTAGATGTCTCTATTTTTTTGCAGATGCAGTTCAAAAGTAGAAACTCTAAAGAGTAAAACGCATTTTTTTTCGTTTCAAAATATTGAGTTTTCGAGGAGATACAGCAGTTTCTACTTCAGCCGGGGACGTAATTTCCTTCAAACTCTACGCGGCGCGAAAACTTTTTACTAAGATGCGTCTCCGAAGTTTGAGCGCATTTTACAAAGAAACGACAGCTCTTAGAAAAAAATCACTAGAAACCTTTTTTATAGAAAATTTCTTAAACTACATTTTTGATTCTCACACTTTTTTCGAAATTCGTCATAGATTTCGAGTTATTTGCAAAATAAACTGTAAAATTTCATTGAAGTTTTGCCAAGAAAATTGTAGATGTCTCTATTTTTTGCAGATGCAGTTCAAAAGTAGAGACTCTAACGAGTAAAACGCATTTTTTTTCGTTTCAAAATATTGAGTTTTCGAGAAGATACAGCAGTTTCTACTTCAGCCGGGGACGTAATTTCCTTCAGACTCTACGCGGCGCGAAAACTTTTTACTAAAATGCGACTCCGAAGTTTGAGCGAGTTTCACAAAGAAATGACAGCTCTTAGAAAAAAATCACTAGAAACCTTTTTTGTAGAAAATTTCATAAACTACATTTTTGATTCTCACACTTTTTTCGAAATTCGTCATAGATTTCGAGTTATTTGCAAAATAAACTGTAAAATTTCATTGGAGTTTTGCCAAAAAAATTGTAGATGTCTTTATTTTTTTCCAGATGCAGTTCAAAAGTAGAGACTCTAACGAGTAAAACGCATTTTTTTTCGTTTCAAAATATTGAGTTTTCGAGAAGATACAGCAATTTCTTCTACAGCCGGGGACGTAATTTCCTTCAGACTCTACGCGGCGCGAAAACTTTTTACTAAGATGCGACTCCGAAGTTTGAGCGAGTTTTACAAAGAAATGACAGCTCTTAGAGAAAAATCACAAGAAACCTTTTTTGTAGAAAATTTCTTAAACTACATTTTTGATTCTCACACTTTTTTCGAAATTCGTCATAGATTTCGAGTTATTTGCAAAATAACCTGTAAAATTTCATTGGAGTTTTTCGGAAGTTCATCCCTAAAGTTTTACCATTGATCCCAAATGAACGTGATCATTTAAAAGCTTCTCAGATTATAGAATCGGGTTCAGTAACAAATCGGTTATTCTCTAAGTAAAACGCGCGCTTCATGTTGTCTACAAATTTACAACAGCGACTTCAACGCTCGTGGACCTGAATAAATAGATTCAAACCATCAAAAACTTTTTAAAATAATTCAAAAATTAACCAACTTTGTAATATTAGTTAACAAATAGATAATTTTCGAAAGAGATATGTTATTTAATCTAAAGACAAACAGGGTTTTCGACCACTCCGAACCTTTTTAATTGTCCATTAAAAACTATTTCTTTTCGGGTTAAATATTTCTTAGTTTATAAAATAAAATTGTTTACCATTAACTAAATATCTGAAATGTTTTCATCGATATAAACAATGATGAATCTGTTGTCGGTGTATTCGTCGATCCTCGAGGTGCGATTCTCGAGACTCGCCGCCAGTAGCTCGGAGCCCCACAGCGTCGGTTGGGGTCCCGCTGCGACAGTAGGAGAGCCCCCCGCTGATGCGACACCGCGCATCGATCGCGCCCCGAGGCCCTCTCTCTCTCTCTCTCTCTACCCTCCTACACCTCTTCTCGCACTAAGAGAATTTCCCGGTTTCGCCAATTTAGGACGTTTACTGGATTTCCACCGCGAATTACTCTCCGGAATTGATTATAGCGATACACACCCCGCGCTCCGGGTCTCTATATAGTCGAGTCTCAAGGGTCGACGGCTCCAGCGGACGGAATAGTTGTAAGTTTGATTGTTACGAATTTTTTGTTGTTTTCATTGGATGCCGTCGAGTTTAGAAAAGAAAATTTTTAAAACAAAACTTTTAGGCCAGGTATTCAAGCATTTCCCCTCAGAATTCTTTAATGCGGCGCCGATTTATTTGAAATTTTTATAGGTGTGTATCCAAAAAGCGAGATCTACGAGGTGACTAAGCGCGCGATACCCCCCGGGGGGGATGCAACCCCTTTTCGGGGGTGGAAATTTTTTTTCCACAGAAATCGAAATATCAGAAAATTTAAAGTGAAAAATGTTATATAAAATTTTTTTGCTAGATCAATAGTTTTTGAGTTATTCGCAATTGAAAAAAACGATTTTTCGTCAAAAAACCGCATTTTTTGATAGTTTTTTACGTATAACTCTGTAATTATGCATTTTATCAAAAAAAGTGTAATGAACAAAAATGAAGCTTATAAAAAAACAAAGAAAATGTATATATTTTAAAATTTTAATTTTCTACCTAAAGCAAGTTATAGATACTTGAATACCTTTTGTTTTACGTAATTGAGCATTTAACCTCAAATACCAGGAAAAGGGTACATTTTTCAAAAAAAAGTCATAGAATACTTTTTAAAGAGCTTAAAAAGACCTTCCAAATGACTATTGGTAAAAGTCGTTTCGACTGAAATTTCAGTGAGATATGATGTAAAATAGTTAAAATTAAAAAAAGAAATTGTACTAAAACTAATGCCATTTCATTGAAAATCAAAATTGAAGTTATTCCTCACATCAAATACTTTATTTGGATGTTATTCACGACATCTGAAAGTTTGGTTGATTAAAAATGCATAATTTCCAAAAAAATGTGTATTAAATTTTGATTTTTTAAAAAAAATTTTTTGCGCATTATTTTTCTCCATAACTATAAGAGATACAAAAACAAATAAGCAGTCAAATTAAAGCATTTTTTATGACGATCATTTTGGTTTTTTTATTTTTTTTGTAGCATGAAAATTGACGGAGTTACAACCAAATTTGTCACTATAGTGCGAGAATTGTTTATCCACAGACCTTTGACCCTTTATTAATAAATTATGGAGGGCCTCAAGCCTTTCTAACATACATAAGCTTGTAGCCCTGAAAATAACCTTCAAAATGGTTTTTTATAGGATGTGATAGCTTCAAAATTAATGGAATTACACAAAAAATAAGAATTTGATTTTTTTTTGGGAATTATAGGTTATGATTTCAAATCTTGCGCACGGATTTTTTCTGTTGATACCTGTGGGTACATATGAGTTAATACACTTATAATCTTGGTAAAGGGGTGGTTCTTAAGGGGTGTCAGGGTGTAGAGAATGAAAAATCACTTGGAAAATACACTTGAATACCGAAAGAATTCAAAATCAAAACATTTACACTCATTAAAAAACGTTTTTGTTCACTTTTTATCGAAGGGGTGGTTATTAAGGGTTGACAGGGTATAGATAATTAAAAATTATTTCAAGTAGAGTCAAGGAACTTCAATACAAGGTATGCAAAATCTAAAAGTTGGCAATCATTAAATTATATAATAGTTTTTAAGGGTTTGATAATAAAAATTAATAACCAATTAAATTTTATTGAAATGGTATGAATTTTTCACATTAAAAAAGAAATTGCAACGTTTTAAATCGTTAAATAATTTTTGCTTATATTATTAAAAATTTAAGACAATGCAAAATCATCGAAGTGTAACTGTCAACTGTCAATATTGAAGTGGTTACTCCAGAGCGTCCCGGAAGTGTTTTGCAGTACGTATCTGTCAACTGTCACTTTTATTACATAGAACAGTCAAAAGGTAATTTTCGATATGTAAATAAATACAGAACGAACAACTTTTAGATATGGCGTCGTCTAATTATAACTATTTCTTTTCTAATTTATACGAAATCGAAAAATTGAAACAAGAATCATTACGGATTTTCGCAATTATATTGTCGGAGCAAGCGTCAAGCGAGAACAATCTTACGTCAAAAGATTTCCTGTGGTATTTTTAGCGAAATATTCATTAGAATCTCTCTCATTATTATTAATAGTATTCTGAAAACAAAAAGATATTTTCGAATGCCCCGAAAACGATTTGCTCACAGCCATAAAACATAAAATCCATCACGAGTTATGTTGCGAGAGTTCATTGAGGTACGCGGCGCGGCACTCTTGATTACGTCCCAGTCAAACAGAACAACAGACGATCAACAACCACATCAGCAGGTCACTCAGAAATGGGTTAGTTAATTAAAAAATGAATTAGTAAAAGGAATCTGTCATAGAGCAAATGAAATGCCAACCGAAGCTATTACATATAAACGCCGGGCCAGGTATAGATTTATACAGTGTTCGTTCGTTATTATTTCAATTATTACAGTGACGTACGCTCTGAATATTCAGCGAAACACACCAACATATTCGTTTCTCACAAACCGTCTTCCATGACACGTAAGTCTTTATGCAAACGCTCCCCCTTATCTTTCCTTATATCTCCTAAATTTTCCGAAAACTAGACGAGAATACGAAAGATAGCGAGCACGCAGTCCCAGAGGATAAATATCGAAATGCAATCGTCAACACATCTATTTGAAATAGCATCAACAAATCAGGGTCCATTTTGGGTTGACCTCTACTGACTGCTACTTGTAAAAACTCGTAAAAACTTGTAAAAACTGATACAAGCTCGTAAAAACTGATACAAGCTCGTAAAAACTAATGAAAACCCGTAAAAAATCGTATAAACTCGCAAAAACTCGTAAAAACTTGCAAAAACTTGTAAAAACTTGTAAAAACTCTTAAAATCTCGGAAAAACTCGTAAAAAATCGTAAAAACTCGAAAAAGCTCGTAAAAACTCTTGATACTCTTAAAAACTAGTAAAAACTTGTAAAATCTCGTAAAAACTTGTAAAATCTCGTAAAAACTTGTAAAAAATCGTAAAAACTCGTAAAATTCGTAAAAACTCTTAAAAACCAGTATAAACCTTTAAAACTTGTAAAATCTCGTAAAAACTTGTAAAAAATCGTAAAAACTCGTAAAATTCGTAAAAACTCTTAAAAACCCGTAAAAACTTGTAAAAACTTTTAAAACTTGTAAAATCTCGTAAAAACTTGTAAAATCTCGTAAAAACTTGTAAAATCTCGTAAAAACTTGTAAAATCTCGTAAAAACTCGTAAAACTTGTAAAAAATCGTAAAAACTCGTAAAATTCGTAAAAACTCTTAAAAACCCGTAAAAACTCGTAAAAACTTGTAAAAACTTTAAAAACTTGTAAAAACAACTCGTAAAAACTCTTAAAAATTCGTAAAAACTTCTAAAAATTTGTAAAAACTTGTAAAAAATCGTAAAAACTCTTAAAAACCCGTAAAAACTTGTAAAAACTTTTAAAACTTGTAAAATCTCGTAAAAACTTGTAAAAGCCCGTAAAAACTCGTAAAACTTGTAAAAAATCGTAAAAACTCGTAAAATTCGTAAAAACTCTTAAAAACCCGTAAAAACTCGTAAAAACTTGTAAAAACGTGTAAAAACTTTAAAAACTTGTAAAAACAACTCGTAAAAACTCTTAAAATTTCGTAAAAACTTCTAAAAACTTGTAAAAAATCGTAAAAACTCGTAAAATTCTAAAAACTCTTAAAAACGCGTAAAAACTTGTAAAAACTTTTAAAACTTGTAAAATCTCGTAAAAACTTGTAAAAGCCCGTAAAAACTCGTAAAAACCCGCAAAAACTTGTAAAAACTCGTAAAAATTCGTAAAAACTTCTAAAAATCGTAAAAACTCTTAAAACTTGTAAAATCTCGTAAAAATTTGTAAAATCTCGTAAAAACTCGTAAAACTTGTAAAAAATCGTAAAAACTCGTAAAATTCGTAAAAACTCTTAAAAACCCGTAAAAACTCGTAAAAACTTGTAAAAACAACTCGTAAAAACTCTTAAAAATTCGTAAAAACTTCTAAAAATTTGTAAAAACTTGTAAAAAATCGTAAAAACTCTTAAAAACCCGTAAAAACTTTTAAAACTTGTAAAATCTCGTAAAAACTTGTAAAAGCCCGTAAAAACTCGTAAAACTTGTAAAAAATCGTAAAAACTCGTAAAATTCGTAAAAACTCTTAAAAACCCGTAAAAACTCGTAAAAACGTGTAAAAACTTGTAAAAACTTTAAAAACTTGTAAAAACAACTCGTAAAAACTCTTAAAATTTCGTAAAAACTTCTAAAAACTTGTAAAAAATCGTAAAAACTCGTAAAATTCTAAAAACTCTTAAAAACGCGTAAAAACTTGTAAAAACTTTTAAAACTTGTAAAATCTCGTAAAAACTTGTAAAAGCCCGTAAAAACTCGTAAAAACCCGCAAAAACTTGTAAAAACTCGTAAAAATTCGTAAAAACTTCTGAAAATCGTAAAAACTCTTAAAACTTGTAAAATCTCGTAAAAATTTGTAAAAACCCGTAAAAACTTGTAAAATCTCGTAAAAACTCGTAAAACTTGTAAAAAATCGTAAAAACTCGTAAAATTCGTAAAAACTCTTAAAAACCCGTAAAAACTCGTAAAAACTCTTAAAAATTTGTAAAAACTTGTAAAAAATCGTAAAAACTCTTAAAAACCCGTAAAAACTTGTAAAAACTTTTAAAACTTGTAAAATCTCGTAAAAACTTGTAAAAGCCCGTAAAAACTCGTAAAACTTGTAAAAAATCGTAAAATTCGTAAAAACTCTTAAAAACCCGTAAAAACTCGTAAAAACTTGTAAAAACAACTCGTAAAAACTCTTAAAATTTCGTAAAAACTTCTAAAAACTTGTAAAAAATCGTAAAAACTCGTAAAATTCGTAAAAACTCTTAAAAACCCGTAAAAACTTGTAAAAACTTTTAAAACTTGTAAAATCTCGCAAAAACTTGTAAAAGCCCGTAAAAACTCGTAAAAACCCGCAAAAACTTGTAAAAACTCGTAAAAACTTCTAAAAATTTGTAAAAACTTGTAAAAAATCGTAAAAACTCGTAAAATTCGTAAAAACTCTTAAAAACCCGTAAAAACTTTTAAAACTTGTAAAATCTCGTAAAAACTTGTAAAAGCCCGTAAAAACTCGTAAAAACCCGCAAAAACTTGTAAAAACTCGTAAAAATTCGTAAAAACTTCTAAAAATTTGTAAAAACTTGTAAAAAATCGTAAAATTCGTAAAAACTCTTAAAAACCCGTAAAAACTTTTAAAACTTGTAAAATCTCGTAAAAACTTGTAAAAGCCCGTAAAAACTCGTAAAAACCCGCAAAAACATGTAAAAACTCGTAAAAATTCGTAAAAACTTCTAAAAATCGTAAAAACTCTTAAAACTTGTAAAATCTCGTAAAAATTTGTAAAAACCCGTAAAAACCCGCAAAAACTTGTAAAAAATCGTAAAAACTCTTGATACTCTTAAAAACTAGTAAAATCTCGTAAAAACTCCTAAAAACCCCTAAAAACTTGTAAAAACTTGTAAAAAAACCCGTAAAAACTTTTAAAAACTCGGAAAAACTCGTACCAGAAAAAATCTGACTGAAAAATTACCCACAGATTAATAAAAGATCAAGTCCTTATAGGATTAACCAAAGAAATAGTGGAAATCAAAAGGAGAGTTGTGTAAATAAGGACTTAAATTTTTTAAATTTCCTTTGCTGACCAAAAAAACTAAATCAATTGGTGGTTTTTAGTACATTTTCCATTGAAATTCAAAATTTTCTACCTAAAATAACAAAGCAGTTCTTTTATAATGATCTTTAAGCTATATAGGTATCCTTTTAGTACAAAATTAGTACTAGCATCGCCTTTTTTTATAATACCAAGCAACCAAGTCCATCCATCTTCGAACAATTTCAGAATAAACGTTTTTCACTTTCTGAAAAGCCCTAGTGCCCTAGAATATTGAGTAAATTCATATCAATACATATAATGTAATGTTTTTCCTTAGACTTAATAAACCGAACAGAACCGGCTGCACGTCCATGTCGTAGACGAGTCAGTAACAATAAGAAAACATGTATATCATCAAAACTAATACAAATTGCGTGCAGAATCACAATTGCCAAAAAAAACGTAGCTCACAACTATCTTCTTAACCCTTTATCCCTTTAGAGGGATTAATAAACGGTTGTTCAACACAAAATTTGTGGTAGCGGGCAAGGAAGCCATCCAACAATTCAACAACTATAACTACCGATCCGTCTCAGTCACAATACTCCATTTCCATACGCAGCTTTTAATTTCCAGTATTAAAATGACAGATAGTCATTAATAAAATGTTCAATAATTCATACCAACTGATAAACTTAGCTGTCAACTGTCAGTTGACGCTAAAACGTCAAAACGATAACCGACCGAATTAAACTACGCCACTGATTCGAGTTAGTTCGCGTTGGTGGATTGGAATTAGATGTTTCTTCTTCGTGAAGTGTGGCCGTTGAATACAAGGATACGCGGCCGGCTATTCCGGTAATTGCCTGGCTTTAAATTAGCTTCTATGAAACATTTTAATGAGTTCCTATGTGTTTTTAATCTAAACACATTGGCCGGTATTAATTTTTAATGAAAATAACGAGAGGACTTTCAAAACGATCGTTAATAGTTATCGAGAGATTTATATGTACACAACGATATTTCGTAATTTTGAATAAATTTAATATTTTAAATACTATTCGAAATAATCGATTAGTATTTCGAATAGTAATTCGATTGGAATGTATGAAGCTTTATGGTAATTTGGAAATAAAACTTTATCGTCAAATAATGACTAAAAGAGAAGAAGACAACAGCGGAAAAAGATGATAAGTTCAATATTATAACCAATCAACGTTAAAATTTTGAAATAAAAGTAGAAATTGTAGTGGAAACTTTGGTTAAAAAATAAATAAAGTCAAAAAAATGAAAAGGGCATTTTGGGGGGAACTTTTTTAATGTTGCAGTGAGATTCCGATCTGTTTATATGTCAAATAGAGATAGACGCCATTTTAACATCAGAGTATATCTCTTTTAGGTTATATTTACTAAATTATTTCGTACAATATAATTAATAAAAATTATCAATAATAAACTGCTGATATTAAATTTTTTAACCACAAAATTGCTCTAATTGTCTACACCAACGCCATTTTGGAAGGTTTTTGAACTGTCCTTCCATTAGGAGATCCAGGAAGTGAAAGAAGAAGAGTAGGGCTCGAATCAAAGTGGTGTAAAGAAGAAGAACTAGACCTGATTAGAATGAGGTTAAAACGATTGATATAGTAGACCAAGGATAGAACCGCAGAAAAATAATAAACTATAAGGAAAGTTGTAAAGAAAAAAAGGGTTGACCAACCCCTCCCCCCCCCCAGACATGATGTAGAACTCGTGGGAGTGAAAAAGAGAATACAATAAAAGTAAATTCGACTTTCTGGATAATATTTTTGTACTTTAGAGCTTTGGAAACACATTATTGGTGAAAAAAAAAAGTTTTGCACTGTTTTTAGGGTATGCAAGGGCTGCTACTCAAGTTTTGAGATGTGGCAACACTGAAAACTTGTGAAAAATTGGCAAAAAGTTGTAGAAATTCTTAAAAACTCGTAAATACTTGTGAAAACTTGTAAAAACTTGTTAAATCTTGTTAAAACTTGTAAAAACTTGTAAAAATTTATTAAAACTTGTTGAAAACTTGTAAAAAATTGGCAAAAAGTTGTAGAAATTCTTAAAAACTCGTAAATACTTGTGAAAACTTGTGAAAACTTGTTAAAACTTGTTAAAACTTGTTAAAACTTGTTAAAACTTGTTAAAACTTGTAAAAACTTGTGAATACTTGTAAAAACTCGTTAAAACTCGTAAGAACTTGTAAAACATCGAAAAAATTCGTAAAAACTTGTAACTTTTATTGATTTGGGAGAATATTTCGAAAAACAATAAAGCCATATGCAATTTAATTAAATATTTATTTTTATTTATCTATCTAAAAACTTGTAAAAAATCGTAAAAACTTGTAAAAACTTGTAAAACTTTTAAAAACTCGTAAAATCTTATAATAACTTGTTAAAACTTGTAAAAACTAACGATATCTAACCAAGTTAGATGCAAATTCAGTAATAATGTGTTTGGACTTGAAATGGCGGAAATAGATTTCGAAAATGTTCAATAAAAACAAAGTGACAATCTACCTCAACTGTCATCAATGGTTGTTAAAACTCGTAAAAACTTGTAAAAACTCGTAAAAGCTTGTAATAACTTGTTAAAACTCGTAAAACTTGTTAAAATTTGTTAAAACTCGTGAAAAATTGGCAAAAACTTGTAGAAACTCGTAAAAACTCATAAAAACTTGTTAAAACTCGTAAAATTTGTTAAAACTTGTGAAAAATTGGCAAAAACTTGTAGAAACTCGTAAAAACTCATAAAAACTTGTTAAAACTCGTAAAACTTGTTAAAAGTTGTTAAAACTTGTGAAAAATTGGCA
Organism: Diorhabda sublineata; assembly: GCF_026230105.1. NCBI lineage: Eukaryota > Metazoa > Arthropoda > Insecta > Coleoptera > Chrysomelidae > Diorhabda > Diorhabda sublineata. Next base: position 891,674 of record NC_079480.1, read on the forward strand.
AAAACTTGTAGAAACTCGTAAAAACTCATAAAAACTTGTTAAAACTCGTAAAAGCTTGTAATAACTTGTTAAAACTCGTAAAACTTGTTAAAACTTGTGAAAAATTGGCAAAAACTTGTAGAAACTCGTAAAAACTCATAAAAACTTGTTAAAACTCGTAAAATTTGTTAAAACTTGTTAAAACTTGTGAAAAATTGGCAAAAACTTGTAGAAACTCGTAAAAACTTGTTAAAACTCGTAAAACTTGTTAAAACTTGTTAAAACTTGTGAAAAATTGGCAAAAACTTGTAGAAACTCGTAAAAACTCATAAAAACTTGTTAAAACTCGTAAAAGCTTGTAATAACTTGTTAAAACTCGTAAAACTTGTTAAAACTCGTAAAAACTTGTTAAAACTTATAAAAACTCGTAAAAACTTGTAAAAACTCGTAAAAACTTGTAATAAGTTGTTAAAACTCGTAAAAACTCATAAAAACTTGTTAAAACTTGTGAAAAATTGGCAAAAACTTGTAGAAACTCGTAAAAACTCATAAAAACTTGTTAAAACTCGTAAAAGCTTGTAATAACTTGTTAAAACTCGTAAAACTTGTTTAAACTCGTAAAAACTTGTTAAAACTTATAAAAACTCGTAACTTTTATTGATTTGGGAGGATATTTCGAAAAACAATAAAGCCATATGGAATATTTGTTTTTATCTATCTAAAAAGTTAAGTAGCAACCCTTATAATGTTATAATCAAATACATATCAATGAAAAAATCATTTGAAATAGAAAAAATAATGATCCCCACCCTCTACCATCAAAGAACGATTAATAAGTTTTGTTAGCAAACCGATCATTTTCGTGGTTCGTTTATTTTTTTAATACAGTGCACACATGTCACTATTTTTTGCCGAAGTAAAAATAGTCACTTAAATAACCGTAAAGACCGAAGTAAACAGACGTTCGGCACGAACACACACACACCCCCTCATCTTGATACATATCAAAATTACGCATTAATTGTCAGTCGGTGGTTAAAAGAGCTTGAAATTGTCCCTTGTCGATATTTACATTGTAGAATAGCTATAGCAGGACCGTATCCAGGAATTTTACCCATAAATTCTATCTAGTTGTATATTTAAAAAAAAAACACCGACTAACGATATTTTGACATTTCTAGGTTATGTTTTTGACGTGAATTGCCTGTTAACATTTCGTTTTTAGAAACTTTTTGACAGAAGACTTTCAAACGTTTATTTTACATCTTTTCCGATTGATTTCGATTGGAAAACAAGTGGATAAACAACATTTAGCTATTTTCATCGGTCACAAAAACACCAGGCTAAAATATACGCTTTAAAATCTCTGTAGATACTAGAAACAATCGATTATCGACGTACAATTTGATATATCGAGAAATACGAATCGATTATTGATGTACAACTTGATATATCGAGCAATACGAATCGATTATCGATGCACAACTTGATATATCGAGCAATGGAATCGATTATTGATGTATAACTTGATATATCGAGAAATACGAATCGATTATCGATGTACAACTTGATAGATCGAGAAATATAAATCGATTATCGATGTACAACATGATATATCGAGTAATTGAATCGATTATCGATGTACAACTTGATAGATCGAGAAATACGAATCGATTATCGATGTACAACTTGATATATCGACCAATACGAATCGATTATTGATGCACAACTTGATATATCGAGCAATGGAATCGATTATTGATGTATAACTTGATATATTGAGAAATAAGAATCGATTATTGATGTACAACTTGATATATCGAGAAATACGAATCGATTATCGATGTACAACTTGATATATCGACCAATACGAATCGATTATTGATGCACAACTTGATATATCGAGCAATGGAATCGATTATTGATGCACAACTTGATATATCGAGCAATACGAATCGATTATCGATGTACAACTTGATATATCGAGAAATACGAATCGATTATTGATGTACAACTTGATATATCGAGCAATACGAATCGATTATCGATGTATAACTTGATATATCGAGCAATACGAATCGATTATCGATGTACAACTTGATATATCGAGCAATACGAATCGATTATCGATGTATAACTTGATATATCGAGCAATACGAATCGATTATCGATGTACAACTTGATATATCGACCAATACGAATCGATTATTGATGTACAACTTGATATATCGAGCAATACGAATCGATTATCGATGTACAACATGATATATCGAGTAATTGAATCGATTATCGATGTACAACTTGATATATGGACCAATACGAATCGATTATCGATGTACAACTTGATATATCGACCAATACGAATCGATTATTGATGTACAACTTGATATATCGAGCAATACGAATCGATTATCGATGTACAACATGATATATCGAGTAATTGAATCGATTATCGATGTACAACTTGATATATGGACCAATACGAATCGATTATTGATGCACAACTTGATATATCGAGCAATACGAATCGATTATCGATGTATAACTTGATATATCGAGAAATACGAATCGATTATCGATGTACAACTTGATATATCGAGAAATACGAATCGATTATCGATGTACAACTTGATATATCGACCAATACGAATCGATTATTGATGCACAACTTGATATATCGAGCAATGGAATCGATTATTGATGTATAACTTGATATATTGAGAAATAAGAATCGATTATTGATGTACAACTTGATATATCGAGAAATACGAATCGATTATCGATGTACAACTTGATATATCGACCAATACGAATCGATTATTGATGTACAACTTGATATATCGAGCAATACGAATCGATTATCGATGTACAACTTGATATATCGAGCAATACGAATCGATTATCGATGTATAACTTGATATATCGAGAAATAAGAATCGATTATCGATGTATAACTTGATATATCGAGCAATTGAATGGATTACCGATATACAACTTGATATATCGAGCAATACGAATCGATTATTGATGTACAATCATTTAAATTAATAAAAATAATGACAAAAAACGCAGTTTTCAGAAACAATCTCAAAATGATCAGCGTAATAATATAAAAACCGTAATTTACGCAAATATTTTAAGATTTTGGTAAAACAATTTCAACGACATACGTTACGACATAACCTATAAAATATCGACGTCATTTATATCGATCTGATATATCGAGCAATACGAATCGATTATTGATGCACAACTTGATATATCGAGCAATGGAATCGATTATTGATGTATAACTTGATATATCGAGAAATACGAATCGATTATCGATGTACAACTTGATATATCGAGAAATATGAATCGATTATCGATGTACAACATGATATATCGAGTAATTGAATCGATTATCGATGTACAACTTGATATATCGAGCAATGGAATCGATTATTGATGTATAACTTGATATATTGAGAAATAAGAATCGATTATCGATGTACAACTTGATATATCGAGAAATACGAATCGATTATCGATGTATAACTTGATATATCGAGAAATAAGAATCGATTATCGATGTATAACTTGATATATCGACCAATACGAATCGATTATTGATGCACAACTTGATATATCGAGCAATGGAATCGATTATTGATGTATAACTTGATATATTGAGAAATAAGAATCGATTATTGATGTACAACTTGATATATCGAGAAATACGAATCGATTATCGATGTACAACTTGATATATCGACCAATACGAATCGATTATTGATGCACAACTTGATATATCGAGCAATGGAATCGATTATTGATGCACAACTTGATATATCGAGCAATACGAATCGATTATCGATGTACAACTTGATATATCGAGAAATACGAATCGATTATTGATGTACAACTTGATATATCGAGCAATACGAATCGATTATCGATGTATAACTTGATATATCGAGCAATACGAATCGATTATCGATGTACAACTTGATATATCGAGCAATACGAATCGATTATCGATGTATAACTTGATATATCGAGCAATACGAATCGATTATCGATGTACAACTTGATATATCGACCAATACGAATCGATTATTGATGTACAACTTGATATATCGAGCAATACGAATCGATTATCGATGTACAACATGATATATCGAGTAATTGAATCGATTATCGATGTACAACTTGATATATGGACCAATACGAATCGATTATCGATGTACAACTTGATATATCGACCAATACGAATCGATTATTGATGTACAACTTGATATATCGAGCAATACGAATCGATTATCGATGTACAACATGATATATCGAGTAATTGAATCGATTATCGATGTACAACTTGATATATGGACCAATACGAATCGATTATTGATGCACAACTTGATATATCGAGCAATACGAATCGATTATCGATGTATAACTTGATATATCGAGAAATACGAATCGATTATCGATGTACAACTTGATATATCGAGAAATACGAATCGATTATCGATGTACAACTTGATATATCGACCAATACGAATCGATTATTGATGCACAACTTGATATATCGAGCAATGGAATCGATTATTGATGTATAACTTGATATATTGAGAAATAAGAATCGATTATTGATGTACAACTTGATATATCGAGAAATACGAATCGATTATCGATGTACAACTTGATATATCGACCAATACGAATCGATTATTGATGTACAACTTGATATATCGAGCAATACGAATCGATTATCGATGTACAACTTGATATATCGAGCAATACGAATCGATTATCGATGTACAACTTGATATATCGACCAATACGAATCGATTATTGATGCACAACTTGATATATCGAGCAATTGAATGGATTACCGATATACAACTTGATATATCGAGCAATACGAATCGATTATTGATGTACAATCATTTAAATTAATAAAAATAATGACAAAAAACGCAGTTTTCAGAAACAATCTCAAAATGATCAGCGTAATAATATAAAAACCGTAATTTAGGCAAATATTTTAAGATTTTGGTAAAACAATTTCAACGACATACGTTACGACATAACCTATAAAATATCGACGTCATTTATATCGATCTAAACAAACTTAACTTTCAATCTGACGAATTCCAATTTCAAAAAACAATCAAATAGCAACTGAGACCAATAAAATATAAATATTTACGTAAATTGGAATAAAATATTGACGAACTAGTTAATAAACGTTATTATTGTGGAACCGTGGCAACAAAACACCAAAGTGTACTATGTTTAATGCATATTACAAGGTTTCGAATAACTACGTATTCATCATCAGCGATTTATATGCGTATATGTGATGATACAAGTTGAAAAATCAGAAAAAAAAACAATATTACGAATCCATCCCTGTAATCGAGCGTCCCCCATGCTTTTCCCTTCTGATCGGTAAATTAACCATGAGATGATTTTCTCTCCCGCCTCGGATCCCAAAGGACTTTACATTTGATATGGTTATTACGAAAAATGTCACGGTCTATGATATGGAAATTCATGCAGATTGCAGGCTACGCACCTATACCAGTAAATCATACCCAATTATCGTCAGATCGATTCAGATCTTTCCTTATGATAAACTATATACTTTCTATAATCTATTTAATCTTATCTGTGACTAATTTATATAAAGAAAACTCCGGTTTCCAACTGTAATTTGCTTAAAAGATACGTACAAATTTATTTAGGTTAGGTACGTCGATAAATGGATTCCGTCACTTCGAAAACGCGCAATTAACACATTAATTTATTGGAAAATTCGTTATTGAAGCTCGTCACATAGTATACAATCTTCTGTATCCGAATTAGAGTCTCTACGGTTAATTTTTCAAGTATATATACCGCCATCTCTAGGTCACACCAGGTACTTTTGGTACGACCCCCGTACTATACAAATCGAAGGCCGTCTCACCACATATCACCTCATAACTTAACAAGAACTTTATGAAATTTGAGTAACCACCAATTGGATAATTAAGTGAATCATTTTTTGTTGATTTTTATACAATTAGGTTAAGTTAGGTTATGTTATTTAACCGATATCTCGAAAAAAAGATATTTTTCTATGGAATGCGATATATTTTGACAATTAAGAAGAACTGTCGTTTCGTAAATCCGTTTCAGAAAGTTTCCGAATCCAATTATTGATAAAAACGATTTATCGACTACGTGGTAGTCGATAAATGGATTAGGTCATCTCGAAAACGCTAAATTAGCGTGTTTTTTTTTAATATAATTTAATTAAATTATATTTGGGCGAGTTTATGCGAAATTTCTGACTCGTACGGTATAATATCGGTCGTTTTTTTACTAATACAGCCATCTATTTTCCTATAAAACAACTGAGGAGTAATAATGAGGTCGTGTTGTGACACAATTTCGAACGGTTGTACGCGGTTGAAAATTAATGTTCAATTTAGGGTCAAAGCAGGTAGATCAAATCCAAAACCCGTCCAAAAGAGCGAAACGAACCCCAAAAAAGAAAATATGCCCGACATAAATTATCGAACAACAATTAAATTCAGCACCATCCATTATAGAACCCAAATAAAATTTTTAATGGCTCTTGTCATAGGCAACATCATTTTGGGTTATTTTTTTTTTTTGTTTTAATTTTGTTTCCGAAAGGTAACGAATGAACCGAATCAAAATGTGCCATAAAGAATCGGAATTAATTGGTTATTTTATTTGTAATGAAAAACGAGTCGAAATTTTGGGATTTATGTTTTTTATTTTGAATTTATAGCGTTAATCAGTTTCTAATTACAAATTCCTCACTATCGCAAAGCGTTTTTATCATAATTTTCAATTTTATATCCGATCACTTCGATCCGAAATCGAAACTATAATCATCCGAGTGGGTTTCGGCCGGCGAACCACGTCGAAAGTCATTCGGGAAGATTGCGGCTTCGTATTTTTGAACGCGCATGGTATATTGGTCATGACCATCAATACAAAATGCATAAATGCAAAAAACAACGCACCGATTCACAAAACGATGGTTAAATCGTTTCCTCATCCACCGTATAGTCCAGATCTAGCCACCAGTGACTACAGTGACTGAAATTTAGTTGAAATAAACAAGCAATTGATGAAACTGAAGCATATTTTGATACAATAGACGAATCCTTCTAGAAATCACGACATCGATCATTTAGAGAAGCGTTAAAATGTTTGTTTGTTATTAAAATATAAACAAAATCGATTTTTTATGAAAAAAAAACAATGTTTTCCTTAGTTAGTCACACGATTTATCAATTTATCAATTCTAATTTAAGATTTGATCATTTTGCTTGAGGAAACGATTATTTTTCTCAGTGTATTCGTCTCAACTTTGCCAAAACAACGCACCGATTCACGAAACGATGGTTAAATCGTTTCCTCATCCACCGTATAGTCCAGATCTAGCCACCAGTGACTACAGTGACTGAAATTTAGTTGAAATAAACAAGCAATTGATGAAATTGAAGCATATTTCGATACCAACGACGAATCCTTCTAGAAATCACGACATCGATCATTTAGAGAAGCGTTAAAATGATTGTTTGTTATTAAAATATAAACAAAATCGATTTTTTACGAAAAAAAACAATGTTTTTCTTAGTGGGTTAAACGATTTATCAATTTATCAATTCTAGTTTAAGATTTGATCATCTTGATTGAAGAAACGATTATTTTTCTCAGTGTATTCGTCTTAACTACCTAATTAAATAAATTCTTATGGGTTACCTACTTATAATACACCTTCATCATCTTCATTAACATGATTTTCTTCCCACAAAATGAATGTATTCATCAAAATTGATGCTAGCTTTCGGGATTTTTTCTCTTCGTTTCGGCAAAAATGAAAAATTCGTTGTCCACTCGCCAACACGCGGTACTGTGTGTTAAGTACATCTTGACACGCAAACAGAACCGTGATTTCGACCATGTGAATTGTTCCACGAGAAAAATACGAAAATGGAATGATTTGAATATTTTTTTTTTGGTTTAGGGAACATTCCTTTATAATAAGAGGCTCGCGAGTAAAATTTTTCGTTTTGTTTGAGTTCGTATACATATTACAAATATTTATCTTCCTACTCGGTTACAGGGTGTTTCGAAAACATATAAAAATGTAGAATGATTGAAAACTATGTAAAGAAGAAGACAAGACTAAAGAAATAGACAAATACATTTCCGAGATGGTCGTAACCGCCATCTTAAACTTTTAACAATTATCGTATTACCGTATATTAAAATATTTAATTAATTTAACGATCGGTACTTCAGGAAACTGCAAAATCTAAAAAAATAGAACTACTGCCATAAAGTGACAGCGTTTAAATCAAACATCAACTGTCACAAATATGATAAACTACCCCACGACTACCATTATTAAACTCTACACAAACACTATCGATTATACGAAAATCGATTTATTATATCTATTCGATGCGTAAACATCTACTTCCGGTGATACCGGAAGTGGCCATTATCTCAATAAGGCTAACGGATCTATCTATGTGTGAAACATTATGATGATTGACGCTTGCGCAGAAGAGTTTCTGTGGAAAAAGTATGCAAATGCATTATTTTCACGAAAAATCAGTAGATACAGTGAAAATTTAGTAATTTAGGTTAGGTTGGATAATTCTATGTCACTCGAAACAACTTCAGACATCACTAATATGCGAATGGACAACCCAAAATGGCTGAAAATTTATTAGGTTAGGTTAGTTTCCATTTAAACGTAATGACGATAATTTGACAGTTATGGGAAGGCGTGAGGGGTGACTTTGGAGGTGAACTACAGAATTTCGATAAAATATTTCGAAATATATCACGAATAATGACGATTTCTCATTTTTCATGATAATAATTTTACATTTTCAGTTGTTGTTTTATATAAATTACAATTAACAATTTTATGTCACTCGAAACAACTTCAGATATCACTAATACGCGAATGAATAACCCAAAATGGCTGAAAATTTGTTAGGTTAGGTTAGTTTCCATCTAAACGTAATGACGATAATTTGACAGTTATGGGCAGGCGTGGAGGGCGAACTAGGAGATGAACTACAGAATTTCTATAAAATATTTTGAAATATAACACGAATAATGACGATTTCTCATTTTTCAAGATAATAATTTTTTATTTTCGGTTATTGTTTTATATAAATTACAATTAACAATTTTATGTCACTCGAAACAACTTCAGATATCATTAATACGCGAATGAATAACCCAAAATGGCTGAAAATTTGTTACGTTAGGTTAGTTTCCATCTAAACGTAATGACGATAATTTGACAGTTATGGGAAGGCGTGAAGGGCGAACTTGGAGATGAAGTACAGAATTTCGTTAAAATATTTTGAAATATATCACGAATAATGACGATTTCTCATTTTTCATGATAATAATTTTACATTTTCAGTTGTTGTTTTATATAAATTACAATTAACAATTTTATGTCACTCGAAACAACTTCAGATATCACTAATACGCGAATGAATAACCCAAAATGGCTGAAAATTTGTTAGGTTAGGTTAGTTTCCATCTAAACGTAATGACGATAATTTGACAGTTATGGGCAGGCGTGGAGGGCGAACTAGGAGATGAACTACAGAATTTCTATAAAATATTTTGAAATATAACACGAATAATGACGATTTCTCATTTTTCAAGATAATAATTTTTTATTTTCGGTTATTGTTTTATATAAATTACAATTAACAATTTTATGTCACTCGAAACAACTTCAGATATCATTAATACGCGAATGAATAACCCAAAATGGCTGAAAATTTGTTACGTTAGGTTAGTTTCCATCTAAACGTAATGACGATAATTTGACAGTTATGGGAAGGCGTGAAGGGCGAACTTGGAGATGAAGTACAGAATTTCGTTAAAATATTTTGAAATATATCACGAATAATGACGATTTCTCATTTTTCAAGATAATAATTTTACATTTTCAGTTGTTGTTTTATATAAATTACAATTAACAATTTTATGTCACTCGAAACAACTTCAGATATCATTAATACGCGAATGAATAACCCAAAATGGCTGAAAATTTGTTAGGTTAGGTTAGTTTCCATCTAAACGTAATGACGATAATTTGACAGTTATGGGAAGGCGTGAAGGGCGAACTTGGAGATGAAGTACAGAATTTCGTTAAAATATTTTGAAATATATCACGAATAATGACGATTTCTCATTTTTCAAGATAATAATTTTACATTTTCAGTTGTTGTTTTATATAAATTACAATTAACAATTTTATGTCACTCGAAACAACTTCAGATATCACTAATACGCGAATGAATAACCCAAAATGGCTGAAAATTTGTTAGGTTAGGTTAGTTTCCATCTAAAAGTAATGACGATAATTTGACAGTTATGGGCAGGCGTGAGGGGTGACTTTGGAGGTGAACTACAGAATTTCGATAAAATATTTCGAAATATATCACGAATAATGACGATTTCTCATTTTTCATGATAATAATTTTACATTTTCAGTTGTTGTTTTATATAAATCACAATTAACAATTTTATGTCACTCGAAACAACTTCAGATATCATTAATACGCGAATGAATAACCCAAAATGGCTGAAAATTTGTTAGGTTAGGTTAGTTTCCATCTAAACGTAATGACGATAATTTGACAGTTATGGGAAGGCGTGAAGGGCGAACTTGGAGATGAAGTACAGAATTTCGTTAAAATATTTTGAAACATTTCACTAATAACGACAATTCCTCATTTTTTAAGATAAAATTTTTATATTTTCAGTTATTGTTTTATATAAATTACAATTAACAATTTTATGTCACTCGAAACAACTTCAGATATCATTAATACGCGAATGAATAACCCAAAATGGCTGAGAATTTGTTAGGTTAGGTTAGTTTCCATCTAAACGTAATGACGATAATTTGACAGTTATGGGCAGGCGTGGAGGGCGAACTAGGAGATGAACTACAGAATTTCTATAAAATATTTTGAAATATAACACGAATAATGACGATTTCTCATTTTTCAAGATAATAATTTTTTATTTTCGGTTATTGTTTTATATAAATTACAATTAACAATTTTATGTCACTCGAAACAACTTCAGATATCATTAATACGCGAATGAATAACCCAAAATGGCTGAAAATTTGTTAGGTTAGGTTAGTTTCCATCTAAACGTAATGACGATAATTTGACAGTTATGGGCAGGCGTGGAGGGCGAACTAGGAGATGAACTACAGAATTTCTATAAAATATTTTGAAATATAACACGAATAATGACGATTTCTCATTTTTCAAGATAATAATTTTTTATTTTCGGTTATTGTTTTATATAAATTACAATTAACAATTTTATGTCACTCGAAACAACTTCAGATATCATTAATACGCGAATGAATAACCCAAAATGGCTGAAAATTTGTTAGGTTAGGTTAGTTTCCATCTAAAAGTAATGACGATAATTTGACAGTTATGAGAAGGCGTGAGGGGCGAACTTGGAGATGAAGTACAGAATTTCGTTAAAATATTTTGAAACATTTCACTAATAACGACAATTCCTCATTTTTTAAGATAAAATTTTTATATTTTCAGTTATTGTTTTATATAAATTACAATTAACAATTTTATGTCACTCGAAACAACTTCAGATATCATTAATACGCGAATGAATAACCCAAAATGGCTGAAAATTTGTTAGGTTAGGTTAGTTTCCATCTAAAAGTAATGACGATAATTTGACAGTTATGAGAAGGCGTGAGGGGCGAACTTGGAGATGAAGTACAGAATTTCGTTAAAATATTTTGAAACATTTCACTAATAACGACAATTCCTCATTTTTTAAGATAATATTTTTATATTTTCAGTTATTGTTTTATATAAATTACAATTAACAATTTTATGTCACTCGAAACAACTTCAGATATCATTAATACGCGAATGAATAACCCAAAATGGCTGAAAATTTGTTAGGTTAGGTTAGTTTCCATCTAAACGTAATGACGATAATTTGACAGTTATGGGCAGGCGTGGAGGGCGAACTAGGAGATGAACTACAGAATTTCTATAAAATATTTTGAAATATAACACGAATAATGACGATTTCTCATTTTTCAAGATAATAATTTTTTATTTTCGGTTATTGTTTTATATAAATTACAATTAACAATTTTATGTCACTCGAAACAACTTCAGATATCATTAATACGCGAATGAATAACCCAAAATGGCTGAAAATTTGTTAGGTTAGGTTAGTTTCCATCTAAACGTAATGACGATAATTTGACAGTTATGGGCAGGCGTGGAGGGCGAACTAGGAGATGAACTACAGAATTTCTATAAAATATTTTGAAATATAACACGAATAATGACGATTTCTCATTTTTCAAGATAATAATTTTTTATTTTCGGTTATTGTTTTATATAAATTACAATTAACAATTTTATGTCACTCGAAACAACTTCAGATATCATTAATACGCGAATGAATAACCCAAAATGGCTGAAAATTTGTTAGGTTAGGTTAGTTTCCATCTAAAAGTAATGACGATAATTTGACAGTTATGAGAAGGCGTGAGGGGCGAACTTGGAGATGAAGTACAGAATTTCGTTAAAATATTTTGAAACATTTCACTAATAACGACAATTCCTCATTTTTTAAGATAAAATTTTTATATTTTCAGTTATTGTTTTATATAAATTACAATTAACAATTTTATGTCACTCGAAACAACTTCAGATATCATTAATACGCGAATGAATAACCCAAAATGGCTGAAAATTTGTTAGGTTAGGTTAGTTTCCATCTAAAAGTAATGACGATAATTTGACAGTTATGAGAAGGCGTGAGGGGCGAACTTGGAGATGAAGTACAGAATTTCGTTAAAATATTTTGAAACATTTCACTAATAACGACAATTCCTCATTTTTTAAGATAATATTTTTATATTTTCAGTTATTGTTTTATATAAATTACAATTAACAATTTTATGTCACTCGAAACAACTTCAGATATCATTAATACGCGAATGAATAACCCAAAATGGCTGAAAATTTGTTAGGTTAGGTTAGTTTCCATCTAAACGTAATGACGATAATTTGACAGTTATGGGCAGGCGTGGAGGGCGAACTAGGAGATGAACTACAGAATTTCTATAAAATATTTTGAAATATAACACGAATAATGACGATTTCTCATTTTTCAAGATAATAATTTTTTATTTTCGGTTATTGTTTTATATAAATTACAATTAACAATTTTATGTCACTCGAAACAACTTCAGATATCATTAATACGCGAATGAATAACCCAAAATGGCTGAAAATTTGTTAGGTTAGGTTAGTTTCCATCTAAACGTAATGACGATAATTTGACAGTTATGGGCAGGCGTGGAGGGCGAACTAGGAGATGAACTACAGAATTTCTATAAAATATTTTGAAATATAACACGAATAATGACGATTTCTCATTTTTCAAGATAATAATTTTTTATTTTCGGTTATTGTTTTATATAAATTACAATTAACAATTTTATGTCACTCGAAACAACTTCAGATATCATTAATACGCGAATGAATAACCCAAAATGGCTGAAAATTTGTTAGGTTAGGTTAGTTTCCATCTAAAAGTAATGACGATAATTTGACAGTTATGAGAAGGCGTGAGGGGCGAACTTGGAGATGAAGTACAGAATTTCGTTAAAATATTTTGAAACATTTCACTAATAACGACAATTCCTCATTTTTTAAGATAAAATTTTTATATTTTCAGTTATTGTTTTATATAAATTACAATTAACAATTTTATGTCACTCGAAACAACTTCAGATATCATTAATACGCGAATGAATAACCCAAAATGGCTGAAAATTTGTTAGGTTAGGTTAGTTTCCATCTAAACGTAATGACGATAATTTGACAGTTATGGGAAGGCGTGAAGGGCGAACTTGGAGATGAAGTACAGAATTTCGTTAAAATATTTTGAAACATTTCACTAATAACGACAATTCCTCATTTTTTAAGATAAAATTTTTATATTTTCAGTTATTGTTTTATATAAATTACAATTAACAATTTTATGTCACTCGAAACAACTTCAGATATCATTAATACGCGAATGAATAACCCAAAATGGCTGAGAATTTGTTAGGTTAGGTTAGTTTCCATCTAAACGTAATGACGATAATTTGACAGTTATGGGCAGGCGTGAGGGGCGAACTTGGAGATGAAGTACAGAATTTCGTTAAAATATTTTGAAACATTTCACTAATAACGACAATTCCTCATTTTTTAAGATAATATTTTTATATTTTCAGTTATTGTTTTATATAAATTACAATTAACAATTTTATGTCACTCGAAACAACTTCAGATATCATTAATACGCGAATGAATAACCCAAAATGGCTGAGAATTTGTTAGGTTAGGTTAGTTTCCATCTAAACGTAATGACGATAATTTGACAGTTATGGGCAGGCGTGAGGGGCGAACTTGGAGATGAAGTACAGAATTTCGTTAAAATATTTTGAAATATATCACGAATAATGACGATTTCTCATTTTTCAAGATAATAATTTTACATTTTCAGTTGTTGTTTTATATAAATTACAATTAACAATTTTATGTCACTCGAAACAACTTCAGATATCACTAATACGCGAATGAATAACCCAAAATGGCTGAAAATTTGTTAGGTTAGGTTAGTTTCCATCTAAACGTAATGACGATAATTTGACAGTTATGGGCAGGCGTGAGGGGTGACCTTAGAGATGAAGTACAGAATTTCGTTAAAATATTTTGAAATATATCACGAATAATGACGATTTCTCATTTTTCAAGATAATAATTTTACATTTTCAGTTGTTGTTTTATATAAATTACAATTACCAGTGTATAAATTAAATTTTTATTTTGATACAACATCGATTTGGACGGCATAAAGGAACAGGTGATGTAATTATCGCGCAAACGTTCCCGTTTCGGTGGAACGAGCCCTTAGAACGCGACACAAGTATGTTGACTCAAATTATAATTAGTCGCGCCCCGTTGGGCGCTTCACGACTCTTTGCCGGTGTTTTCTAGCGGAAAATTACTGTTGCATCGCCCTCTTCTACTCCACTGCCGATTTGTATTCTACTTAAGCGTTGTAGGTGTCGATGATTTTCAAGCGGAAACCGAATCGAAAGTTTAAACAGTTTCTACGAACTTTCCGTTTGTTAACGTATCATCTCAAATCTAATTTCGATTTGGGTAACTAGCCCCTCCGTTAATGATGCCTAATAAGCCTCGATTTTAATCTTTAAAACCGAAAAGGGGGCTTAAAGTGATTACCAAATAACACTTTCTGTAAATCAAACAAATGTCGTATAGAGTGCTAGGTGATGTGACCATTTGTAATTGAAACGCGGCCCTTTGTGTCCTTTATATTCACTCCATTCTTCTTCTATTCGCGTTTTAAAACCGCGCTGTCTACTCATCCGCTGTGGCGATTATTGTGGACTAAACAAAGTAAAAGGTGATAAATTTATGTAGGTACCGGTAAAATAAACGTCCTAGAGACCCAAAAAATTAAGTTATCCTCCTATTTCGGATTATATAAAACTCCCGTTCGATCGATGAGTGTTCATTCAGGTTTAGTTATAATATTGAATTTATTTGACGGCTGTTTGGAGTAGTAGACACTACGAGTTTAAAATCGCGATCGGCGAACCGAACCCTTCTGTAATCGCCTATTGAATTGTCATTCATCGTCAAAAGGAAGGGCAAAGGGGCTTTCGACAAACAATTTTCAGAAAGCCCTTTCATATGCAATAATTGTAATTTTGGTTTGGTTTTTAAGCACAGACCTAGACAGAGACAAATGCAGGCCCCGCTTATTTTTTAACGTTTGATGTTGGGGTTTAAATACGACATTCAATTAGTATGAAATTTGACGGAAAATGAATAATTTAAATGGAAAATGGGCTTTTGATAGGTGCTAGTATCTATTTTTTGAATGTAGATTTTTTACTTTTTATTTGGATGTCGATATATTTTGAAGAAATGGGGATTTTTGGGTAGAGCTGGCAACATTGCTATAATTAAAATATTTTGACGTAAGAAATTAGGAATAAGAATTTGTTTTGAGGAAATTC
The DNA here is from genome assembly GCF_026230105.1 of Diorhabda sublineata. NCBI lineage: Eukaryota > Metazoa > Arthropoda > Insecta > Coleoptera > Chrysomelidae > Diorhabda > Diorhabda sublineata. Next base: position 907,827 of record NC_079480.1, read on the forward strand.
ACAAATTTGAAAATGTGGAAAAAGGGAATTTGAAAAATTCGAAGATAATTATGGAAATTTGAATAATTTGTGAAATATCTGAAAAATTAAAAATTAACTGAATTAAAAATTTTGTAAATTTGCAAATCGTTAAGAAACTTTTGGGAATTTGATTTCCCAAATTATAGAAATTGGTCAAAAATTAGGAATTTCAATGATTTTGAAATTTTTAAGTATTTTGACAATTTGAAGATTTTATAAAATTATAGGATTATTCCGAAAATTTGAAGAAAATTAAATAAATTTGAAAAATTTGGGAACTTGGAAAAAAAATTTGGAAAATTTTGAGAAATTAAGTTTCCAAAATGTGAAAATTGGGAAAAATCCGAGGTATTTGAAAAGTTACGAGATAATTTCGAAAATATTAAAAACGTTTAAAATTTTGAAAATATCTGAAAATTGTACCCAATTCAAAAATTTCGGAAATTTCTCAATAATTATGAAAATTTTAAATTTTTCGAAATTGGAAAATATTTAAGACGATGAATTCCAGTAATTTTGAAAATCAGGAAAACTTTTTTAAATTTCCAGAAATCGAAAAAAATCGAAGATATTTGAGAAATTTCCAGATTTTCAAAATTTTGGATATTCGAAAAATATTGAAAATTTAGGAAGTTTTGAAAATATCTGAAAATTGTACCCAATTCAAAATTTCGTAAATTTCCAAATAATTATGAAATCTTAAATTTTTCGAAATTGGAAAATATTTAAGACGAGGAATTCCAGTAATTTTGAAAATCAGGAAAACTTTTTAAATCTCCATAAACTGGAAAAAATCGAAGTTTTTTGGAAAATTTCAGAACGATAATAAAAATTTTCGAGATTTCAAATATATTGTGAATTTGTAAAATTTTCAAAATATCTGAAAATTAAATCTAATTCCAAATTTCTCAATAATTATGAAAATTTAAAATTTTTGGAAATTTGAAAAAATTTAGGAATTTCAATGATTTTGAAAATTTCAAGTATTTCGAAAATTTGAAGAAAATTTAATTAATTTGAAAAATTTGGGAACTTGGAAAAAAAATTTGAAAAATTTTGAGAAATTAAGTTTCCAAAATGTGAAAATTAGGAAAAATCCGAGGTATTTGAAAAGTTACGAGATAATTTCAAGAACATTAAAAACTTCTAAAATTTTGAAAATATCTGAAAATTAAAACTAATTCAAAATTTCGGAAATTTCTCAATAATTATGAAAATTTGAAATTTTTGGAAATTTGAAAATATTTAAGACGATGAATTCCAGTAATTTTGAAAATCAGGAAAACTTTTTTAAATTTCCAGAAATCAAAAAAAATCGAAGATATTTGAGAAATTTCAAGATTTTCAAAATTTTGGATATTCGAAAAATATTGGAAATTTAGGAAGTTTTGAAAATATCTGAAAATTGTACCCAATTCAAAATTTCGGAAATTTCTCAATAATTATGAAAATTTTAAATTTTTCGAAATTTTGAAAATCAGGAAAACTTTTTAAATCTCCATAAACTGGAAAAAATCGAAGTTTTTTGGAAAATTTCAGAACGATAATAAAAATTTTCGAGATTTCAAATATATTGTGAATTTGTAAAATTTTCAAAATATCTGAAAATTAAATCTAATTCCAAATTTCTCAATAATTATGAAAATTTAAAATTTTTGGAAATTTGAAAAAATTTAGGAATTTCAATGATTTTGAAAATTTCAAGTATTTCGAAAATTTGAAGAAAATTTAATTAATTTGAAAAATTTGGGAACTTGGAAAAAAAATTTGAAAAATTTTGAGAAATTAAGTTTCCAAAATGTGAAAATTGGGAAAAATCCGAGGTATTTGAAAAGTTACGAGATAATTTCAAGAACATTGAAAACTTCTAAAATTTTGAAAATATCTGAAAATTAAAACTAATTCAAAATTTCGTAAATTTCTCAATAATTATGAAAATTAGAAATTTTTGGAAATTTGAAAATATTTAAGACGAGGAATTCCAGTAATTTTGAAAATCAGGAAAACTTTTTTAAATTTCCAGAAATCGAAAAAAATCGAAGATATTTGCGAAATTTCAAGATGATTTTCAAAATTTCGGATATTCGAAAAATATTAAGAATTTGGAAAATTTTGAAGATATCTGAAAATTGTACCCAATTCAAAATTTCGGAAATTTCTCAATAATTATGAAAATTTTAAATTTTTGGAAATTGAAAAATATTTAAGACGATGAATTCCAGTAATTTTGAAAATCAGGAAAACTTTTTAAATTTCCAGAAATCGAAAAAAATCGAAGATATTTGAGAAATTTCAAGATGATTTTCAAAATTTCGGATATTCGAAAAATATTAAGAATTTGGAAAATTTTAAAAATAAATTAAAATTGAACTTAACTGAAATTTCCAAATAATTATGAAAATTTTAAGAATTTAAAAAATTAAATTCGCAAACTTTGTAAATTGGAAAAGCTTCAAAATCTTTGGGTAATTTCAAGACAATTTCGAAAAATTTGATCAAATTTAAATTATTCAAAAATTTCGGGAAATTCACGAAATAATTAATTGATAATTCTCATTTCGATTTCCTACATTTTTCATTTCAACTTTTTTCTAATATCTTTCCACGTTTTCGAGATATCATCAAAAAAGTTACATTTGCGATTATTTCCAATTATATATTTAGGGGGCGCCCACTATTTAAAAAATGCTAATTGCAGATGAATATCCAGCAAAACGAAAATTTCAACAAAAAATTATCAAAAAAATATCATTCGGGACCATAAATACGTCAAAAGTGATGAAGGATCATTTTATAGAAAATTTCAACCCCTAAATATTTTATTCGAACGTTTTTTCCATATATTTCGTTATTTTTGAGATATTTCCAAAAAACTTGTTGTTAAAATAATAATTTGAAATTTCGACTTTCTCCGCTTTCCTTATCGAAATAAATTGTCGTTTTAGCCCTTTTTTTCCATTCAAATAATACCTTATTTAACGAAATTATTTTTATTTCTTTTGTTGGGGCATATAAAATTAAAATAATTACGTACATCAATCCAAACAATTGATCCGACCGAAAACCAACACAAAAGCCCATTGTCGCCACGTTAAAGCAAAGAAAAGAACAAGACTCAACCACATAATATTATTTTGTAATTTTTGCTACCACCCCCGCGGCAGCCGGTCGCGTGTAGGGACTCGAAGAGGCTGAGTGGAGTCCGATCATGACGGCCCCGGGCCCTCATGACTTCAACACAACTATACAACGGACCCCTTCTTGTACAGCAGACCACGAACGTCCCCCCAAGCCAAATCGTCGTGCCCCCCCGCTTATAAGACATTCCAACGGTTCCCCTACCCCACCGTCGCATATACATTACGATATACTGAACCAGTGCCGGCGAAATGGGGCTCTACCTGAAAACTTTTTAAGGTTATGTCACTCGAAGCAACTTCAGATAAGTAGATAACCCAAGATGGCTGAAAATTTGTTAGGTTAGTTTCCATAATTTGACAGTTGAATATTTCGATTTTTCATTCCGAATTCTACGTTGTTTATGTTGAACTTTGTTTACAAAAAACATCTACAATGAAGAAATATTATTTCTAATGAATTTCTAAAATAATTCGTATATATTATAGGTACCTAATTAATTGGAAATAATAACAAATTTCAACTTTTTTGAATATCTCTTTTTATCTAAGTTTAGAGGGCATACAACAACGGCCTAATCGTCAACACTATCAAAGTTATGAAATATATTTATATATATACATAACACAATAGTTTTTGTGTCTTTATTACCGTGTACTTTCATTTTGTACCAAATATTCACACTTCGAAATTTTCAGTTTACTAAATAGAAAAAAATACGATTAGTTTTTGGACCATAACTCCTTTAATTTTGATGCTATCACAACTTATAATATACCATTTCAAAGGTAATTAAAAGGGCTACAACTTTTTTTATTACAATATATAGTGAAAAACCTTTTATTTTAAAACGGCGAAGGGTCAAAGGGATCGAGAGAGATTGTGATTGCGCTGCCGCGCGCTATTAAAACAATCATATCTCCGTCAATTTTTGTGCGACAGAAAAAAAAAGGTTACCGAATTGTTTGTTAAAAACAGACCTACATTTTTTATCCTTATACTTTTTTACGTATCTTTCATCATTTTTGAGATATTATGAAAAGAAAATTGTTTTTTTAAAAATTCGAAATTTTTTTTTTATAAAATCGTGATTTTTTTTGAAAAATATATATCCTAAAGCAGTCAAACTGTTAGAATCCATCAAATTCTTCGTATTGAAGTTAATTGTAGTCGGATTACGATTAATTTTGATTTTGGTGGGAATGGCACTTATGAAACCGATTAATTTAAAAAAAAAATCATTAGATGTTCCTCTTATTTGCATTACAACTCACTGAATTCACGTGCAAAAGATTTTTAATTATACTCATTTTAAAGCTTATTTCAAGCACTACAAAACCTTATTTCAATAAATAGCATAAAATGTATTTGCTCGCCGCTAGATGGCATCGAATACATCGATTAAATTTCAGACAAAGTAAAAAACCGACTTCGATCTTGAATATCTCGCTTAATATTGCACTTAGGACACTTTATAAAAAACCTATTTATTCATTTTTTTATCTGCTACAATATTTTTCATTATAAAATTTTCGTTAAAATGCATATTTTTGGAGATATTTGCAAAAAACCGAAGAAAAAATTACGAATTTTCAATTGCCAATAACATGAAACGTATTGGGTTTTTTCAAAAACTTTATACAACATTTTTTTCTCAAAATTAGGTCTTCTATCGATATCTGATAATGATTCTGATAACGATTCAAAAAATTGTAAAAGTTATAATCCGGTCAATTTCGACATTCGAAGTTACATAAATTCCTATCAAGCTGAAAATCAGTAAAATTGCTTCAAATACGATTAAACATAGATTTTGAATGTTTCCTATCATTTCCGTGTATAGAAAAAATGTTATTCAAGGTCAAAGGTAAAAAAAATGAGTTTTTCGCGATTATCTGCGAAACGGTGAGTTTTATCATAAAAATACCTCAGTCAAAAATTGTAAATCATAAAATTATCTACAAAAAATGTATCAATACTTTTTTTCCTACGAGCCACCGTTTCTGAGATATAACGATTCAAAAAGTTGTAAAAGTTATAATCCGGTCAATTTCGACATTCGAAGTTACACAAATTCCTATCAAGCTGAAAATCAGTAAAATTGCTTCAAATACGATTAAACATAGATTTTGAATGTTTCCCATCATTTCCGTGTATAGAAAAAATGTTATACAAGGTCAAAGGTAAAAAAAATGAGTTTTTCGCGATTATCTGCGAAACGGTAAGTTTTATCATAAAAATACCTCAGTCAAAAATTGTAAATCATAAAATTATCTACAAAAAATGTATCAATACTTTTTTTCTTACGAGCCACCGTTTCTGAGATATAACGATTCAAAAAGTTGTAAAAGTTATAATCCGGTCAATTTCGACATTCGAAGTTACACAAATTCCTATCAAGCTGAAAATCAGTAAAATTGCTTCAAATACGATTAAACATAGATTTTGAATGTTTCCCATCATTTCCGTGTATAGAAAAAATGTTATACAAGGTCAAAGGTAAAAAAAATGAGTTTTTCGCGATTATCTGCGAAACGGTAAGTTTTATCATAAAAATACCTCAGTCAAAAATTGTAAATCATAAAATTATCTACAAAAAATGTATCAATACTTTTTTTCTTACGAGCCACCGTTTCTGAGATATAACGATTCAAAAAGTTGTAAAAGTTATAATCCGGTCAATTTCGACATTCGAAGTTACACAAATTCCTATCAAGCTGAAAATCAGTAAAATTGCTTCAAATACGATTAAACATAGATTTTGAATGTTTCCCATCATTTCCGTGTATAGAAAAAATGTTATACAAGGTCAAAGGTAAAAAAAATGAGTTTTTCGCGATTATCTGCGAAACGGTAAGTTTTATCATAAAAATACCTCAGTCAAAAATTGTAAATCATAAAATTATCTACAAAAAATGTATCAATACTTTTTTTCCTACGAGCCACCGTTTCTGAGATATAACGATTCAAAAAGTTGTAAAAGTTATAATCCGGTCAATTTCGACATTCGAAGTTACACAAATTCCTATCAAGCTGAAAATCAGTAAAATTGCTTCAAATACGATTAAACATAGATTTTGAATGTTTCCCATCATTTCCGTGTATAGAAAAAATGTTATACAAGGTCAAAGGTAAAAAAAATGAGTTTTTCGCGATTATCTGCGAAACGGTAAGTTTTATCATAAAAATACCTCAGTCAAAAATTGTAAATCATAAAATTATCTACAAAAAATGTATCAATACTTTTTTTCCTACGAGCCACCGTTTCTGAGATATAACGATTCAAAAAGTTGTAAAAGTTATAATCCGGTCAATTTCGACATTCGAAGTTACACAAATTCCTATCAAGCTGAAAATCAGTAAAATTGCTTCAAATACGATTAAACATAGATTTTGAATGTTTCCCATCATTTCCGTGTATAGAAAAAATGTTATACAAGGTCAAAGGTAAAAAAAATGAGTTTTTCGCGATTATCTGCGAAACGGTAAGTTTTATCATAAAAATACCTCAGTCAAAAATTGTAAATCATAAAATTATCTACAAAAAATGTATCAATACTTTTTTTCCTACGAGCCACCGTTTCTGAGATATAACGATTCAAAAAGTTGTAAAAGTTATAATCCGGTCAATTTCGACATTCGAAGTTACACAAATTCCTATCAAGCTGAAAATCAGTAAAATTGCTTCAAATACGATTAAACATAGATTTTGAATGTTTCCCATCATTTCCGTGTATAGAAAAAATGTTATACAAGGTCAAAGGTAAAAAAAATGAGTTTTTCGCGATTATCTGCGAAACGGTAAGTTTTATCATAAAAATACCTCAGTCAAAAATTGTAAATCATAAAATTATCTACAAAAAATGTATCAATACTTTTTTTCCTACGAGCCACCGTTTCTGAGATATAACGATTCAAAAAGTTGTAAAAGTTATAATCCGGTCAATTTCGACATTCGAAGTTACACAAATTCCTATCAAGCTGAAAATCAGTAAAATTGCTTCAAATACGATTAAACATAGATTTTGAATGTTTCCTATCATTTCCGTGTATAGAAAAAATGTTATTCAAGGTCAAAGGTAAAAAAAATGAGTTTTTCGCGATTATCTGCGAAACGGTGAGTTTTATCATAAAAATACCTCAGTCAAAAATTGTAAATCATAAAATTATCTACAAAAAATGTATCAATACTTTTTTTCCTACGAGCCACCGTTTCTGAGATATAACGATTCAAAAAGTTGTAAAAGTTATAATCCGGTCAATTTCGACATTCGAAGTTACACAAATTCCTATCAAGCTGAAAATCAGTAAAATTGCTTCAAATACGATTAAACATAGATTTTGAATGTTTCCTATCATTTCCGTGTATAGAAAAAATGTTATTCAAGGTCAAAGGTAAAAAAAATGAGTTTTTCGCGATTATCTGCGAAACGGTGAGTTTTATCATAAAAATACCTCAGTCAAAAATTGTAAATCATAAAATTATCTACAAAAAATGTATCAATACTTTTTTTCCTACGAGCCACCGTTTCTGAGATATAACGATTCAAAAAGTTGTAAAAGTTATAATCCGGTCAATTTCGACATTCGAAGTTACACAAATTCCTATCAAGCTGAAAATCAGTAAAATTGCTTCAAATACGATTAAACATAGATTTTGAATGTTTCCCATCATTTCCGTGTATAGAAAAAATGTTATACAAGGTCAAAGGTCGAAAAAATGAGTTTTTCGCGATTATCATCTAAACGGTAAGTTTTATCATGAAAATGCCTTAGAGAAAAATTGCAGATCATAAAATTATCTACAAAAAACGTATGAATACTTTTTTTCTTACGAGCCACCGTTTCTGAGATATAAGGATTCAAAAAGTTATAATGTGAAATACCAAAGCTGCAGAATAAAATCTTCGTACTTTAGCAATATCTTCGTCAATTAATAATTTATTTGATGAATTTATGACAGTTCCAACCAGTCAACAGAAATTTCTTACAAAGTCTGCTGAAAATTGTGAAACTATCAAATATGAAAACTTTTACAATTTTTTGAATCATTATATCTCAGAAACGGTAGCTCGTAGAAAAAAAGTATTGATACGTTTTTTGTAGATAATTTTATGATCTAAAATTTTTGTCTGAGGTATTTTTATGATAAAACTCACCGTTTCGCCGATAATCTCGAAAAACTCATTTTTTTGACCTTTGACCTTGAATAACATTTTTTCCATCCACGGAAATGATGGGAAACATTCAAATTCTATTTTCAATTGTATTTTAAGCAATTCTACTGATTTTCAGCTTGATGGGAATTTATGTAACTTTGAATGTCTAAATTGACCGGATTATAAGTTTTACAATTTTTTGAATCGTTATATCTCAGAAACGGTAGCTCGTAGAAAAAAAGTATTGATACATTTTTTGTAGATAATTTTATGATCTAAAATTTTTGTCTGAGGTATTTTTATGATAAAACTCACCGTTTCGCCGATAATCTCGAAAAACTCATTTTTTTGACCTTTGACCTTGAATAACATTTTTTCCATCCACGGAAATGATGGGAAACATTCAAATTCTATTTTCAATTGTATTTTAAGCAATTCTACTGATTTTCAGCTTGATGGGAATTTATGTAACTTTGAATGTCTAAATTGACCGGATTATAACTTTTACAACTTTTTGAATCGTTATATCTCAGAAACGGTGGCTCGTAGGAAAAAAAGTATTGATACGTTTTTTGTAGATAATTTTATGATCTAAAATTTTTGTCTGAGGTATTTTTATGATAAAACTCACCGTTTCGCCGATAATCTCGAAAAATTCATTTTTTGACATTTCACCTTGAATAAAATTGTTTCCATACACGGAAACATTCAAATTCTATGTATTCGCTAATTTTCAGCTTAATGAGAATTTATGTAACTTTGAATTGACCTGATTAGTGATTAACCTTTTCCTTTTTTTTTGCTTGTTCTGCTCAGTTCTGTTTCGGAATGGACAAAACATTTCCTAGGTACCTACGCCACTGGATTAAAATAAGAATCGAGCGTAGCGCTCAAGCTTTAAGGCTTATAGATAACAACGGTGATATTTAACCACGAACGCAATTACTGCAAAAAGAAAATTTCTAGTTGTTGTAGGTATATGGAGGCTTAGTAATGACGTACACGCCTACGCGCTTCAGTATGGACAAAAGAAATGTCTAAAATATACAATTATAACATTTATATCGAGATTACGTGTAATAAATTAAATTCCAACCGTAGTCGATTCTAAAATATTTTGTGTACCCCGTATATATGAAGATTAACTAAAATTCAACGAAGCATCGATGGATACAAATAATCCAAACCACCCGGAGCGAAACAACCAATGCACATACCCCGTAAAACAAACACGAATTATACAATTGAAAAATTACAATATGTTCGTCCCCTAGTTCAATTCGGCATTGTGCATCAAGATACCCGCCGACAAACATCTGAACTATGCCCCTAGGGAAGACCCGAGGGAGAGCCAAGTCTCCGCCCTCGGCGTACCCGGTTACCAATCACGACCGTAAGACACGCCCTGCCTCGGGCACTGCCCCCCTCGTCGTTTCCATCGCCCCTGTTACCAACCTATTTATTGGGAAGCGACAGTGTGTATCGAGGCATAGAGAGACGATTTTTTTTTTGTTAGTTATACGACTTTCGGCTCCGTCCGAATTTTAATTTATAATTTAATTCGTCTTTTTGAGAATAATAAACAAAATTCTAAATAAAACAAATCAAATAAAGCGAGCAAATAAGGAAACTATCATAACTATAGTTAGCTGCCAACTTACTATTGATGAAAATGAAAAATACCTAAATAAGACGTAGTTTCTTAGCATCTGTAGTTTATTTCATTGATTTGTCTATGTTCTATGAGAATTAAGGTCATTATCATCATTCATTTTCATAATTATAACTCAGTTAATAAAATTTTTCGGTCTATTATAACCATAAGCTGTACAAAACATTAAAAAAAAAGGTTTGGACTGCTCAAAAGCAGTTTGTAGTGTATCGTAAGATCTATAAATAAATAAAAAGATTTTTTTATTCAATAATTTGGCAACGTTGTAACTCATTACACTAATACGAACCACGTGATTGTTATTATTACTAATATCGTAGATATTTGAAATATTTTATGTCAAAACAACTGTACGATGTATTAATTAAACTTTTATACGAGGGAAAATAATTTTTCCCCGCCGAATATGATTAAAAAATCGTTACAATGTTTGATTATAAGAATAAGGTTATGGTCAATAATACCAACAATTTAAAAATGATTTTAACCATACAGTATTGCCAAATTTATTGCTATTTCAGTGTATTCTATTATGATATCAAAATATGTGATTTAATTTATGTTACAGTCGAAATTTGTAGGTTATAAACTGATAATTGTGATAAAATCGAGTTTACCGAAAGGAAAAAAAAGAAAGGGGGTCTTTAATTGAATAACGCCCTTTTGTTTGTGGTCGAACATCCGAAGTTTCGCCGAAAAAGTAATAAAGTGATCATGTCATATGTCAGAGTCGTAACCGAACTTATTTGTCAAAAGGCACAAAGCCTTTTGAAGTGTATTATGTTGACAGTAGACGCGTGTTAAGCGTGCTCAGTCAAAAACCGCAGAATTGTATTTGAGAGGGTGCGGGTGGAGGTGGACTAAGGGTCGGTATATCATTGACATCCGCTATCCACAATATCCGGTTAATGTTTTCAATATTACGAATCCAGTACCAGGGGCGTCGATAATTCATACATTTTAACGTAAATATATTTATTGAGGTTATGTTACTACAGGTCACGCACTATACAATTCAGATTACTCAAAGATTCTTTTTAAAGTCGTACTAGAACTTCCGAAAATGTAATTCCGAAAATTATTGAGGTTAATAATGAAAATAATTTCGATTAAAATAAATTATAAACAATATTGAATCTAAATTTCCTGAAACCTGTACTGGTAAAATTGTTCGTAATAGAGAAATTAACAATTCATACTATGGAAATATATTTGCATTAATTTCCATAATTATAAATTGCATAAAACAAACGTTTAACAAGAAATAAAATAATAAAAAAATATCAATTACGAATTTTCTTCTATGTATTTAACATATAAACCGTTTGAATGGATTTTACCCCGGAGGTATCAAAGTTTTATTTTAAGTATGCAGGCTTCGTTTTTTCAAAATTCTATTTTATGTTTATACTATTTGTTATGATGTTTACTTAAATGCCAAAGGCCAATAATAAAAGAAGAATAATTAAAAAAAAAATGTAGACAACCAACATTACAAATTGTGTATTATTCCGACGAGAATCGATTTTGTATCGATTCCATATATCGATGTAATATGTCATATGTCAAGATCTCGTTTAATAAAAATAATTTCGATATTATTTACTTCCAATGTACCTTTTGTAAAATAATTAAATTTTCTTTGAAGCGAATATACACCTGAAAATACTGTATTTTTTATATCTCCTTCTACAAAAAAGGAAAATCAGAAACATACTTTATCATCTTACAACAACAACTGATTTCTTATTCAAAAAGAAAAAACAACAGATGGAAAATCCTTCACAAAGGAAAACGTTCCGAGACGGTAAATCAAGCTGGAAATGTGCGTAGTATACGTATTTCTGTAGGCCGGAGGCAGTTGGCTATGGGCTTTGAAAGCGCACGCGCATTCCGTATTGACCGCTGCCCCGGGGGCGTCGTAGCGGCCTCCACCGTCTCCCTGCCAACCCCGAAAACTTCCCCTTTGGAGAAATCTCTACCAACAGTTTATTACTGACTGAGACACCTAACATACATGCATGGATAAATAATTTCTGGGGTATAGCCGTCTCGCTCTATTTAAAAAACAGTGGCGTGTACAAAGTTTTCTTTCGGGACCTATTAACTTATATAGTATCGGTTTTAAACGAAATGTTGGATTTAAATAACTTTTTTATACCTTAAACGAAACGCTATTTCATATAATAAAAGTTGTATTACCATAATTATTAAAAAATTAAAAGTCTGTTAGTACAAACATAGTGAGAGAGAGAGAGAGAGAGAGAGAGAGAGATTCAAAAACATTGAAAATCGACCAAAAAAATCCTTGTCGCTGTGATAAATTTCATAATTCGGACGAGAATAGTGGATAAAGCGAACGAAACAACAAAACTCACTCAACTTCTCGTCGAGTAACAATACTTGAATAATTATCTTTATACCTACAAAAAACAAAAGACGCCGTACTGATGCTTACAGTTGAGATATTGAAGGGCTGTCGAAAAGAGCTCGTTTGCAGAACAAACATTCTGACACGTGACAATAGCGACAACGTATTCCGCGAATCAGGGACGGAGCACTAGGAGGAACAAAATTATTAAAATTATTTTTGATTTGTAATAATATGGAAAAATTATGCGTTTTCATACAAATAACATTAAGAAAATAAATCTAGGAATCGTATTTACGAAAGTTATCTTCTCTAATAACAATCGTTATGGTCTCGCACCTCATAAAAATACAACCACACCAATACCGCATGGATTCGTACAATGAAATAGATGTAATTTATAAATAAGAAGAAGAGAAATATTACGGCAGATGTATATACGAGGGGTGATCCGTTCTTAATGAGAAAATATGTAATATATATTGAGTTTGAATATAAATTATAATTCTACATTTATTTATATGTTGATTATAAACGTTGAATCCGAACATTTTTTAATATAGTGTCAAATTCACCTGCGTATATCAATTTTTTTATAATTTCTGTTCGCCGGTTGCTATTTAAATAATTTCGGCCATAGAAAAGAACCGCATTCAGTATTGAAACAAAGGAAAAACCTCCGGAAAATTGTTAACGATTGTCAGTAAGATGGGGTGTCGTTTTAATCAGCGTGCTCCATCGAGCGAGCATAACAAACGAAACATCTCATTAAAGTTGGGTTAGAAAAAGGGCCACAGACGGTGACACACGCGTTCCGTGCGTTATTTTCTTTTGATACCGACACGGATTCGTGAAGGGTGGTCTCTACAATTTGTTAATCATCCCAATAACGCGACTATTGTGGAAACAATTAGTCCATAAAACTTAGACGTCGTATATACCGCACGCCATGCGTACGACTCGTGATTCTAATGAGAAATATACCAATAACGGTTATATATTGACACAAATACGAAAAATATCGAAGAGAATTTAATAATTAAGAGATAATATCATACTTTGTCGATTTTATGCACCAAAAAGAAGAAGAATTATACAAACAACTCCTCACTATGCTCCCAAGGTCATATTTTATTATAGAAATAGTTAATAGTACCACAACTCACTGACTACAGTATTAATCGCATATAAAAACTATGCATCTCAAGATTACTTGAAGAATCGACCACTAGAATATCTTACCTCACTTTAAAAACACCCCGTATAACAAGTAAAAGTATGGAAACCAAAAAAAAGGTCAAATTAGAACCGGTTATTTTAAAACTGGAAAAACAATTGCAAATAGTTATTCCCATCTCTATGCGTTCACAATATTTTCCAATTTTACGTAAAAAATTTATGAACGTCTGGTTTTATAATGTTTTATAGTTTAATTTTAATTACAACTGATAATATTAAATACATTAAATGCGTTCTAATGAGGATAACGTTATCATCAAGATAAATTATTTGAATATGCAGATTTCCAAACTAACTATAGATAACATGACTATTTGCATAGTAATGTTACGTCAAACTTGAACGAAACGTAACGTGAGGATTTTAAAACAGTAGCGTGCATTAAGATATTTTTAAACAATAACATAACGTATAAAAAATAATATTCAAATCTAGTCATTTTTTTTTTTCGAAAATATATTCAAATATTGTATATTTATTGGATTCAATTGTAACAAAATTAAAAACCACGGCATCTACATTTTCAATTTTGAATCTGAAATGTCATTTATGTTTGACTCAGGAAACTGTATTATCGGCGTAGATATATATGTGTAGAGGTGTGATTTTCACATATTACAAATAACTACTCAAACGAGTTTTTTGTTACTATATCCATGGGATAGGAAAACCGTGAACAAAATACATGTTCATCATTTTGTAATTTTTCTCTTGATTAAATCCTACGCGACTTTTCTCTCTCGCACACATTAAAGAGTCGCTTCTGTATTGAAATCTTTTTTGTACACCACTGTTTCTAGTGAAGATTAGTAAAGGACAACTATACTACGTAGTATATTGAAACTCCATAGAGACAACGTTACTTATCCCAACAGCAAATATTAAGCCAATTTATTTATTTAATCTCTTTAACAAAACACAATAGGCCACTCTTACAGGATTATATGGAAATTCCTTTCTCACCACCCCCGTAACGTAGTTCATGACCGCTTTCTGTAACTTTTCGAAGCAGATGTGACCTTTATAGCGTAATTAGAACGCTGATTCTACATCGTCGAATAAGACAGCTCAATAAAATATTGATGGAAAATAACTGCAGAATCATTGAATAATGAGGTGCTCTACTAATTTTCATCCTTTACCCTATAGGTGTTAAGATAAGCCGGCGATTTACAATAAAGTTTATTTTCGTGTCACATTATAACTTTTCATCAGGATCTTTTCCAAATTGTGGCATTTTTTTCTGAAGTTTGATTTAGATATTATCGAGATCCAATAATAAGAATTGGTCATTTTCAGTCGTGTTTATTAAATTTGCTCGGCATGTCCATAAATGTGAAAATTTGATATCAAACAAAGGGAAGAATAATTATGAAAGTTTGAAGTGACCTTATTCGATACAATATGTGAAACAAATAGGGTTTTGGATATGAAATATAAAAATATGTGTATATTATCACAGAAAAATTTATATTTTTAATAATAAATATTAGTAGAACAAACAGTATATTACTAGCAATACATCATAATGTATATGTTGTTGTCTACTTACTGCACATTTAATATTTGAATAGCTAAATAGCTTTGTCATATTAGTCCACATAAAAGAAGTTTGAAATTTGATACCTTGACAGGTCTTTTATAATGTGAGGTTACTTGGTGAACACATGTAAATATTTGGAAATCAAACAATTTCAACAATTCTCATCAAGTTAAAGTCTTCAGTATCGATTCATACCAATAAAATGGCGGAAATTAATATAGATACAGACAATTTTGAACCAAAGAAGGCTAAAAAAAGAACAGCTACAACAGGAGAAGATATGGAAGTAGAGATAATTAATGGCATAGAAGGAAGTAACAAAGTTAGACCGCCAAGAAAGAAAAAAACGAGGTCTCTATCTTTTTCCGAAACAAAAGATAACATGAGAAAGATTCCAGTACCATCTCACAGATATTCTCCACTGAAAGAAAACTGGTTAAAAATATTCACGCCTATAGTGGAACATCTTCAACTTCAGATTAGGTTTAATCTTAAAACTAGAAATGTTGAGATCAAGACCTGCAAAGAAACTCAAGATATCGCAAATTTACAAAAAGCCGCAGATTTTGTAAAGGTAATTGAATCAATAAAATTGATAATTTGAATAACATCTAAATTCCAGGCATTCATTTATGGTTTTGAAGTAGAAGATGCTCTCGCACTTATTCGTCTTGATGATCTTTTTGTTGAAACTTTTGAAATTAAAGATGTAAAAACTTTAAAAGGGGATCATCAATCTAGAGCTATAGGAAGATTAGCTGGAAAAGGAGGAAGGACGAAATTTACAATAGAAAACGTCACAAAAACTAGGATTGTTTTAGCTGATAGTAAAATACACATTTTGGGTAGCTTTCAAAATATTGCTTTAGCTAGGAGGGCCATATGTAATCTGATACTTGGTTCACCGCCTTCTAAAGTATATGGACAGTTACGAAATGTTGCATCTAGAGTTTCTGAAAGATTGTGATTAAATTATTTGAATTGTCCTGTTGTTTTATTGATATTTGTATTTTGTACTCCAATATTATTAAAAATAAAATTGTGCTGATAATAACTGGTGAGTTAAAAAAAGTTTTTCCCAAGGAAAATCGTACTAGAATCTATATTATTCCCAATTTCCATAAAGTTCTTAAATACATTAGGAAACATCAAATTTTCTATCTTCAAGACAGAAACTGGAGAATTCATTAGTTAGATATGGAATTAAAAAAATATTAACATGGTCATTAAAAATAAGTTTATTGCTACTTTTATGTAGATTATTTTTACTGTACAAGAATATATTTTAATTGTTTAAATTTATGTAACCCTGTATAAAAAATAAGATTAATGTTGCCTTAAAAATTTCAAGTAACATATAGCTGCTAATATTGCTATTTCCAATATGATAATTCCAATAAGTAACAATTTATTATATACAACATTTCTGCCCATTTTTTGTAACGTCCGTCTGGCACTGGTTAATTGTTCGTTAGCGTCTTCTAGTCTATTTTTTGAACGTAATAGTGATTGTCTTTGAGAATCCAATTCTGAAACTACTTCATTGCCGATAGTTTCAGTTTCGATAGCGATTTGTGTCGATCTCGCTAAACTTTCACTTGTTCTTTCAAGAGCTGCTGTACCTTGAAATAAAATTTGTCGATTTTGTTCTTCAAAATCATCATCTCGACCGTACATATTTTCTACGAAAAATATACAATTTATTAAATAATAAAAACAAATTTATGAGGGGCGAAATCTTAATGACACAATAATAAATATATTTATCTTTTTCTTCTTTTTATAATTTTGAACTTTTACAAAATGACTAACCAGTAAGGATATTCATTAAAATTTTAATCCTCAATATGAGAATCACTTATTTTTGGTAGTAGTTTACCCTATTTCAAGAATGCTTATTTTGATTCTTAGTCACGGATGAGTTCTTAAAAATCATATATTTATAAGAATTGATAAATTTATGTGGATTCCGATTCACAAAAGACAAGACCAAAATAAAATTCGTGAAGAAGTATAATGTTTGGTTATGCTTAAATTTTGATTTATGTAAATAATTTATTGTAATATATGTGAATTCTGATTTTATTTATTTATTATTATCATGGAGGTAGAATTATTAAGACCCGGAAGCATCCCCATTTCCCCAGAAACCATTTTATGGTTTGAATTTTTATTAGATCCCGATTTATTACTAAAACATTTAAAAAAGTTATCAGCAGGTAAAACTTGTGGTTATCTCCATTATATTTTTGATTAATCATTTGCTTTAGATCCTCCACCTTCGGAGCTTATAACAAAGTTCTATGACGTTATATCAGAGACACTTAGAAATAATCCCGATACAGAAAACGGGGAGATACTTAATGTAGAAACAAATATCACTAAAACGAAACCTCCAGCTAAAACAACTGCATTAAAAATTTTGTCTTTAAAAGTAGGAGCTTTCTTAAAATGGAACTTAGGTATAAGTTACTTTTGGATCTGTTAATTTTGTACATATAACATTAATTTTTAGTTCAAATTAGGAATCTCCCATTTAAAACTCAAATTAGTTTACTGCAAGATTTAATGTATTTTACTAATGACAAAAAGACTGTAGAAATTCCAAATGTTGAAGAAGAAGATGTGAAAACAGCTTCCCCACCTTATCTTTTTGCACTTTTATTGTTCCACCGATGGTTATTAAGTACCTCAATGCATAGAATCACTTCTAATTGGCAAATAAGATACGGGTAAGTAAAAAAAAAACGACATTATTTTTGTTTTAAGATTATTATTTTTAGTATAAACGATATATCAATGGCAGATGAATCAATTATCTGCTGTCCTGAAAACATAAACAAAACTGTAAACTTTCTAACCGAAGCTCTAGATTGGGAAATAATTCCTTCTCTCTTAACATTCGATTGCTTCAAGTTACCCACAGAATCTAACGACTGCATCGAATTCGACTGGAGCAAAAGTGAAGAACTGAAAAAAAACGAATTTTGTACCCAAATAAACTACGATTTGGGCGTATTTTTCTTTTATAGGGAACAATATGATTTGGCAAAAAAACATTTCTCTGAATGTTTGAATTTGTTCGCCGATATACCTAAAATTAACGGTTTTTATGATGTTGATAAGCAAATGATTGATGTTTATATCAAGGCTTGTCACGGATCCGCCGATATTCAAAAAGGAAACTTATTAGAACAGCTAAATTCTTCAATAGTCAATCAATATATGGTGAGTGAACTTTTTAAATATTACTTTCAAAATATTCCTTATATGTTTTGAGTTTTCAAAAATTTTCATATGTATAAGAATAAATTTGAATTCTGATGAAGTTAATTGGAATTTTTGTAACCAAGATAAACTATTTACCTTAGGTGTATCAAACGGTGTAATTATGAGTATTTGTATAGTGAGTGTTGAAAATATTCAGATACCCATAGATTTTTTTAGTTTTAAGTAATTTTCGATGAAATGAATTGGAATTTTTGTAACCAAGTTAAATTATTTACCTTAGCTCACTGAAGATGATAAATTAGATATCGAAACGTGTGTCAAACAGTATAATTTTGTTTTTGTACAGTAAAAGCAGTAAATAGTGTGTTCATAATTGATACTTTGTGTAATATTATAGGGAATAACGAATATCCTTCAACAAGATAATGTTAAGAAAGAAATACCGTTGATGCATAGAATCAATTTGGAATTAAATATACAGGGAGCTCTATCCAGTGGAGTTTTTACTGTAGCTAGAGATTTGATTCAAAAAATTAAAGCACTTAATATTATTAGATGCGTTTTGGATAGGAAACCATTGTATCAATATACCTTATCGTTGTTTAAAAATACAGATACCTTATTATGGGTAAGTCATTTTATTCTTAAGATACTGCAATGTTGTAGCATTAATATTTAAACTTTGTAAAGGCATTTTTTTAATGCTAGGGTGGTCCTTAGAATAGTTTAAATAATGTTTGGTTTTTTTACAAAAAATTTGGTTTTTTATTATGGTGTTTCATAATCCATATTTATGGTCCAGGAGCTGTATTCTTATCTCTTGTTGATTCAAAATACTCTAGAATTTTGATATTCTTCATTTTTTAAGTTAATATTCACAAAAAGCAAGTTTTTTGCTAATTTTTTGTATTATTAACCTCAAATCTTGTGTGTGCACTAATATTTCAAGTATTTTTTGGATGTTTTACAAAAAAATTGGGTTTTTATCTTGGAATTTCATATCTGGTGTTTCATAATCCAAATTTATAGTCCAGGAGCTGTATTTTTATCTCTTGTTGATTCAAAATACTATAGAATTTTGATATTGTCTGTTTTTTGATTTAAGATTCACAAAAAGCAGTTTTTTATGCTAATTTATTGTATTATTAGTATTATTAACATCGACTCTTGTATCTCCATTTATTTTTCACAACAAAATTGTTTTTTTTTTGATGGTGTTTTACCTTCTAATTAATCTATTCATCACAAATTTAACACTCCTGCTTCATTTTGATATCGATACATGTACCAAATGAGAAGCCCTGATATAATTATCGTTTAGTGGTGATTATTGATACAATTTCTACGGGTAACTTATTAAATTTAAGAAAACCACCTTTAACTATATATTTTCATTGCATGGAGTTACTAGGACTCAAATTATTAGTATATATTTAACTAAGATGTGAATTAATGATCTATCAGTAGATTAAAATAACTGAAATTTAGTTTGAATTAATAGGGAAGTTTTAATATCAATTTTAGGCCATTCAGTGTACTTGGAAATCATTTTCTTTTGCCGATAAACAGGCTATAAAAATGTTTCTTCTCGAGGAGATCATTAAAGGAGATATACCGGATTTATTACCAAAAGTACAATCGAATAAAGAAATATCCGAAGTATTCGACAAATTCGATTTAGCTTATATACAAAATTCAGAAGTTAATTTCGACATACCAGAAAATTTAATCAAATCCGAAGCACTGGAAACAAATAAAAGAAGTAAATATATTAAATTTGATATATTTTTTATTTTTTTAATTTTTTTTTATTTAGGAAAACCGAAATTGGAAATGAGGCAATTAGAAAAGCAATTAATTGTTACAAATGATCACGTTGAAATAAAAGAAATTTTAGTAAAAATAGCAATGATGAATTTAGGGAGTACTGTATGGTCGATAAACCCCCAATGGGAACTACCGATTCCTTTACAAAGCGTTATAAAATCTTTACCTAGGGGTTAGTCGAATGAATATTTAAAAAATTTATTTAAAACATGATATTTTTGTAGGTTTCGTCCAGGATTTTTCATATGTGATTTTAGCTAAATCGAAAGAACAATTGTTGAGTAAAAACTTCAACTTATCCTTGGAATTTTTGGTAATATTAGAAAAAGAATTGCAGGCTTCGAAATGTAACGTTTCCAAATTATTCAAACTGGTCAGTTGGGAAATTCTATTAGTACAAATCGCTCAAATACTAGATCAATGGCCAGTTAATTCAATCGGTAAGTTGAAATTTTTTCCTACGACCACACTTTTACCTAAGAAAGTAGCTTTCACACATCAACTAAAAAATAACAAAATATACGTGTATTGACATGCTTCTTTTTCTTCTGTTATACATGGTCCTGTACGATACAGGAAATACAATATGAATCTGGCTGGGCGCCGAAAGGCAAAAGGTCAAATTTAAGAAGACTGATGAAGTAGACAATATGATTTTTTGAGGTTATATTAGTGTTTACAATAAAAATTGAAAGTTTGTCATGATTTGTGCTTAAGATAATTTTAACGTTAAAATTAAGTGTTTTGGGGTAATGTATAAAATAGTTGAATGAAAATTTATTCTCCTTAGTGAAGAAAAACATTCATGACTGTTTTGATTTGACTAATAGGTGTGATATTGTTTGACTGTCTTTTCTAAAAAATACGTTTTTTTTTGAAGAAAGTAGTGTACACAACTCGTTGGAAAGTGTATTTCACACTATTTTTCACAATTAAACATTTTCAATAGGGTTAAATCAACTTTTTTTTTAGATAAAGCCGCTTTAGCAGATGCCTGCGAGGTTTGTCTACAGACCACCGATTCAGTACTACCCCGAAGTGAAGTCGTGGAACAGTGCGTTATCTGTTTACTAAATTTAGGCCGTTGGGAATTTTTAACGAATCTGGAAAAAAAATGGACCACCTTCGAAATACCATCTGCAGTAGCTTTGGCTTGCCAAGAATTAACCAAACAAAAATCTATGAAGAAATTATCGAAAAATCTATGGGATTTAGGTAAAATTAATTGAATACAATCATCATTTATTATTTGGGAATATTTTGTAGTTTTACCAATGTTTGTGTCAACTTCGCAATCAAAAAGGAACAATTCCGGCTTCAATGATAATTTCAATGTTAAAACTAACGTTGTGGCGGTATTTTTCAAATTAAAGGATACTTGGTGTTTGACTGCCGTTATATCTATGTTAACGAAAATGTTTAATATCATAAAAGATGAAAACGGTTTGGAATTACAGACCGAATATTGTAATTTGTGGCCTGCAACCGTAAGCAAGTAAGTAATTAAAAAAATCTACTAGAATTTAATTTTATTTAATTTGATTTATCAAAATTCCAGTATTTTAAATTTCTTTGTTCTAGCTCTGAACCTTGTCGAAAGCTTTTTCAACATGTGAGAAATTATTAAGCTTAGAAGCTTTATATACATTATCTATTGTTTAGTTAATATTTTCAAAATTATTTTATTTTGAAGATTTGACCTACTAAATTTTGTTATTTTTGTATTATTTATGTTTAATACTGTGTTAAGAACCTTTTTGACAAGTTTTTTAAAACCTATTTGATTATTAGATTTCTATTTATGTGTTATAGGGTTTGATTATTTTTTTTTTTATTACTAGATTTCAAAAATTGAATTTTAATCTCAAAATATGTCGAAAGTTTGGTTAACGTCCTAAACTTTGAATATTTTAGTGATAAACATTATAAAAGCTTCTATTACCTTTTCGAAATCAATTGTTGGACTGTAGTAGGTCTTTTCGAAAACCAAATTCGTCTTGAAGTATCTTTTATAATCTTTTTTTGGGTTTGAGGTATTAGAAAAATTATTAGATCTTGAGGATATCAGTGTTACATCTTGTCAGAGGCTTTGGTAGCATCTAGGAAACCAAATGTGACTGTAATAGTTGTTTTAGAAAACCACATTTGTCCTGAAGTATCTTTTACAACTTTCTGTAAATTTCATTCTCAAAACTTGTTAAAAAGTTGGCTGAAATACCACAAAAATTACTGGACTTTGGAAGATTTTAGTGTCAAAACCTAGTCAGAGGCTTTGGTAACATCTAAAAAAACAAATTTGACATTAGTAGTTCTTTTTTAAAACCAAATTGATGCTGATGTATTATTTACACTTTTTTCATCCTTCTTGAAAATTGAACTTGCTTCTCAAAACTTTTGTTAGTATTTTTAAAAATATAACATGTTGTAACAAAAAAGTTGATCTTAAAATATAATTTTTAGCTCTAGCTCTTATAACGTAATGGCAATAAGTGAAATTTTAATGGAACTTGTTATGCACGCCTTGAAACATTATCCAAATAATGTTGCTTGGTTGAGATTAATGGGTGATATTAATTTTGGTAAGTTGCACAATTCATATGTAGTTTTCTCAACTACTACACTGTATATATTGAAAAAAACATCCATTGTACTCTAAATTAAAACCAAGTTTCACAATAAACAATATAAAAATTGATTTTATTTTCAGCAAACGGTCACTACCAAGTTTCTTTAAACTACTATTTGAAATCTTTACTTATATTCCACGATTACTTCAATATTCCAATTAGAAATGACGATCACGTGTTTAGAAGAATGATAAAATGTTGTATGACACTTGGAGCGAATACTCAAGCTGCCGTATTATGTCAATTTTTGGAAGAGACCGATTACATGTTGGCATTTAGGATTTTATCCGAACCTAAAACTTGCAACGACGCCGTAGACGCTTATTACCACTGTTTTTGGGACACCAGTATTTTGGAATACCTGATTTCAATACATAATAAAAAAGGTGAATTTCAGAGAAGGAAAATCGCCATTCAAGTTATCGGTATGCTGGAATTGAATTCGAATAATAACGAAGAGATACAAAGGGAGGCTAGTAATTTGAGGAAGAGTACGTTTTTAAGAGCTATGTGTAAGCAATATGTGTTTTAATTAATAAATATTTTTAAGTTTAATGTTGATTTTACTGTATTTTGAAGAAAAACATCCATTTTGTTTTCTACAGAATCAACAACACTCTGAAATCTGTCTATGTCCTCACTTTTGTTTTTACTCAATTTACTCCATAGTAGGTCGTTTTTCCATACTGTAGAGAAAAGGATACTATATCAGAACCATAGTAGGTAGTTTTCGATACCATAGAGGAAAAGAAACTGTATCAGAACCAACAACCATCAAAGACAACACTCAGAAATCTGTCTCCATGTCCTCACTATTATTTTTACTCAATTTTGTCCATAGTAGGTCGTTTTTCCATACTTTAGAGAAAATGGTACTATATTAGAAGCATAATAGGTAGTTTTCCATACCGTAGAGGAAGGGATATTATATCAGAACCAACCGTAGAGGAAACGATTTACTATTGTTGTTACTTAAATTTCTTCATCTCTTATTCTTCCCTTTTTTTCCATTATATTTTCTTCCTCTATTATTCGTTTTTGTTCTTAATTTTGTTATTAAACTGCTTTTAAGATCTACAAAATAGTTTTTAATAAAATTATGGTTCAAAACTTTCTTTTATATTGTTATCAGTGCAACCTATAGGGGAGGGTTTGATGGTATGATTTTGGCCAACATATTTGCTTTCCTCTGTCTATAGTTTATATGGTTGGAGAAAATTTGTAATTGAACTGTTCATTTCAAGATACAAATTCATTTTTAAAAATGGTCCTTCGAAAACCGATTACAACCAACAACGAAGCAACTTACAACAGTTTTCTAACTTCAACAATATCTTTCAACATTGCTTCATTCCTTCTCTTCTCGCTCTTCCTCTTTTTTTCACTTTCTGTGCTGTTTTTTAGCAATATTTTTTAACATTGTTTCATTCCTTCTCTTCTCAGTATTCCTATTTTCTTTTTTCTTGAATTCTCATCCATTAATGTTTGTCCAAACTTATGTTTATCTTCCTTACAGTACATTGGTCCTTATAAAGGTTCTATTTATATCCTTATTTTCGTTTTTTATAGAAATCTATTGGGATTTATTAGTTAAAAATATATTTCCCACAAAAACTACAATGAAAATCGAAAAATAAATTATAATCTTGAGCTCATTCCACCGGCTATAATCATATTTTCTCCTGTAACATAAGATCCGTCATCTGAAGCCAAATATGCTACTATTCCAGAAATATCTCGTGGTTTACCAACTCTAAAAAATTCAATATCGGATATTGATTATATTAACATTTTTATTATTTTACCTTCCCATTGGAATCATTGGTACAGCTATTTTTACCATTTCTTCATTAGATGTAATCGGTTCTGCGAATTTAGTCTCAATTAAACCAGGAGCTACACTATTTACCGTTATGTTTTCTCTAGCTAACTGAACTGCTGCGGCTTTTGTAAGCCCCAGTAACGCAGTTTTACTCACACTGTAAGCTCCTAAGAATTCCGAAGGATGAAAACCAGCAATTGAAGATATAAAAATAATCCTTCCGGCCTAAATAAAATAAAAATAATGAAAAAAAAAACAAACAGTTATTCGATTTATTACTTTACTCTTTCTTAGTAGAGGCAAGGCTTCTTTGGCTAATAAAAATGAAGATTTGACATTAACATCGAATATTTTATCCCAATGATCTTCAGTACAATCTAGTACTCCTCCTACCGTAGTACTTACGGCTGCGTTGGAAACTAAAATATCAAGACCTCCGATTTTAGTAGCTTCATCGAAAAGTTTTTTTCTGTCCTCTGCTTTAGCTACGTGACAAACTAAACCACGTACATCTAAACCTTCATTCTGGAAAATTTATATTTTTGATCGAATATTTAAATGGAGGCGGTACAAAGTCCTACCTTTAGAGATTTCGTCGCCTTATCAACATTATTTTGTTTTCTACTACTTATTATAACTTTTGCTCCTTCTTGGGCTAATCTCTGTGCAATGGCAAATCCAATTCCATCGGTAGAAGCGGTCACAATGGCAATTCTTCCAGTTAAACGTTTCAAAGGTGCATATGACATGATGGAAAAAATTAAATATTCCGAAGATTAGTTAATGTATTCGTTCACATTATCACAATCGCGTATGAAAGTTCAAGGAGAAATTTAATCGTTAGAAATGATTCTGCGTAATTTTATAGGTACCGAACTAAGGTCATTTGTATTGGTACTAATATTTTTATTCTTCATAAAAATATTAGTACCGATAATAAAATCAAGTATAAAAGTTCCATATATGTAATACTCCAATATGGACAGTTGGTATGGGAAAAAAAAAGTCCCTGTGCTACAGTGCCGACAACATTAATTTTCTCTCGTTCAGAACATTTTATCTATACTGCGCATGCTTAAGAATGCTCAGAACCGAGCTGAAACAACTTCCGCTTATAGAAACTGTCCATGTGCACAGGGGCGGCCCAGGAATATAAATATTTTCATAAAAATAAATCTAATCAAGTTATCATTATTATACTGAAAAAAAAGAGTAGCAAATCTTCTACTTTTATGAAAAAAAATAGAGTAAAACAGGTTATAGTTATTTTTACACTCTCCGGTATAATTCATTTAAATAACTAGTTTCTGGGATGTTACCAAATTGGAATCTCTAAGAACGTATATTTCCTAGTATATCGAATATTTTTACCTCGTTATCCTGCATTATCATAAATTCGAGAGGTTCGTGGGTTTTTTTTGTTGTCTGGATGAAGACATTATTCCTGTGAAGGTTTGGCCTTGATATAGGGCAGATTCCTCTGCAAGGCTGGAGTTGAGGTAGAGCTATGTCTACCGCAATAGAATAAAAAGAAAATGGCTGATCGGATGGATACTTAAGACGAAGTACGGAGACGTCTGTCTCATTAAGGCACGAACCCAACCTCTTATCTTACTTCATACACCTTACTTGAACATACAACCGCTAATTCAGCTCCAGTAATCTGGTGAACCGGTACATCTTATTCCCAATATTCTGCGGAAAACCGTCTCGAAAACTTAAACGTGAATAATTTTATGTTCCGGTCCTGTCGTCAGGCATACCAACTACTAAATTCCTTAAATGTATTTTTATAGAATCTGGTATCTTTTGTCAAAAATAGTTTTGCTCTGACGTATTTTTTACAGTAGATGTGACATTTCAGTTTGTTTTTACTTAAAAAAAATATTTTTTTTAAATGAATGTACTAAGCTTACAAGCAATAATAAAAAATACACGTCTATCGATATGAAATGCAAGCAACTAACATTACACGATCAAATTTATTAATTTGATATGTATTATAATAAAGATAAATATTTTATTTATATGACAATAATCATGACAATTAAATTATTGATTTCGAAAATATATAATAAATTATAATTAAAACGAAAATTATTCATCATTTTCACAAAAAAATATTCAGGGAAATATCTATTATGTCATTATAATTAAGAGGTTGCTAAATTCGTTTCTGTGATGGAAATAACAATATACAGACGTCTATCTGTAATAAAATAAATATTCGTATTGAATTTATCAGGTAGAAGGTTTCAAAAATGGATCCTAATTGTTTAAAAGTCTATTTTGACGTCAGCAATGTTACCACGATGTGTGTTTATTTTCACCAAACCTACATTTAAACGCAATTCATAAAATGGCTCATCTAAAAATATTTTTTCAATAGAACATATTTGCTACGCACTATTTTATGTTGTAAATATTTATCTTATCTAATTTTAAAGAAACAAAGGAATGCGAGTTTGAATTTCGCGGGTGCGAATTCTGACAGCGACTCCCTCATGTGGTAAAATTGCAAATATGTGACATAACCAGTGTCAGTTTTTTTTCAGTCGTGTGATATGCTCAAGGTGTGACTTTAGCGTGTATTTTAGTTGCATCGAGATTAATAAATGAAATAAACTGATGGTGGCGAATTTGTGAAAATTTTCTCCTCAGCGTTTGATGGATCCTTCCATATCTTGGCTACAACCAGAGCAAGAAGGACCTGCAAAGCAATTGTGGCTTCGTAGTTGGCAGACTACTCAAGAATCCTATAAGATGAATTTAAAAGAAGGCGACAGTGAAATAGAAAACATCACGAATGGGTACACAACCCACGGGAATCACAAATTAGGACTCATGAACGGAAAAACTGATAAAAGTGCCACTCTTTCTAGAAGGCGGAAAGATAGCAGACCCGCCAGTAGAATCGTACATCGGAAATTAAGTAGTGATTACGGAGGGTGTCCATGGAGGCCGCACAAATTTCCCTATCAAAAGGGCGTTATGGGGTAAGCAAATATTAAATATGTTAAACGTGTTCTCGCTTTCCTAACCATAAAATTTTCATTTGACTTTCCATTTAATTCTTTAAATTGTCATTAGATGGCCTTGAGAGTGTCGATTCTGACATTAAAAATACCGGGAGCCTCCGAAATTTGCAAGGTCAAATTGCCGAAAATTTATCAACTATCTTCATTAAGTTTATTTCTTATCACAAACAAATACCTCACTTATGTTTGATTGTGAAAAAAGTGAGATTATTAAATTTTAACATGGAGTTCGACGTGACCATCTGTAATTCTAGTTTATCCACATTCTAAACGCAAGTAAAAGCTTAACATAAATGTTCATTCACCTAGTTGAAAATTTCTAATAAGAGAAAAATGTTTGAGACGTAAATACTGTTTTAATTATACTTTTAAATTACTTATCGATTCAGATCGACATATGGATGTAGGAAATTGATTGTTTTAAAGCTCTTTTTATGTATTTATTTTGAAAATTTTAAAAAGAAAATTTTTCGCATATGTTATAAATATGTACCGCATTTATTATTTTACATAAAAACACCATTTTGATTTCTAATTATTC